>NC_081414.1:351228663-351584163 GCF_030272615.1 Cryptomeria japonica | reverse complement strand
TTTTTTTTGATAAAAATAGAATTACTTTGTGTGGCCCACCTATTCGAACCCCTTAATCTTCAACATTTGAAAAAAAAAAAGGAGTTTAGAAAGCATATTTAGAGCACTATGACTCTTGTTTGCATCTTTTAATTTTGAGTATAACTATATTCAATTTCTCATCCAAGCTCATTCTTTCTTTATTTTAGAAAAAAAAAAGTGGCCACTTAAGACCCTTTTTTGGTCTCCCATTTCCATATACTTACCCTAGGGTGTCATGGACTACTATTTGGACCTTTATCAAATAGATATATGAAGACCTTGATTATTTATCTAAGAGTGATTCTTCTTTGGAAAACCTTTCACAAGCATGGATTACTCCATCTATAATTTTAGACATTCCTATTATAATGTTTTCTAATTTAAAGTTTAAAGTGCCTTCTTCAAGATATTCTACTAATTCTTTGCAATATGACTATAAATATCTTCTAGATTCACCACATTGGGACACATTCCTACAATACATCTATTCCTTATTTATAGAGTGCCACATTTTATGTCTAGATGAGTATTGATGGCATAGCTTTCCTTTTACAAGAAATTCATATTTTACTTATTACTATATTATGTTTTAGAGTCAACTCTTTGAGGGTTTCTATTGATTGTCTACAACATGTTCTTTATGTCTATAGGATTCACTTCATTAGGAAATCTACTTACTAGATATTTCATATCTATGTTTGGACTCTAAGATTTTTGGATCTTGATGATACTATTAAGGATTTTTGTTTTTCCTTTTTCACAACTTTTGTCGAGTGGTATCATCTCTCGTTCTAGATCCTTTAGTAGTGCCCACTATTGAATACACAACATGATTGAGAAGGGGGGGGATGAATCAATTTGGACCTTAAAACAACTTACTTATAATATTATAAAATTAACACCACAATTAATTTAACTACAACTATGAAACATGAAAGCACAAAGTGCAACACACACAAAACCACCAAATTTCCATGGAAACCCCAAGGGGGGAAAAACCATAGTGAAAATCACACTCACAATATGAGTAAATGATTAAAAAGTTTTAGGCTCAATGCCAAGGAGCACATTGCACTTGAATGGACTTACCAAAGTAAGGTGCACAACCTTAGTGAAAGATACAAGGGACTTGCAATACTGAGATGCACAATCTGAGGGCAAAATACAAAAAAATACACAGGCTACCAAAGGACTCACTGTCTTCTGGTAGGTATAGAGAGTAATGAATTGTACTGAATAAGATCTCCAAATCATAAAATCATCCTTGAACAATTGTGTCAATGAACAATATCATGGCAAACTTCTGTGACTTTATTTACTATCTCAACACATTGCCACATTGAAGATATGATCATCAAAGCTCATCATAAATTGAAATTCACACTTCTATTGCTTGCATATCATTTACATCCAATTCACCATAATCCACACTATACATCACACATTTAGAATTTTATTTATACAAGGTTATACATTGAAACCCTCAACTAGGTCAGCCACAAATAGATTATAAATGAATTATATAAAGTTAGCCACCTAGACCCAAAAAACACAATGTGGTCCACTCTAGGATTTAAAGGGGACCCAAATACATTACGATACATCTTACCAAGTTGGTTCCAATTAACCACACATGCTAGAATATCCTTCATAATCAACATCAGTCGTAACGTGTAGGACAACAATAAAACATGTTAACCGGTCAACCCAAAAATATCGTGTTATGCAAAATAGTCAATGCAGATGTACACACACCACGATGAGACCTTGTAATGGTGTAAAATTATGGTTTTACCAATTAAGATAATAAAAACACAAATCTTACTAAGTTAAACATTACATTAAAAGAGGGGTAAATCCAATAGATCTAGCCACAATTCTATTAGGAAAAGGGTTGAAATAATGATTATATGTACTTGTTTGTTTGCCACCCCCTTTTAGTTGAAATTGTATTTGAATTGTAAAGTTTAGGGTAAAGCAATGAATAATTGAAGTGAAGTAGAAATAACAAAGTGCTACAGACATCGGACATAGCCACATACAGGGATCTGAGCAAAAGAAAAGGATCAAATCCTATTGTTGAAATTTTGGGTTGAATTGTTAAGACTGTGGTGGTAGGTCACCTTGGTCCTATAACTCTGTAAGAGGAAATTGGGATATTTTATAGATTAGGGAGACGCATTGGACCCATTGTTGGAAGCTTGGGCAGAATTCTTAAGATCGTGGTGGTAGGTCGCCTTGGTCCTCTGATTTTTGCTCCTTCGAAATATGAACTTGTATGTTGTTGTCAACTCTATCAAAATATTTGATCACAACTCTTGAATCAATTTCCCACATAGAGAAAGAAAGGAAAAGGGGTTGTGTATAAGGGTTTGCCTTGGGTCAAAACTCGATTTAGGAGTTAACTTTTAAATTGAAATGATAATTGTAATGGGAATAGAATTGAATTGCATCAAGATGAATTTCCTTTTGAGGGAAAAGCTAGATCTAAAATTGAATTCTAGTAATTGGAATGTATACCTTGATGAAGCTTTCTTAAATCCTCACACAAGGGTTTTAGGATGTCATGTAGAATATCTTTATAGAAGTTCCATCATGGATTTTATCTTAAATGCTTGAACTTGACTTCACTTCTTGTTTAGTGCTTGATGGATGCTTGATTTCTTGCTCACTTGAATGGAATTCGCTAGCGTGTAATTGAGAGAGATCCAACTTAGAATTATACTTTAAATGAGAGGGGTAGGCCTCCTTTTATACTTAACTATCCAAAAACTATTTGAAATTATGGAGTAGACTGACACGTGACCTAGATTCTCTCCCACTTGAAGTGACTATTGTGAGGACCAAATATGGGTCATGATTGAGACTACTAGGGCGTCCTAGCACTCTGGTTCTAATTGTAGCATTGGAAATTAGGAATCATCAAAGCAATATATAAAAGGACATATTATTCATTATTAGCTCAATCACACATTGCAATGATCTAATCCTAAGCACACTCAATAGAGACATAAAAACAAAGCATTCAAAAGCAAATATCATGCAAACCAGATGACAATTTTGATGCTTCTTCCATGCGGCTCCATTGTTCTTCTTTCCTCTTCAATTGGATTTGTGGATCTCACCTTCAAGTGCACACACAATTGAAAGCAAGTAGACGAGATTTTTGATCAAGAGTACTAGAAGCGTAAATTCGATAGTCTGATTAAGGATTATTAGTTAAGGCCTTTGATTGAAGAAATTCATCCAATTTATAGATAAATTGGAGAAAAAGATCAAATTAGCATGAAATGGATATTAGAGGCAATTGATTTCAAAATGGGAAAAATTGAGTGAAAAGAAGAAGGTTATGACACCTTCTATGTCATAAATTATGACATATTTCCAATGCAAAGCTTAGAGAACTATAACCTTATGACATCTTGCTATGTCAAGAGTATGACACATGAAGCACAAAAATAGGAAGAACTAGAGACAAGTTAATTAGGTGGAAATTAGAAATTAGGAAATAATGAAAATTAGAAATTAGGAAATTAGAAAATGAGAAATTAGGAATTTAGTGAATTAATTAATAATGTGTCATTTATTAATTAATTCACAAAAGAGGAATAATTAGCCAATTAAATTAAACATTTAATTGCAATGAGAAGACTTAGGATAAATAAACAATTTATTAATCCTAAAGGAAGAAATGACACACACAAGGTTAAATGATTAAATCACGAAACCCTAGAAGATGAATTAGGTCTTGAAAGATAATTGACTCGATTCGATTTGATTTTGGATTGATAAATGACCAATGTGATAAAATGATTCGATTGATAAATGCACCAATTGATGAGGAACAATGACAAATTGATCCAAATTGACATGATTGAGAAGGACAATGATCGATAGACAAATCGATCACCAAATGACAAGATTGACAAGAGGACAAGAATCGATAACAAAATAGATTGCAAAACGATAATATTGAAAATGACCACGATCAATGACAAATCGATCGCAAATGACAAGATTGATAATGATAAAGATTGATGACAAATTGATAAGAGGACAAAACCCTAATTAGGATTGACGATGTCCAAAATGATAAGATTGATGATAAGATTGATAAGAGGACAAAACCCTAATTAGGATTGACGATGTCCAAAATGATAACAGATTAGCACGCTCATTGATGCAACAAGATAAAATCAATCAAAATCATGACTGGATAGTGTTGTCGACAAGACCAAATTCGAATGCGAGATGAATGAAGAATGTAGAAGAATGACTCGATGCTCGCAAATGATAAAGATCAAGTGTGAATCATAGGAGAAATGTTAATGCGACGCAAAAACCTAAAATGAGGCAATGCGCAAATGTTAAAGTATGACTTCACAAGCGTTGACCATTTTTGGGTGTCTACACTAATAATCAGGACTCAGCTTTGGGAAAACGACAAGAGAGAAAGTCAAAATGCAGGTTTGTGGGAGGAGTGAGCAGAATCAAAGCAATCATTAGGTATCGAAAGATAAATCACCAAGGTGGGCTCTAGGTGAGGACAAAATTGTATGCAAATATAATTTATGATGCTAAGAACCCATATCAACATTCTAAATCAAACTCCAATGCATATTTTGGCCAAAAAGGTATGATCCAAATGAGATACACAACTTAAGTTAGCTATAGACCAACATAGCTGAGAACACTGAACACATAATAACATATCTTCACTTGCCCATCAAACTAACACTATAAATATGAACTAGAAATTTACATGAACAATATGAACATGTCCTCCAAGCTGCAACACTTGAATCACAATAGGAGAGCAATGTAGAGCATTCTCTGGACCAGTCTTGACAGATAACCATAGATTTGTCAACAAACCACCACAACCAACTACAACATTTGAGCAATTGAGAACCTAAAAATGTGATAGTGCAAAATCCATAGAATGTAGATATTATATACAGAACCGTAGGCCATGAACATCAACAACTGAAGGAATGCAGAGCATTCTTCCATAAAGATATTAAATACTCTTTCCTACATATTGAAACTTCTACTACTAGCCTTCTACAAATACTTCACACTTAATATCACCACCAAAGATCATAAAAACATCTGAATGCTTATTTATAGACCATCTATAATATTTGCATAGTTTGAACACTGCAATTACCAAACACGATGACATTGATGACAATACTAGACAAGGTGACATCGATGACAACATAAGTAACACAACTCAAGTTTCCAACAATCCCCCCCTTTATCTTTGATGACGACACTTGTACCACAAATTAGCAATACATTCTTTTCAACTGTATCTTTCTCTCTTTTCATTGTATCTCTCTCCCCCTTTGACATCAAGTACAAAGGGCACAATAATGCAAACAATAACTTTGTCCCCAACTATAAAATTCTCTCTCTCCATCTTCTGGGTAAGACTCTAATAACTACAACACTCTCTCTGACAAGGATAACCACAACCTTCACTACTCCCCCTTAGAGCAGCCACCACATTAATCCAAGATACAAAAAATAAACTTTGATTCTCCCCTTGGAAAGATGCACCACTTCTAAATGCATCTAGTTTGAACAAGGGCCAATGATCCCAAACTTTTATCAGAGTTACTTAAAGGCATCCTTTGTTGATGCCTTGGTAAAGATGTTTGTAATTTTATCCTTTGTAGGTACATTTTACAATCTGACTTCCTTCTCTGCAACCTTCTCTCTTGAGAAATGATACTAGATAGAAATGTGTTTAGTCCTTGAACACATTATCATATTCATTGAAATATTGATTTCACTTGTATTGTCACACATAATAGGAATTTCTTCATCATACGTCACCTTGATATCTTAGAGATTTTTCTTCATCCACATGACTTGAGTGCAACAAGATGTTGTTGTAATATATTTTGCTTCTATAGTAGATAATGATACTAAATCTTATTTTTTTCTCAACTAAGAGACTAATCTATCTCACAAGATAAATGCATCACCATTTGTACTTCCGCCATCAACACATCTGAGCCAATCAAAATTTGTATATGCTTTCAAAGTGAAATAATCATTCTTCTTGTACCACAAAGCAAAATATAGAGTCCCTTTCAAATATCCAAATGTCATTTTCATTGATTGATCGTGAGATCACTTTGGATTAGCCTGACATCTGGCAACCAAATAGACACCATGCATAATAGACTGTCTTGAATCAATCAAATACAAAAATCCTCCAATCATAGACCTATACTATTTTTGATCGACTTTTGGAGATCCATTATCCTTAACTTGCAACTAGTAGTTGTAGGAGTTCCAATTGGTTTACAATCCTCCATACAAAACTTATTTAACTTCTCCTTTCTATATTTGGCCTGAGAAATTAAAAAATCATCTTTTGACTATGTCACTTGAATACCAAGGAAAAATGATAACTCACCAATCATTGACATCTCAAATTCTTTCTGTATTTTTTTTTGCAAATATTTGACAAATGCTACCATTACCTCCAAAAAGGATATTATCAACATACACACCAAATGTAAATAATTTATCACCTTCAAATTTGAAATAAAGATTACTATCTGTTGCACCTTTCATGAAGTTCTGCTAGACCTTTCTTGAATTTTCGCTACAACAAACTGTCCAACCTTGCATACCAAGCCTTGGGAGCGTGCTTGAGTCCATAGAGTGCCTTCTTGAGTATACAAACCATATATGGACCTTTTGACAATTGAAATCAATTTGATTGTTAGAGATACACCTCTTTCTCATGTTCTCTATTCAAGAATATTGACTTGATATCCATTTGATATACCTTAAATTTCTTATATGCAACAAATGCAATAAACATACTTATAGCTTCCATCCTAGCTACTAGAGAAAAAGTATCCTCAAAGTCTATACCTTCAACTTGTGAATAACCTTTAGAAACAAGTTTTGCCTTGTTCCTTATGAATTTTCCATCTCCATTCAACTTGTTTTGAAACACCCACTTTGTTCCTATCTCATTATTGTCCACTAATCTAGGTACCAATTCCCATGTCTAGTTCTTATCAATTTGATTTAGCTCCTCTTCCATTTATTTCATCCAACCTTCATTTTTTGGTAGCTTCTGCAATTTTTTTTGGCTCTACCTAAGATAGAAAAAATAAATTTTCTCATTCACTAGTCACAACAAGTCTTCTTCTTGTCTAAACTCCTTTGTCTTTGTATTAAATGATCTGATCTTCTGAATGATTTTGTTCACATATATTGCAGGTGTCTTAGGTGTTTGTTTAGGTTCCTTCTCTTTTCCATCTGTCTCTTCTTTGTATTCCAGAGCTTCCTTCTCTTTTTCAACAAAAAGAGCATCCTCAATTTCAACCTCAAGTTTAGGTGCAACATGACTTCATTCTTCACTTACTTTGACATTCATACTTTCCACAATCTTCTTCAACCTCTTGTTGTAACATCGATAAGCCTTTCTCTTTATAGAGTATCCTAAGAATATTTCTTCATCTGATCTTGCATCAAACTTTCCCAAGTCTTCTCCATCTCTTCTTGTGTAGCACTTTCTTCCAAATATTTTGAAATACTTGATAGTAGTTGATCTTCCATGCCACAACTCATAAGGTGTTTTTGTGTGATTCACTCTCACTTGTGCCTCGTTAACTGTATATACAATAATATGCACTACTTTCCAATACACATTAGGTAGGTTAGAATATTTTAACATAGTTCTAGACATCTCAACAACAATCATATTCTTCCTCTCAATAACTCCATTCTTTTGAGGAATCCTAGGTGCAGATAATTGACTTCTAATACCATGTTCTTCACAAAATCTATCAAACTCATTTGATGTAAACTCTCTTCCTCTATTAGACTTTAAACACTTGATTTTAGCATCTATTTAATTCTCAAACATAGATTTGAATATCTTAAATTGATCAAATGCTTCACACTTTTCTTTTAATAAAGTAACCCATGTCATTCTAGAATAATCATCAATTTAAGAAATATAAAATACCTTTCACCATTTAGTCCTCCTGTCCTTGTAGGTCCACATAGGTCTCTATAAATCAACTCTAAAGGTCTTGTGGTATAATATTCCTTATTCTTGAATTTGTTCTTTTTTTTATTTCCCAATTGACACTCCTTGTACACTGTACTAGTAGGTTTGATAATCTTTGGTAAATCTCTCACAACATGAGTTGAGCTGATTTTCACCATGTTGCTAAAGTTGACATGTCCCAACCTTTTTTATCATAAGCAATATTCATTGTTCCACACCAACAAAGAGCTACTTCATTTGTTTTCCTTCACATAGTAGACATTCCCACTTGTTCTTATGCCTTCTACGACCAATCTTCTAAAATCTCCTTTTTTGATCTCACATTCGGATCCATGAAATATGAGATTCTAGCCTTTATTGCACATCTGAATCACACTCAAAATATTATGTCTCAAATATTCAACATAATAAACATCATTTGTCTTATGCTTACCATCAATAGTTAAAGTTCCTTTACCAAAAATAGGTGTTGCCTCCTCACTAGCAATCTTCACTCATCCACCATCATACTTTTCAAAGTCTATGAACTTCATTTTGTCACCTATCATATGATTTGACCATCCAGAATCAATTATCCAAGCTTTAGGTTCCACTTTTGCATGTAGTGTAGAATGTCGCTTCCTTCTTTTCATTGTGATTCTCACCAAGTTATGCAATCTCAAAGGCAGAGAGTGATCCAAAGTATATTGATTTATATTATGGCTTTCCTCAATGGAAAACTTCATGTTCTTCCATTGTTCCACCAATACCTTTGATTATATTTACTATCTCATTCACTCGTTGCATGTAATTTTTCAATGTTCACATCTCTAGGCATCCTGAGTGTCTCAAATTTGTGTTTTAGATTCTAGAATTCGACTTGCTTGGTCTTCTCATCTCCTTCATAAATATTGTTCAATTTTTCTCAATTTTTCTTTGCACTTGCACATCCATTTATCTTTAAAAAATATGAGTCACTCAAACTATAACAAGTATATATCCTACTTTGGCATTGTTTTCATGATTCTTGATCTCATCTAGAGTAGTAGGACCACTTGTTGGAGCAGTATAACTAGTCTTGATAATGTCCCATATTCCAAGTGGTAGAGAGTTCAAATGATACTACATCCATGACTTCCAAGCATAGTAATTTGTGCCCTCATACCTTGGTGCCTTCAAGTAGATGTCTTATGCCATCTCAGATCTTCTTCAAGTGATTAAGCTTATCTCAAAGGAACGTTGCTCTAATACCAATTGTTGAACACACAACATGACTAAGAGGGAGGTGAATCACTCCGAACCTTAAAAAAACTTACTTATAATCTTTTAAACTTCAAACCACAATTAATATATCTTTGCATCTATGAAACATGAAAGCACAAATCCCAACACACATAAGAACACCAAAATTACATGGAAAACCCAATGAAGAAAAAACCAAGGTGAGAATCACACTCACAATATGAACAATTGATTACAAAGTTTTAGGGTCAAGGATAAGAAGCACACTACACCTGAATGGACTTTCAAAACTAAGGCGCACAACCTTAGGGCAAGGTACAAGGGTTTTGCAACACTAAGGCACACAATCTTAGGGCAAGATACAAATAACTACATAGGCTACCAAAGGACTTGTGATGTCTTTCGACAGGGATATAGAGTAATGAATTGTAATGAAAAAAATCTCCTGATCATGAAACTATCCTTGAACCATTGTGTCAAGTGAATATTACCATGACAAACATATGTGACTTTATTCACTATCTCAACACACTGTCACACTGAAGATATGATCATCAAAGCTCATCACAAACTGAAATTCGCACTTCTACTAATTGCATATCATTCACATCCGATTCACAAAAATCCACTATAAATCACATACCTATACTTTCATTTATACAAATTTATATATTGAAACCCTCAACTAGGTCAGTCATAGACAAATTATACATGAATTACATTAAAAAAAGACATAATGCAATCCACTCCAGGAGATAAAGGGGAGCCAAACATCACAATACATCTTCTTAAGCTATTTCCAATGAACTGCATATGCTATAACATCTTCCAAAGTCATCATCAACCGTAACGTGTTAGACAACAATGAAACATGTTAACTAGTCGACCCAAAAATGTCGCCCAATGCAAAATAATCAAATGGATATCTACACATGTCATGATGAGACCCATATAAACATTCTAACTCAGCCTCCAATGCATATCTAGACCAAAAAGGTATGATCCAAACATAGTTGACAACATTGAACACAAAAGAATATATATTTACTCGCCAATCAAACCAATACTAGAGATATAAATTAGAACAATGCACAAACCATATGGACACGTCTTCAAAGCTACAACACTTGAATCACAACAACAGAGCAATGCAGAGAATTATCAAGACTAGTCTTGATAAACAACCTCATTGTCAGCAAAGCAGCACAACCAATTACAAAATCCACAACAACAAAGCAATGTAGAGCATTATCTAGACCAGTCTTGATAAACAACCTCTTTGTCAACAAACCACCACAACCAATTACAAAATATGAGAAACTGAGAAGCTAGAAATATGATAGTGCAACATCTATAGAATGTAGACATTATATCCAGAACTGCAGACCATGAACATCAAGAACTAGAGGAAGCATAGTATTCTTCCATAAAGGCATTAAATACTCTTTCCTATATATTGTAACTTCCACTTCTCTAGCCTTCCAAAAATACCTCATACTAAATATCACCACCAAAACATCATAACAACTACTAAATGCTCCTTTTTAGACCATCTACAACCTCTGCATAGTTTGAATGTTGCAACTACCATGCACACAATGGCATCAATGGAAACACCAAACATGTTGATATGAATGACAACATAAGTAAAACAACTTAAGTTTCCAACATCCACCACATCATTCTACCCACTTGACATACCTCACATACCTCAATTGGAATAGATTTTTGTCCTACATATTTTATCGCATTTTACTTCTAGGGGGTACCCTTTCTTTAACAATGGGATTATTTTAGATTGTACATGGGTACTTAATATGGCCTTGTTGTCAATACCCATTTCCTCTTACATTAATTGCACATGTAAAGAGGGTGTTAGTATAATGATTAATTCACCTTGGATGTGTTTTATCCTAAGTGTGCTACTGCACTAGTTTATTGAGTTATACTTAGCTAAAAAATTTACTTAGATATGATAGGATAATGAGTTACACATTCTCCTTCTTTCATGGGATTTTTCTTTTTTATTTATCCTCTCATATTTGAAAACTTAGTTAAACCTGTTGGAATAAATAATTCATATATTAATTATTCGCTTAATTATATTAATTCACTAAATAATTTATTATTTAGCTAATTAATTAATTACGAATAATTAATTAATATTTATCTCCATGCATAATGCAAACTAGGAAAAACAAACTATGTTTAGAATTTGGAGAGTATCATGCATTAATTAGTCTATTATGTTTTTTGTGCATACATGAATGATTCATGCATTCTATTTTAACTCTCAGTCTATCTTGTAGACACTACCATTTAGGGTTTCTATCTTTAAAGTTAGATTTCTTTACAAGGATGTCATATCCTTCTTTGTAATTAAGCGATTTCAAAGCAATATATTCAATTATAGTTAATTGTCTTCAATTTTCTTTGTTGTTCAATTTTGTCTTTATGTGTGATAGGTATTCTTGCAGATGATAATTGGGCTTGTGGGATTCACATTTCATGAATTCTAACAAAACCAATTCCTTATTTTTTTCTTTTCCAATTTTCCTCATCCTCATTGGATTTGGAATCTTGAGGTTATATATAATGTGTAAAGTGAAAGATTGGACCCTAGTGGCTCCCCACCTAGGAGAGAAAGGAAACCACTAGGATGATTTTCACATTCAAAAGAGGAATTGAATCCACTAGATCCAAATCCAAGGGAAATGAGGATGTGAATGCTAAGTGGATTGCAAGTTGTTGGAATGATTTTTCCCTCTTTTGTAAATAGATGTGTTGACTTGTTGACTATGCAAAAAAGGAAGACAAAATGGATGAAATAAGGAGCTACCAATTCGGGATCGCGCTGTAACTTTGGATATGAGATATTTAGACTGATACAGATTTGTCTTGCAAATTTGGAGAAAAGTCGTCGGGACTGTGCGTAAGTTATGCATAGTCCTCCGAAAAATCCGCGAGTCGAAAAGGGGTTTTCTGTCTCTGGAAATGAAGCCTAAATCTGTAATTACAGTCGTGCACTTGCAACGTGCACACAAAAAAGAAGAGAAGAAGGGTTGTGGATAGGGGTTTGCCTTATTCAAACCCCGGTTGAGGAATCAAACTTGAAAGAAAATAATTGCAAATACTTAAATATGAATAATGGAAATGTATACCTTGTAGATCTGCAATTTGTTGATGATGGTTGCTTTGCTTCTTGAATGTAATCACAAGTGTTGCATGAAATGGCATGTAACATGACAAAACCCTAACACACACATGCTTGCAAATGAATATTGTAATGTTGCTCCAATGGATGAGTGAAGAAGACACATGAAGAAGAAGAAGAAGAAGAAGACTTGATGAATGCTTGAAGGCTTGAAGGCTTGAACGCTTGATGATGATAATGAAGGCCTCCTCATGAATTTCGCTTATTCTTGCTCCCTTTTTTAGCCAAATGAGGGAATTAAGTCTCCTTTTATACTTGCCTAGGAGGGTTAATTTTCATCTCACCAAAGGCCAACATAAGAGAAATTAAATCCCGAAAAGAAAATTAGGTCCAAGGGTCAGATGGACCCATTTTGGGGCCAAGCAAAGAGGGAGGACAGGGGCGCACGCCCCTGTCCTGCCCTATTTTGGGGCTTGGACAGGGTCATGAGGTGACAAAAGGGCTGAAACAGGAGGAGATTTGGAAGAATAATGCAGAGAGGGGTCCCACTTGTGTAGGGAGATGTAGTCGCTAGGGTGAGGACCTAAAACACAGTCAAAATTGCAAAGGTCACAATTTTACGACGCTACATAATGTAATAGTGAAATTACCAAACCCATGTCGTTTTCCATTTTTTTTTGTGTCCACATTGGTGAAATGTCTTAATGCAATAACATATTGACAAGTGGTGTACTTTTATACTGGGTTTGGCTCATGGCCTCATCCCTATGCACCTTTATGTTTACCCTTTTTTGACACCAATTCCTATACATTCACCATTTAATCATCATCATTGCATCCTCATTCTCAATTCCATATATATTTTGTCTACCTTGAAATTATCAACTAAGTCCTAAGATTAATCACTAAGTGGCTCCACATTGACCTAGTTCAATCTTGAGGTACACAAGAATGAACTTGAAATTAAAAAAAAAATTCAAAGATTAAGTTTCTCAAACCCTGCTATTCATTGTGAGATAGCTTAGTGTACATTTGTGTGACATGTTGCTATGTTACTGTATTTAAGGACATTCAAATAAGAAGTTAATTTCAAATAGGATGCATGAGAGAACAATTAGAAACACTTCAATATCTAAGGGAATTAAAGATCCAAATATGCAAGCATTGTCACCTAAACTATTTGCATGTTTGTGCATGTTTTGTTTTGATATCTATTATTATTGTTAATCCAACTTATCAAAGGGGTTTGACATAGGATCACCAGTCACTTATCAAGCTAACAAATTCCTAGATGGTATCCTAAACCACCACCTTGACAAAACTAACCATCAAGAAGATAAAATTAAACAAATTAATGAGTGTACATTATGTTAGAATGTTCCAATGCCACATAGCTCAATTATGTGGATTTGGCCAAGCATGTGATGCTTTGGATCAAGCATATGTCACTCAAGATTGAACTGTAAATATTTTTACTTGACAATACAAATATTTAGGCAATCATCAAATCAAAGATATTAATTTTGAGGAGAGATGAATTGATTGCACAACTTCAATAACATTATTTTCTTATTATTCATGTAAATCTGTTTTTACAATAATCAATAGTAATAAAGAAAAAATACTAAAAAAATGTGACATTTATTATTATATGCAAGAAAATTTCCAAGAAAACATTAAAAAGTCTTGATATTTTTTAAACAAAACAAAAACTAATAAATAGAAAATCAACTTAAAGAAAAGTGGCATAATCTATCATTCTAGATGGAGAATAAATAAAATTAAAATCACATTAAAGAAGTGGAGGACATCTAAGAAATTTGAAAATGGCATACAAACCTTGACTTGTTTTAACAAAACAAAAATAAAAAATCATGATGCTAAATGTGATTGCTTGGTTATTGTCATCTTTTGCGTAAGAAAAGAAAATTGTAAGAGGAATAAACAATTTTGATACCCTAACTCCAAGTAAATAATAAATAAAAAGACCACTGTTTTTGGGATTAAACAATGAAAACCTCATTCAACAGTTTTGATCCATCCATATCATTGTCCATTGGATATGGACATAAATCAGTTAATTAATCTGATGGAACATTATATGCTACTAATTTTTATTTGTAGCAGTAACTAATAAGAAGAATTCTATGAATGAACAAGTTGTAAGGCATATTCTTTACTAAAGAAAATCATTTCTAATTTTAATTATTCACCTATTAGACTATTTTAAGATAAGAAAGAATATGGGAGAACAAATAGTAGAGGAAAAGTTAAATAGAAGAAAGAAATGTGCAGATGAAGCAAAATATCTAGGTACTTAAATATAAAGCAAAATATTTAGTTAGAATATAAGGGTATTTAAATATAAATGTAGAAATCAAAAAGTATGTAGGAGAGAATGTCATAGAAGTCAAAGACAAAACAATTCAGATGAAAAAGAGCATATTGTGTCAAGCAATTCAAATTTACTTGCGACCATGAACAAAAGTATTATATAGCAGGAAAAATATATTGAAAAAGTTAAAATGCTAATAGCCCAATTAGAAACTAGCTCATGCCATCTTAGGTGGAAAATGCTCAAAGAAGAGTGGGTGAAGATAATAAAGAATATGGAATTACAACGTTGGCTCAAATAGTAGAGGAGGTAAAGTCAAATAGAAGAAAGAATACTTGAATGGAGCAAAATATAAGTGGACTAGTAAATGGAGAATTAACATGCAAGGGTACATAAATACAAATGTAAAAATTAAAAGGTATGTAAGAGAGAATGTCAAAATAGTCATGGACAAAATAATTTGGATGAAAAAGAGCGTTATTATGTCAAGCAAAGTAAAAATGCTGATAGACCAACAAAAACTATCTATTGTCTTCTTCGAACAGAACAAAAGTAAAAAATACCCAAAGAAGAATAGATTGATAGGGTTTGCCCCAAATCAATTATACTGGTCCTCTATAAAATCTTTAGCAGTTTTACTTAAGAATTCATGAGAAACTGAAATAAAAATTATAAATAATTATTAAAACTTTTATCCTTTTGCTCAAAAATTGGACTCTGAAATCCCATAAACCAGCCGATCTCATACCCATCATTGAAGTTTCCATTTTATTTCATTCCAATGGTTATCACATGTTCCAAGCTTGAGAAAAAGATGTTTCATACCTTCCCCATTCACGAAGTCCAAAGTAATCATTCCAGATTAACAGATGGTAGTAAACTGAAAAAGCAACAAATTCGTTACTCTCATAAACTGTAGCATATGGTCCTGTCAGGTAGGAAAAAGACTTTTAGGGTTGTCCTGACGAGCTATGCTCATTGCTCATAATTCTAAAAGGTAAAAATTCAGTAAAATTTTCAACCCATGGTTATCTCCCACTACGCGAAATGAAAATAAGATTCCCCTACAAGAACGAGCATCTGCAGAGTTTATATATCCCGGTATCGCATTCGTTATCTTCTGGTGAAGGAAAGTCTGAGTCGGGGATACTTTCCTGTAGCATCCAAAAGGGCTCTCCAGCCCAAATTTTAATGCAGAAATGATGTTTGGATCTTCTTCCTGTTTGATGGATCATCCTGGTTTTCTTTCAGAGTCTTGTAGTTTTAGCAAATATAAGTACAGATTTTCTAGGCGTGCTAGTTTTAAGAAGTGCTTAGGCCTGAAAAGTAGGGAACGCTCTGCAGCTGAGCTATCTAGAAGGGCTTTTTCAGAAAGTAATCTGATGCTCCCTCTCATCAGGAATGAGGAAACCAATCAGAGAATTGGGGCATGTCATTTTTGCAGAGTAATGTGGTCATGGAAGAATGGGTTATTAGTTGCTGCAGATCATAGCAGAGTTGAATTCAAGAGGATGGTTATGATGAATTCTCCCAATCAGGAAAGCCATCATGAGAATTGGACTCCTTTCGGAGAAGTTCAATCCGAGAGGGATATGATCCACCATCCCGAGAAATCTCTAGAAGTAGATAAAAAACAGGTTACCCACAATTTTTATGACTCTGGGGATAGTGGAAGTATGTCTGAAAATTCTGTAATGGCAGAGAACTGGCTGGGTTTAAAGGTTGGACTGAATGGAATGGCTTTGTTCTGCACTGAAAGAGGGTGTGCCCCTGCCCATGTATGTGAAATAGAACATAGAAACGAAGGCTCTGACTTTCAAGATTGTAGAGGGGAAGATGAAAGCTCTAGAACAGAATCCAGCAGTACAGATTTGTATTATCAAATGATGTTGGAAGCAAACCCTGACAATCCTCTTCTGCTGAGAAACTATGCAAAGTTTTTGCACGAGGTGGATATTGAATCTATTCATTTTGGGTTAAATAACTGGGTAGATTATGTCAAGAGGGGATTTCTATGTTACTGATATTTTATAAATGGGCTTGCAATGACAATGACCATCAGAGGACTAAACTGTACTACATGTTCCAGAAACTGGTCATCTACCACATTAAGATTTAGCCCATTAAGTAGCTGCCTTGAATTTATGGAAAATGGTTAATGCCTAGATCCACATAAAAGAGCTGGATGGTGGGGGTTTTTTGTTTTACTTTCAATTTCCTTTTGAGTAGGCAGGGATCACTGCTCATATGGTACCCTGGTCTTATTAGGACACCAAAATTCAACAAACCTGAATATTGATATGATTCAACAAATCTCAATATTGAATTTAATTTTACCCATTCTAGCAAGCCCGGCAGTGAACGGCAGGTACGCTTACTACAATACACTGACCATTTAAGCCCTTACCTCTGACAGTAAGAGTTTCAGAACATAGAGTTTCTGACACAGGTTTCATTGTTTAGTCATCTGGGTAGTCATGTATTTGCCCAACTGTAAGCCACTGTTATTGGAACTTGCTGATCTTGAATGAACATTAATATTCTATACCATTGATATTAAGTTGTTTTATGTCTGTTTGGATTGCTTTCCTCAGGTTCAACATGACATGAAGAGAGCAGAACAATATTTCTGCAGGGCCATATTGGCAAGCCCTGGGGATGGAGAGATCATGTCACTGTATGCCAAATTCATTTGGGAAAGCCACAAGGATCCAGCCCGGGCCGAAACTTACTTTGAAAGAGCAGTGAAAGCTGCCCCTGAAGACTGGTAAGCAGCTCCTTCCATGTCCTTATCACTCTCTTTTCAGACCCAGTCTCTTATTCATTTCTAGCAACAGAACCTGAAAATCTATCTAATTATAACTCACCATATGGTTGGGCTTGGTGTTGCAGCTATGTTATTGCATCTTATGCTAATTTCCTCTGGACCTGCGAAGAGGATGAAGAGGAGAATGGCATTACTACAGAATGAAATGTAATGAATCCGGCCAATTTGGGCTCTGTAATTACTGCTGCTGCTTAGTATTTCATCCAGGCTAAAAGTAGTTATGTCCAGATCAGAGTATATTTTCTTGACAAGATTGGTTTCCAAATTTTTCATGGGATTTATCTTTGACTGTTTTTAAATTTCTTATGTCAATTCCAAGATGCTAGTATAGACATGAAGTTAAGTTACTAGAATGGAGTTTGATGAGCTACTAAGGGACAACTGTTGCCTATGATGAGACTGGATATATATTGTTCTCACAAAACTTCAGGGATAAGCTTTGTCTTCACTTCTGATCTCAACGATAAGATCAGTAGTAAATCATCACAGAACATGTAAATTTGTACTTGTTACTGTTTTTGGATTAGATAAACAAACATACACAATCTAATTTAGAAATAGTAACAAGAATTATCGTGGATTTTGGAAAACTAATATTTTCAATGTAAATTTATAATTAAAATTATCACAAAAATTAGTAATAAAGGTAACGGTAAAAAAAATTGCGTAGATGAACAGAATCTTGCCTGCAACCAAACTTCTCAAAAAAGTGATATCAATTGGCTGTGAGCCCTAAGAGAATTTGTTGGGATAAAGATTCCTCCTTCAGACCTTTGCTATCATTGGTAGGAAAGCAAAACTGGCTTCTTATCGAACAGATACCAACTGTTCCTTAATTTCTAAGGTTAAAAATATAAGTTTGAATGTTGTTATGGCTTACATCATAGGAGTATTCAATCTACATGATAAGCTAAAGTTTAAAAGTTTAAATGCAATTGTTTCCATCACATCGGATGATAGTAGAAAGCATAATCAAATTCAGCAGCATTATTCAGATAGGCTGTTCAGTTTCTTTTTTTCTATTTATAAAGGCTTCATATAAATAATTTTATGGAAGCCCTCGCCATCTTGTATGCACTGGGAGAGGTGGTGCTTTTGGTTGGTAACAGATTATTTGTGGATCTGATTCACAAGTGGTAGTGCATATGCTGAATGAGCAGCACTTGGGTGGTGTAAATTGGCATTTAGTTGTGGTTATTGTACAACTTCTATGGTTAAGTGGGTTTTTAAAATTTGTTTTTTTGTCATATTCTTAAAATGGAATGGAGTAGTGAATTGTGTAGCCAATTAGGCATATGATGGATTGCAAGGTTGGAGTATTGTAGAATAGGAACATTTGCGGCTGGATTTATCTCATTTGTTAGAGCAATTAGTTGGGGAGGATAGGAATGCTTAACTCTTTGTTCTCAATGGGTTCTAGGCCATTATTGTTTTGTATTCTTTATTTCTAATTAATAATTTTTTACTAGTGGTTGTAATTTAATTGGTTAAACATAGTTGGTGAGGACCAAATCCTTGAAGATATGATATAAGGAATGAGGTTGGGATAGTGCCAACCGGAATGAATATCCCATCTCTGCTAAAGAGGCATCAACATAGGCTCATGCTCCAATATTAGGTAGCAAAATGAGCTTTATATGATATAAAATTCTCCATAAATATTACATAAACATTAAACTTATTTAATGTCATCAACAAGTTATATAACTTTATTTATAATATAAACTTTCAATTTTGCAATTTAATATAAATGAAATTATAATTATTTTATTTTTCATAAAACAAAAAGGGGTTAAAATTTATTCAAACAAAAAGAAATATAGAGCACGGGCATCAAGCAACCCTATCAAGATCCACTAAATGATCTAACTGTTGAGACAAACCCAGAGGTAATTGTCCCTTATCCACAATATTTCAATCATGCATGTGCTCAGAAGCCCATTTGGCCAGACAATCTGCTACACCATTCCACTCTCTGGGGATATGAGTGAAAGTAACTGAATCTAAAGAAGTGCACAAAGTAAGAATCCGATTAACAACCAGAGCTAACTGCAACTAACATCCTCAAAATTTTGCTGAGTCAGCAAATGCACCACCACCTGCGAATCAGATTCACAAATAAACCTACTCCATCCAAGAGCACAAGCACGCTCCACAACATACAAAATAGCAGTAGCTTCCATCAAATTGTTAGTATTATGACCTTTATAATCAGAAAACATAAACTGAACAATCCCCAAGCTATCTCTACCAACTCCACCAATACCCACAGGGTGAGGGTTGCCCCGCAAAGACCCATCCATGTTGACTTTTAAAATGCCCTACAAAGGAGGACTCCACCTCCCCACCTTGTGTATTTTTCGAAGAGGGTGTTTGCACCTATTTCTCATCATTTGGCCTTGTGGAGGAGGAATATGGAGACAGTTATAGCAAATAACATCACATGGATCCACAGTCTCCAACAAGTCACACTTAGCCGAAATAGTTTCTCTCAAAGAATGAAGAATTTTCCACCACAAGTGATGAGCCCCAAACAACTCATCTTTAAAAGTCTGACGATTCCTCTCCAACCAGGTATGCCAAATAATAAAGGAAGGGCCAAGAGTCCAAGCAACCTGAAGAAAGTAATTCTTGATAGGAGCCTTGCCCCATCGAACAAAGAACTTAGCCAAATAAGAGACATGCCAACAAGTTTGATTCCACGCTTCCCACCAAAAGTGCCAAATATGTCTAGTAAAGGAGCGGAAAAAGAGATGAGAAACAATTTCTTCATTGTTACGACACAACATACACATCAAGGGACCTTGAAAACCATGCTTACATAAATTATCCCAAGTAAGACATTGATTGTGGACCCCCAACCACAATAAAAAATTACACTTGGGCCATGAAAACTTGTACCAAACTTGCTTCCACCAAGGAACCCGAATGTCCCCAAAAAGTAATTATTAAAGTCTAAATTAAAAATTATTATTAAATAGAAAGTAGAAATTCTAAAGAAATTATCTCATTGATGCGTTATAATTTTGTTTAATGGTATAATTATTTTTCATACTAAATATATTTATAATTATAAAATATATATGTTGTGGTCATCGTGCATGCAATGAGATTATGTATGTATATTTCAAAAAATATATACTAACAAGAGTTGTTGAGTTACATACTTCTTGTTGAAAGAACAATGTTGTGTTTGTGTATAGTATTAAATACAAATAGTTTAATTGTGATTATGTTATTGTTTTCCAATTCTATGTCAATTGTCTAATCTATGTTTGTATTAACTGGTTCATAGATGAGGTGGTGCAACTAACATTGCTACAGACATTGTATGCATAATATGTTCGCAACTTCATAGTTGACCTATAGTTGCTCATAAAGCCAACACAAATAGATTGTATAAAACAAAAGTTAGATATTTGTTTAGTAGAAAAGTAGATGAGACTTGAAGTGAATGTAAAAACATGGAGAGATATGGGGTTTGCTTTTTAGTAGGATGATATGAGGGCCTTTACTTATAAATGATCAAAGTTGCACTATAGTCGAAACTGCTTATCTTTTCTTATTTTTGTTGCAAATGTGTAGTTAATGAGTATGATTGTCACTAGTGTCAACATGTGTTCTTGGTGTTGGTGATTCGAAAGATGTGTCCCCGAAACCTTTGGCACTCCGGAAGATGTGTTTCGGTATTAGATTATTTGAATTGATGGTGTTTCAAATATTTATGTTTATCAGATATGGTGTTGATTGATATGGTTTTTGGGTCTAGATTAAGTCTGAAATTCGAGGATGTGTCACGACATTGGTGCAACGTGTGAGTCATGATCTAAGTCTAGAATTTGTAATGGATGTAATGTGTTGATATGACTGATGATGTATGTTGTGGTATGGTCTACTTCTCATTACTTCTCACCACTGGAATGTTTAGTGTTGACCTATTTTTGATCTCTATCTTGGCTGACTTGGAAGATTATGCTTCCCTGAAGACAATATATATATGAGGATGATTTGATTGTGTTAGCATGGAAAAAGTGTGGCATTGTTATTGAAGATATGCGAGATTGAGAAGGAAGGATTTGATTATTGATGTTGCACGAAGTGTGTTGGCGTTGAGGCACCAGATGCAGTCCAATTTTGCAGTGTGTGTTACAGTGGTGGATTGTCTTTCTTTCTTTCTTTCTTTCTTCGACAGTGAGCCTTTTTCTAGGCAGTGAGGCCTCTTGTAATGAGCATTCTGGTAGTGAGCCACCTTTTGTAAAAATCACCTTAACCAGTGTTTTATATTGAGAACTAACATTCTCCATAGTTTTTCCCTTCTTGGGTTTTCCACGTCATATCTAGTGTTTATTGTGTGATGTGTTGTGTGTATGTGTTTTACATGTTAATTCTGCTTTAATTAAGTCTGTTGGTTATTTTGGATGTGTAAAGCATTGAAAAATTATTTAAGTTGTCAACTAATTGATCCGATGACACATAAATTGACTATTCCTATCTTTGAAGGATCCGACTATAGTTTCTAGAAAGTAAATATGAGAGGCTACTTGATCTCTTTGGAATACAACACTTGGAAAGTAGTGGAAACTAAGTATGTTCAACCGGCAAATGGTCTTACCACTCCGGATGAGATTCAAGCTTAGAATGATACAGAACAAAAGGCTACTAGGATATTTGAAGATAATAAAGAATATGGAATTACAATGTTGTCTCAAATAGTAGAGGAGGTAAAGTCAAATAGAAGAAAGAATACTTGAATGGAGCCAAATATCAAGTGGACTAGTAAATGGAGAATTAACATGCAAGGGTACATAAATACAAATGTAGAAATTAGAAGGTATGTAAGAGAGAATGTCAAAGCGGTCATGGACAAAATAATTTGGATGAAAAATAATGTATTATGTCAAGCAAAGTTAAAACGCTGATAGACCAACAAAGAACTATCTATTATCTTCTTAGATACCGAACAAAAGTGAAAAATACCCAAAAAAGAATGGATTGATAGGGTTTGCCCCAAATCAATTATACTAATACTCTATAAAATCTTTAGCAGTTTTACTTGAAGATAAACAGACAGCAAGAACATCCATGAGAAACTGAAATAAAAATTATAAATGATTATTAAAACTTTTATCTTTTTCCTAAAAAATTGGACTCTGAAATCCCATAAACTAGCCGATCTCATACCCATTATTAAAGTTTCCATTTTATTTCATTCCAATGGTTATCACATGTTCAAAGCTTGAGAAAAATATGTTTCATGCCTCCCCATTCACGAAGTCCAAAGTAATCATTCCAGATTAACAGATGGTAGTGAACTGAAAAAGCAACAAATTCGTTACTCTCATAAACTGTAGCATATGGTCCTGTCAGGTAAGAAAAAGACTTTTAGGGTTGTCCTGACGAGCTATGCTAATTGCTCATAATTCTAACGGTTAAAATTCATTAAAATTTTCAACCCATGGTTATCTCCCACTACGCGAAATGAAAATAAGATTCCCCTAGAAGAATGAGCATCTGCAGAGTTTATATATCCGGTATCACATCGGTTATCCTTTGTTGAGTGAAAGTCCGAGTCGGAGATACTTTCCTGTAGCATCCAAAAGGGCTCTCCAGCCCAAATTTTAATGCAGAAATGATGTTTAGATCTTCTTGCTGTTTGATGGATCATCCTGGTTTTCTTTCAGAGTCTTGTAGTTTTAGCAAATATAAGTACAGATTTTCTAGGTGTGCTAGTTTTAAGAAGTGCTTAGGCCTGAAAAGTAGTGAGCCCTCTGCAGTTGAGCTATCTAGAAGGGCTTTTTCAGAAAGTAATCTGATGCTCCCTCTCACCAGGAATAAGGAAAGCAATCAGAGAATTGGGGCATGTCATTTTTGTAGAGTAATGCGGTCAAGGAAGAGTGGGTTTTTAGTTGCTGCAGATCATAGCAGAGTTGAATTCAAGAGGATGGTTATGATGAATTCTCCCAATCAGGAAAGCCATCATGAGAATTGGCCTCCTTTCGGAGAAGTTCAATCCGAGAGGGATATAATCCACCATCCCGAGAATTCTCTAGAAGTACATAAAAAACAGGTTACCCACAAATGTTTTGACTCTTTGGACGGTGGAAGTATGTCTGAAAATTCTGTAATGGCAGAGAACTGGCTGGGTTTAAAGGTTGGACTGAATGGAATGGCTTTAGTCTGCACTCAAAGAGGATGTGCCCCTGCCCATGTATGTGAAATAGAGCATAGAAACGAAAGCTCCGAGATTCATGGCGGTGATGGTGGTAGAGGGGAAGAGGAAAGCTGTGGAACAGAATCCAGCAGCACAGATTTGTATTATCAAATGATGTTGGAAGCAAACCCTGATAATCCTCTTCTGCTGAGAAACTATGCCAAGTTTTTGCACGAGGTGGATGTTGAATCTATTCATTTTGGGTTAAATAAATTGGTAGATTATATCATAGGGGATTTCTATTTACTGATATTTTTCAAATGGGCTTGCAAGGACAATGACTATCAGAGGACTAAACTGTAATACATGTTCCAGAAACTGGTCATCTACCACATTAGGATCTAGCCTATTATGTAGATGCCTTGAATCTATGGAAAATGGTTAATGCCCAAAACCACATAAGAGAGCTGTATATGGTGGGGGTTTCTTGTTTTACTTTCAATTTTCTTTTGAGTTGGCAGGGATCACCGTTCATATGGTACCCTGCTCTTATTAGGTCACCAAAATTCAACAAACCTGAATATCGAACATAATTTTAAAAACAATGATCTCACTCTAGCAAGCCCGGCAGAGAACCTCAGGTACGCTTCCTAAAATACACTCACCAATTAAGCCCTTCCCTCTGACTGTAAGAGGCTTAGAACATAGAGTTTCTGACACTGTTTCACTGATTAGTCATCTGGGTAGTCATGAATTTGCCCAACTGTAAGCCATTGTTATTACAACTTGCTAATCTTGAGAGAACTTTAATATGCTATACCATTGATATGAAGTTGTTTTAAGTCTTGTTTGGATTGGTGTCCTCAGGTTCAACATGACATGAAGAGAGCAGAAGCATACTTCTGCAGGGCCATATTGGCAAGCCCTGGGGATGGAGAGATCATGTCACTGTATGCCAAATTCATATGGGAAAGCCACAAGGATCCAGCTCGGGCCGAAACTTACTTTGAAAGAGCAGTGGAAGCTGCCCCTGAAGACTGGTAAGCAGCTCCTACCATGTCCTTATCACTCTCTAGTCCTATGGCTAGTTAGCACTGTGCTCTCTTTTCAGACTCAGTGTCTGATTTATTTTTAGCAACACAACTTGAAAACCTATCTAATAATAACCCACTATATGGTTGGGCTCGGTGTTGCAGCAATGTTATTGCATCTTATGCATATTTCCTCTGGACCTGCGAAGAGGATGAAGAAGAGAATGTCATTACTACAGAATAAAATGTAATGGATCCGGCCAATTTGAGCTCTGTAAAAACTGCTGCTGCTTAATGTTTCATCTAGGCTTAAAAGTAGTAATGTCCAGATCAGAGTATTTTCTTGACAAAATTAGTTTCCAAATTTTTCATGGGATTTTATCTTTGACTGTTTTTAAATTTCTTATGTCATTTCCAAGATAATATAGTACAGATATAAAAGTTTAGTTACGAGAATGGAGTTTGATGAGCTACTAAGGGACAGCCTTTGCCTATGATGAGACTGGATATTTGTTGTCCTCACAAAACGTCAGGGATAAGCTTTGTCTTCACTTCTGATCTGAACAATAAGATCAGTAATAAACTATCGCAAGTACTTGATGGTGTGTTAGATGCAAACAAACACACAATCTAATTTAGAAATAGTAACAAGATTGTGGAAAATTAGTATCTTTAATGTAAATTTTTTTTATGGATATATTTTAATGTAAATTTGTATGTAAGTTTTATAGATTAAATTGTGTAAATTTGTTAATATCTATGTTTGAAATCACATCTAGTGATTCATCATTAAGATAGTGATTGATTTTTTACTATCTTATGATGAATCACTGGGTGATTTGAAACATAATGCTAAAAAATTAACATATTTTAACTCTATAAAACTTACATTCCACTCTATAAAACTTACATTCCAATTCATGAACTGTGAAAATCTAATTCCAGCTATAAATTTGTAATTAAAACTATGATAAAAATTAAGCAAAAATTAGTAATAAAGATAACAGTGAAAAAAATTGTATGGATGAACAGAATATTATCTGCAACAAAACTTCTCAAACAAAATAAGATAGCTGTGATCTCAGAGAATTTGTTGGAATAAAGATTCCTCCTACTTCAGACCTTCGCTATCATTGGTAGGAAAGCAAAAATGGATTTTTATCCAACAGATACCAACTGTTCCCTAAATTCTAAGCTTAAAAATGTAAGTTCGAATGTTGTTATGGCTTACATGATAGGAGTATTATATCTACATGATAAGCTAAAAGTTAAATGTAATTGTTTGAAATAGTAACGGCAACCAATTTTTGGGGGAATTTATTTTTAAAAGAAGTTGTTTTAAGTTACATATATTTTTATAAAAGAAATTATATATTAAATATAAAGAGAATTAAAAGGTTGTAATTTAGTTGGTTAAATATAATTAGTTAGGACAATTTTTTTTGAAGATATGATATAAGAAATGAGGTCAGGATCGTGCTAGCGAGAATGAATATTTTCGAGTTTTTTTCTCTCTCTTGAAGAGGCATCAACATAGGTTCATGCTACAATATCAGATAGCAAAATGAGCTCTATATGATATAAAACTCTCCATAAAAATTACATGAACATTAAACTTATTCAATATCATCAACAAATTATAAAACTTCATTTATAATATAAACTTTCAAATTTGCAATTTAATATCATTGGAATGATAATTATTTTATTTTACATGATCTTAATATTATTATTTTAATTAAAACAAAAAGTAATTTTAGACTAAATTAAAAATAATTATTAAATAGAAAGTAGAAATTATAAAGAAATTATCTCATTGATGCGTTATAATTTTATTTACGACGTCAAGATATTTTTCATACTAAATATATTTATAATTATAAAATATGTTGTGGTCATCGTGCATGCAATGAGATTCTGTATGTTTATTTAAAAATAATAATAGACTATTTTCTTAACATAAATATAAGCTAGAACAGTTAAAATTATTGCTACTTGTATAAGAGGGTTGATAATATATACTAACAAGAGGAGCACACTTCCTACTGAATGTTGAAAGAACAATGTTGTGTTTGTGTATAAATTAAATATAAATAGTTTAATTGTGATGTGTTATTGTTTTCCAATGCTATTTCAATTGTCTAATCTATATTCATAGATGAGGTGGTGTAGGTAACATTATTTTTGATTAAGTGAAAACAGGTTTTGAAGGTGCCTCAAAACTCTTTACATCAGATTAAAAGATAGATAAAGCATTGAAAGCTCGACTAGATAGAACAACCAAAAACAAAGACAGGGTTTGTCCCAAAAGACAACAGGCCACCCAAACAAATAGAGGGCCAGTAAAACCAACCCAAACAACCAACTACAAGGGCCCTCAAAATTTTCAATTGGCCTTGTGGGAACGAAGAGTCATATCAAAAGAGGGCTTGGACGTCTTTGAATGCTTTCCCTTAACAGTAATCCAACCATCTTCAACTTTAACTGTCGCAACAGACCAATCTGAAGGGCCCATCACCAATCTTTCCAGACTAGGAAAAAGGGTGCTAGAAGAGGGAGCAACAACCATCGCGGACATAGAGTCACAGCCAACAAAAGTTGTACCAGCACCCTATGAAACAGTCAGCGAGGTAAGAGATACCACCATCACGGACACAGGTTCGCCACTAACAGGAGAGGCAAAAGTTGTATCAACACACGAAGAAACCGACGGGGTAAGAGGCAGCAATCTGTTTTCAGTAGAGGGGACAACAACATTGGGTATCACATCATCATTAATCTTAGAGGTAACATTGTTACAGAAGCTCTATGTATAATATGTTTGTAACTTCGTAGTTGACCTATAATTGCTAATAGAAGCAACACAAATAGATTGTATAGAGCAAAATTTAGATATTTGTTTAGTAGAAAAGTAGATGAGATAAAACTTTAAGTGAATGTTAAAACTTAGAAAGATATGGGGTTTTCTTTTTAGTAGGATGATATGAGTGCCTTTACTTACTAGCATTTGCATGAGAAAGACGTACAAGGGTTACGCTGATAGAAAATTATATATATAAGTTGGTATGTTAAAGAGTACAATTTTATATGTGTATAAGAATACGTTAATTTAATTTATAGTATCTTATGTATAGAATAGTATTTTTTGTTTATGTGATTTTAAAATACATTCTTAACTTGATGATTCATCTTCGAGCTATCATTTTTTTCTAGAATTTTGCTTCATGCTTTTAGTGGTCTATTTGTCTTGGTTAACAACTTGTCAATTTTATACAAATATTGTAATGGAGGTACAATGCTGATGTTGATATTAATTTATATCAAATGTCTTATAAATTTGAAAGTAGCATTAGGTCAATAGAGAAGCCAAGTATTGTATAGAATTTTTAAAAAATGTTTATTGGTATGCTAATATGCAATAATTTCTCAAAATGAAAGAACTATATTTGAATAACTATTGGACAAGGGTGGTCAATGGAGCATATCTATCATCTATTATTCAAAATTAAATCATTAAAAAGTAATTATTCTTTTGATTTTATGGCTTGAGGTTTGGGTTTTCATTGGGTTCACTTGTAGGGGGGGTTGTTTTCCAAATAGAGTGACAAATGTTTATCAAGTGTGGAAATATTTAATTAAATCTAAGGGAATAAATTGACTCTTCATCTTAACTTGCATTCCATGACAAGAAACACAAATTCTTTGTATCATGGTAGAGGAATTTGAGGAAGAAATAATAAAAAGAAAAATAGTTTGAGCTTTATTCACATGATGGAAATGGCTTCTTTGAGCATAATACATTCTATAGCTTCTTTGTGTTGTAGTGGTAATTGGCCTATGAAATAAACAAAAATGATTTTGAGCTCTATTCACATGCTGAAAATAAATTCTTTAAGCACAATACATTCTACTACTCAAATTTTCAATTGAAATGAAATTATATTTATACTTGACTAAAGTGGTATGTACCCAACTTATCATACGAAAATAGTAGAGATCAATTTTTTACAATGAGAATATTGTGAAATTCAATGAAATGAAAGAACATAAAGAAAAAAGATGCAAATTCACTCCAAATAGGATTGCTTCTAAAATGAAGTAAAGTGAAAGTGAGAAACCAATGAGAAGGGAAACACACATTTGGTTAAGAGATGAGGTAGATGTGCACATTAAAATTTCTTAGTGGGTAAGAGCAGCATGAAACACCTTGAAACTCAACTAGTAAATGAGAACATTGAAATTAAACAAAATATAATATGGCATTTGTATAGAAGAAAATTAGTTTAATCTCTTTTATACAATTATGAAACATCTTGAAACTCAACTAGTAAATGAGAACATTGAAATTAAACAAAATATAATTTGGCATTTGTATAGAAGAAAATTAGTTTAATCTCTTTTATACAATTTTGAAAAATATATAATATTGTCTATAGTAATTTAAATATGTTTGTATTCCATATTTTGTTATAATCATATATATTTTAATGCAATCCACAATTTTCTTCATATTGAAAAAAAAAGTTGTTTCACTTCTATTGAAGAGGTGTGTTTTGTCTTTGTTTTCTATTAAAGGTATCTATTGTAGATAATAGGAAGTTACTTTGTGTTAAGAAAAGGAAATAAAGCGAAGAAAATATGGTATGGGTAAAATGGAAGAATTATTGATGCACCAATATGTGATTGTTAGCATGCACCTATACATCATTTAAAATGTGAATGTATTAGATTAGAAACTCTTTTTTACATTGGTAATAAAAATAATAAATTGAAAAATTGTCTAGAAAAAATCACATTAAATTTGCATAGAAAAATGTAGGCAAGACTTGTTTTTCCCTAATAATTATATATAGATTTTGAATTGTATTACTATTATTAACTTTTACAAATGAATCTTACAATTATTTTTTAATATTTAAGCATTAACATAAATTATGTTATCTAGTTTCACATAGATTAAAAAAAATAAAAAATACATACAATCAAAACCAAAAACAATAATAATTTTAACCATTTTAATATTAATTTAATACTATTCATTATAATAACTTATTCCAATACTAGATAAATAAACTTGATTTTTCTCACATTTTTAAAACTAATTTTTTATTTATTTTTCTTCTGCAAAGAGAGCGTTCAAAACATATTTAAATCTGATATTACATTAATTTTGTTTAGAACATTATGGACACTAAAGAATATTCTTCCAAGCAAAGAGAAGATAGACAACAAATGAGCTCACTAGTTACATGCTTTTGTGCAGAAAAAAAAGTTGATTATGCAAAAACATGGATAAGGAATCAATATTTACAATGCATCAATAAACCATGCATTTATTCATTGTTGAACTCTTTGACAATAAAATAACAAAATATAGTATACAACACAATGCTGCAATTTCTTTTTATAATTATAAAGACTTTTGCATGTAACTTGCAGGCACTACGATGATAATTATACGTTTTCTTAATCCTCACAAAGGAAGTAGTTGCAAAAGAAAGAGACCTACAATGCATGTCCTTCATTTTTCAATTGTTATAGTGTAAAGCATGAAAACAAGAAACTAAATTATTTGAAAGTTTCAAATGATTTGTATTTTTTATTGTGAGATTTGATATGATTTTAAGAATAGAAGTATAAGATTTTTTTTGTTATAGATTAATATTATTAGTTGCACCACATTTATTAGTGAGGTTCTTAAAGAATGGTCATTGTAATTAAGTAATTATGAATATACTCTATATCTTGAATGGTATAAATGGTTAGAGACATGGTGGTGGATAAATTTTAGCGATTGTGTTTGGTAGTGTTAAGAAGAACAACACGATGTTTAGATTGTAAGAGGAAATGACATAGGACATTGGATATACAAGTTGGGTGAGTGTTATTCATAGGTGAATGGAAGAAAAGTATTAGGTATTAGGAGGACATGTACGAGTGTTGAATCTAGTTGATCAATATTAATAGATAAGAGTTGATTTTACAAAGTAGTAAGGGAAGTCAAATTGATTGATACTTCAGATCATCTTGGTTTTCCCCTTTTCGATCAAGGGTGGCTTTGTTAGATTTTTGTGATCCAAAGTGGTTTTATTTATTATGCTTTTAATACATGTTTGTGTAAGGTTGGTGTTTTATCAATACTACACTTATGCTTTTAATTCTATTATAAATCGATGTTGCTATTATTGTGAGGGTGGTTGTAGATTCTCTTTAACATTTGCTCAATTAAGAGATACTTGAAGACTTTTGAGCTTTTTGTAATTTTCAGCCAATTTTGAAGTTGACCTTAAAAGGTCATAGTTCAACTTATACACTTCCAATAGGAAAGTGAGCTTCTTAAAGTTTTATTTCTATCTAAAAGTAGCATTATATGTTATTCATTGTAATTTTACCAATTGAATTATTGGATAATCCATACTTATCATATGAATAAAACCATAATCCTCAAAAATTAAAATTAAATACTAGCGAGTGCACCTTGGTGTGCAATGGGTATGTCGAAGAGGTGTGGAGTGTATATTAAGAAAAAAAAATTGGTCTATTTTTTACATAAATTTGGGTAATACATGAGGTCAAATGGTAGACCATGATGTTGTTTTTGTAACAATGGTCTCATTAGAGAAGTGATAACTTCCAAACAACAATGCATCCACTCACAAGGATCCAATCATAACTGAAATAAAACCTTCAAATTGAAAAGATAATCAAGTTTCATTACCAATAGGCTTATGTTACATTTTGCAATAGGGTGAGAGTTAGAGAGACGTTGAGGTAAGGCTAGAAAGAGGGAGAGATAGTGGGGAAAGTTGTTGAACACACCACATCACTGAGAGGCAGAGGGTGAATACTCTGCCTTTGACATCAAAGGCAAGGTGCACACTACAAAAAACAACAATTAAACTTTACTAAATTATCTCCCACTTTCTAATTTTGCAACACTCCATCTACAATCCACTTTCCAACAACTACACACCACACCGCTCCCTCTAAGAGTAGCAACTGCATCAATCCAAGAGACAAAAAATGAACTTTAAATCTCTTCCTGGACATATGTACCACCTAAATGCATCTAGTTTGAAGTAGGAGGGGTGATAACCCCTAACTTCTACTGGAGATAAAGGTATCCTTCGCCAAAGCCTTAGTAAAAATATTTGCAATATTTTCCTTATTGAGCACATATTCCAATCTAACTTATTTCTTTGCAACCTTCTCTCCCAGGGAATGATACCTCTTTGAAATGTGTTTAGTTCTTGAATGCAACATTGGATTATTTAAAATGTTAATTGTACTTGTATTATCACACATAGTAGGAATCATCTCATCATACTTCACCTTGATATATTTAAAAGTTTGGTTCATCCACATAACTTGACTATAGAAAGATGTTGTTGAAATGTATTTTTCTTTTGCAATAGATAATGATACTAAATCTTGTTTCTTACTTAACTAAGAGATGGATCTATCTCCCAAGAAAAATCTACCACCACTTGTACTTCTCTTGCCATCAACACATCTGGCCCAATCATCATTTGTATATGCTTTTAAAGTGAAAACATCATCCTTCTTATACCATAATCCATAATCTGGAGTCCCATTCAAATATATAAATATCATTCTCATTACTTGATCACGAGATTTCTTAGGATTAGCTTGATATCTGGCAACCAAATAGATAGCTTGCATAATATCCAATCTTGAAGCAGTCAAATAGAAAAATCCTCCAATAATGAGTCTATACTATTTTTTATCAAAATATAGAGATCTATCATCCTTTCTTAACTTACAACTAGTAGCCATAGGGGTTGAGACTGATTTAGAATTCTCCATCTCAAACTTCTTCAATATCTTCTTGTTATACTTAGCTTGAGAAATGAAAATACCCTTTTTATATTGTGTAACTTGAAGACCAGAGGAAAATTATTGCTCACCTATGATAGACATCTCAAATTCTTTTTTCATCTCTTCTGCAAAGTTCTTGCATACATCATCATCTCCTCCAAATATGATATCATCAACATACACAACAATAATCAACAATTTATCACCTTCAACTTTAAAATAAAAATTGCTATCTATAGTACCTTTTTAAAATTCTGCTACAACAAATATCTATCCAACCTTGCATACCAAGATTTAGGGGCTTGCTTGAGTCCATAAAGTGCTTTCTTAGGTCTTCAAACAATAAATGAATCCTTTGACAACTTGAGCCCATCTGGTTGTTCAATGTATACTTCTTCTTTAAGTTCTCTAATCAAGAATGTAGATTTGACACCCATCTGATATAACATGCAACAAATGCAAGAAACATTCATATAGATTCCATTCTTGCTATATGAGAAAATGTCTCCTCAAAATATATGCCTTCAACTTGTGAATAACCCTTACACACTAATCTTTCCTTGTTCCTTGTAACTTTCGTTTAGCTAATTTCGAAACACCCACTTAGTTCCTATCAAATTCTTATCCATCAATCTAGGTACCAATTCCCATGTTTGATTCTTCTCTATCTGATTTAGCTCTTCTTCCATTGCCTTTATCCATCTTTCATCCTTTCTTGCATCTGCATAGGTCTTTGACTCCACTTGAGATAAGAAACAATAATATGCTTGTTCACTGGTTTTTGCAAGTCTTCTTGTTTGAACTCCTCTATTCTTGTATCCAATGATCTATTCCTCTAAATGATTTTTTTGCAAATATTTTTCCAATGTCTTAGGTGTTTATTTAGGTCCCTTTTCTTTTGTACTTGTCTCATCTTTATCTTGTAGAGGAGCCTTCTCTTTTATAGACATCGTAACAACTTATATTTCAGTCTCAGATTTAGGTACAGTCTTAGTCTAATTCATTTCTTCACTAACTATGACATTTGCACTCTCCACAATCGTATTTAGTATTTTGTTGTAATACTATTATACCTTACTCCTTGTAGAGTATCCTAAAATATTCCTTCATCTAACATTGCATCAAATTTCCCTAAATCTTACTCATCTCTCCTTATGTAGCACTTGCTTCCAAAGATTCTGAAATACTTGATTGTAGGAGGTCTTCCATTTCATATTCATAAGGTGTATTTATGTGATTCACTCTTATTTGTACCATGTTAAGAATGTAAACAACAATATGCACAACTTCTTTCTAGTACACATTAGGTAGGTTAGCATCCTTTAACATAGTTCTAGCCATTTCAACAACAGTCCTATTCTTCCTTTCGACAACTTCATTCTATTGAGAAGTTCTAGGAGTAGAAAAATATCTTCAAATACCATGCTCTTCGTAGAATCTATCAAATTAATTTGAAGTAGACTCTCCTCCTCTATGAGAGCTTAAATATTTGATCTTAGCATCTACTTGATTCTCATCCATAGACTTAATACTTTAAGATTTTCTAATGCTTCATATTTTTCTTTCAACAAAGTAACCATGTAATTCTAGAATAACTATTAATAAGAAACATAAAATACCTTTCACCACATAGTTCTCTTGTCCTAGTAGGCATACATAGATCTATATGAATCAGCTTCAAAGGTTTTGAAGTTGATTACTCCTTGTTTTTGAATCTCGTCTTTGGTTTCTTTCCCAATTGACATTCCCTGCATACAGTATCAACAAGTTTGATAAGATTTGGAAAATCACTTAGAACATGAGTAAAACTTATCTCCACCATATTGTCCAAATTGATATGCCTCATCCTTTTGTGTCAGCTCCAACATTTATTGATCTTTGCTAGAAAAGAACTACTTTCCACTATTATCCTTCACATAGTAGACATTACTATTAGTTCTTATACCTTTTGCAACTAATCTCCTAGAACTTCCTTTTCTGATTCCACATCTGGACCCATGAAACATGAGCTTATAACTCTTATTTCACATCTGAATCACACTCAAGATTATGTCTTAGATCCTTAACATAATAAACATCATTTGTCTTATGCTGACCATCAATGGATATAGTACCTTTCCAAAAATAAGTCCATCTTCCTCACCTACAAACTTTAAAGATCCACCATCATACTTTTCAAAATCAATCAACATTTCCTTTATCACCTGTCATATAATTTGAAAATCCAAAATCAATTACCCATGCTTTAAGCTTTACTTTTGCATGTAGTTTGGTCTTTATATTTATTGATTTTTCATTGTCCGTCATATATTTTGGATTTTTGGACCTTTCATTATTCTTCTCCTTCTATAGCTAAAAATAATGATTCTGTTAGGATAACCAGTGGACAACTGCGAGGGGGGGGGGGGTTGTGAATCAGTTCTCAATAGATTATATCAATTAAGCCACTTTACAACCTTTAACCAGAGCACATAAACATTAAATACGAGAATACCAGAAACAGATACCGATAAGCAATACAACTTAACAATGAAACATATAATCAACACAATGCAACCATACCACATAACACCATGATTTGTACGTGGAAAACCCGGTAAAGGGAAAAACCACGGTGGGAAGCCTACCCATAGTCAGATGATACTTCTGCAGAAAGTATGTGATACAATGAGGGGCCGACACATGCAGGAAGGCACACTGCCTAGAGCGTACTGCTCATTACAAAAGAGTCTTACTGACTATAGAGAGGTTATAACCACCTCAAGATAATTAGACAACAATTCAATAGAATGAACTGTCAAAGATAGCATCTACCATGCCTGATTACAGTTCCGATTAAGCTCAATCCTGGAGGCTTGTGACCTCTTACATAAACCCAATTCGATCTTCAATGATCAACCAAATCCTCTGCCTGAATGATATTACATTATTCACACATTACATTCCCTTTTTTTTCCTTATCCATTGCCACGATCTACAATGAGATCTTACATCAATTTATACAAACCCTATGGCCTAAACCAATTAGGTTGGCCACCTAAAAGATATTACAATAAGATCATTACATACATTCATATTACAATGATATGCCATGTTGTCTTAAGACCAAAACAACATTAAACAATCCATAAATCATCCCAGTAACGTGTAGAGAACACGTTAACATGATACATGTCCGTAACCTAGATAGGTACAAGACCTATTTTGGGTCCAACACACCTAAGTGATGTCTCCAACCAGTCGAGGCATGATCAAGGACCACTTTCTTCATCCCGAGTTCCATCTAGAAGCCTCACCAACACCACTTATGCATCCTGTCAAAGATTCTCAATAAAAGCTTTGTGTATAAAACCTTAAACCCTTACTGGTATAGGCTTACTAGAGTGTATGATAGCATTTGATCACCAAGTCAATACCAACTGACCAAAACATGTTCCAGGAGCATGTAACACATAAAACCAAACATACCACATTGATCCAAACATGTCGGAAGTGTCCAACAAATAGTCCCTTCTGTCGGTAACACTAGATCTTTTGTTGGTAACCAAAACCTGTCTGCCAGTAACCAACCATAACAACTAGTGTTGACATCAATGACAAAACATCAATGCAACACATAATCAATCTCCCCATAATCAATTCTTCCATATTGCCAACAATCTCACCCTTTGGCATTGATGACAACACTAGATGTGAAAAAGAATACATCTAAGTGCCAAGAAGTGCCAAAACATTTCTCATGAAAAAATGACTCCCCTTGAGGAGTGCAATCCAATCGGAATCTCTCCTATAAACATTATTTTTCACATATAACTCTCCCCCTTTGACATCAATTCCAAAGATATGACATAGATATCAAAATTCTATGAGTCTCAAAGCTGACTACTCCCCCTGAGTAGTAGCACCACTTCATCAATCCAGAGCAAAGGATAAAGTTGTTGATCCATACTGGAACAATGCACTACATAATCAGATAAGTCTTTGCTAGAGGGGTAGATACTCCTAACCTGTCTCTCAAATATTCAAATGATTCTTTAGATAGCGGTTTAGTGAATATATTTGCAATCTGCTATTTAGTGTTCACATAAACCAATTTGACTTCCTTTTCTTCCACCTTGTCTTTCAGAAAGTTATACTTTATTGATATGTGTTTAGTCTTAGAGTAAAATACTGGATTCTTAGACATGTCAATAGCTGCAGAGTTATCACAGTAGATAACTACCGGTTCACTACAATTTACCCTAATATCCTTCAACATGTGCTTCATCCACATGACTTGTGTACAATTAGTTGTTGTTGCAACATATTCAGCTTCTGCAGTAGATAAAGAAATGCATGACTATTTTTTTTAATCCATGAAATCGGTTTCTTTCCAAGAAAGAAAGCTCCACCAGAAGTGTTCTTCCTGTCATCTATATCTCCTGCCCAATCTGAATTTGTATATGTACATAAAGTGAAGTTATCATCTCTAGAATACCATAAGCCATATTTTGTTGTTCCTTGCAAATACCAGAATATCCTCTTTAATGCACATTCATGATTTTCTTTAGGATTACTTTGATATCTTGAAACAATACTTACTGCATTCATAATATCTGGTCTATTCTGAGTTAGATATAACAAGCCACCGATCATAAACTTATACTTTGTCAAATTTACCAGTGCAAGTGTGTCTTTGATAGATAATTTCTCACTTGTCACCATAGGAGTACTTACCAGTTTGGAATTATCCATACCAAACTTCTTCAACAATTCTCTTAGATACTTAGTTTGATAGATAAAAATGCCTTTGTCAGTTTGAGTAATCTACAAACCTAAGAAAATCCTCATTTCACCAATCATGGACATTTCAAATTCATTCTTCATATTGTTAGATAATTCCATGCACAATTTATCTTCTCCTCCAAAAATGATATTATCAACAAATACCTCAATAATCAGAATATCATCATCAGTGATTTTGTAATATAAATTACTATCAACACTGCCTTTAGTAAAACCAAGCTTCAAAAGATATTTATCCAATCTTGCATACCAAGCTCTAGGAGCTTGTTTCAATCCATATAATGCTTTCTTTAACCTACAAACCATATCCTTGCTATCTGTTAGTGAAAATCCATCAGACTGCTCAATGTATACTTCTTCCTCAAGTTCACCATTCAAAAATGCACATTTAACATCCATTTGATAGACCTTATAGTTCTTATATGCTACATAGGCAAGTAATAGTCTAACAACTTCAATTCTAGCTATAGGTGCAAATGTCTCACTATAATCAATTCCTTCCATTTGAGAATATCCTTTACAAACTAGTCTAGCCTTGTTTCTTACAATTTGACCATCCTCATTTAGTTTATTTTTAAAAACATATTTAGTTCCAATAACATTCTTATTTTTAGGTCGGGGAACTAAAGTCCAAGTCTCATTTTTCTCTATCTGATCTAATTCATCTTCCATAGCCTTTAACCAATGTTTATCTTTAAAAACTTCAATAACAAATGTCAGTTCAACTTGAGAAATAAGACATACCTCTTCATTTTCCAATCTCCTTCTTGTCATAACTCCCTTGTTCCTATCTCCAATGATTTGATCTTTAGAATGATTTAATCTTACATACCTTGGAGTCTTCTAAACTTTAGGTTCATTGATCCGATCATCAGTCATAGTTGAATTTTCTAATTGTATCGGTGTAATTGTCTCAGTGTCCTGTACTGATTGAGGCATTATCGGTTCAGTTATGATCATTTATATTGTCGGTTCATTGTCATATGATATAGATTGATTTCTATATTGCTCATCCACTTTTGCATTTGCGCTCTCCACAATTTTTTGCAATCTTTTGTTATAACATCTATATGTTTTTCCATGATTTGAATATCCAAGAAATATTCCTTCATCACATCTAGGATCAAACTTCCCAATTGAATCATCCCTTTTGATATAGCATTGACTTCCTAAAATTCTGAAATATTTAACAATAGGTGTATGTCCAAACCATAATTCATAAGGAGTCTTACCGGTTTCACCTTTGATATGAACTCTGTTGAATGTATAGATTGATGTACTCATTGCTTCTCTCCAGTAGATGTGAGGAAATTTGGCTTCCATCATCATGGTTCTTGTTGCATCCAAAATGGTTCTATTCTTTCTTTCCACTACTCCATTCTACTGAGGAGTCTAAGGTGTAGATAATTGTCTCCTAATTCCATTTGACTCACAATAACTGTTAAATTCATGAGAAGTGAACTCGCCGCCTTGATCTGATCTTAGACATTTGATTTTCAGTCCAGTTTTAGTTTCTACCTTTGCTTTAAAGATCTTCAATTTCTCAAAAGCTTCAAACTTCTCCCTAAGAAAAGTCACCCACATCATTCTAGAATAATCATGAATTATTAGCATGAAGTACTTATCACCTTGAAAGCTTCCGGTCCTCACTGGACCATATGTCAGTATGAATTAAATCAAGCATATAATTAGATTTATCATGTATGCTCTTAAGAGAATTTCTAACTTGCTTTCCCAATTGACATTCCTTACATACCGGATTATGAGGCTTCATAATCTTAGGTATATCTCTGAGTTCCTTTGTTGAACTGGGCTTAACAATACAATCAAAATTAACATGAAACAACCTCTTATGCCATAGCCAACTCTCATCAGTATGAGAAATCAAATATGTCTTATTACCAGTGTTCAGGTGAAAGATATTACCTCCAGTCTGAGTACCGGTTGCAATCTCCAAACCAGACTTGTTAATGATTTTTCATTTTGTATCTTTGAATTGAAGTTGGAATCCCTTGTCCACCAATTGACCAACACTTAAAAGATTATACTTTTAACCTTCTACATAATAGATGTTCTATGCTCAAATTCATCATTGCTAAATAAGAAATGAGGAAAATCATGAATCCCTTAACTATCTAAACAATTCGAACACAAAACCAATGAAATAGATGCTAAATGGAATGAAATTAAACAATATAAAACTCCCTATTGTGCATCATGGCTTCCATTTTTTTTCTCCTCTTTGTGGTATGGTGGCTCTCAGATATTGCCTTGACAACCTGCAAGTGACACAAAGATTCAAAGTTCGTTATTGTTGAGAATGGAGATTGAAGGCTCAATTTATAGATAATTGGAGAAGATTGATTGAAATATGGAACAGATTGATCAAGAGGTGGAACTCAGGTGAGCTCACATGTTGATTGATAGTTGAACTGTTGATTTGGAGGTGAAACAGAATAGATTGAATAGATTAATTGAGTCAACTGATTGAGAAAAATTTGACTGAAAGATGAAAAAGAATGATTGGAGGAAATAAAGAGGATGACAAAGAAAACTTTATTTAGAAAAAGCTAACTATAAGATGGAAATAGGAATTGAAGTAATAATTGGTTTAATTAATTAATTGATTGAAATAATCAATTAAAATAGATTGAATAGTTAATTGATTGAGGAAAAAGCTAACTAAAAGATAGAAATAGAGATTGGAAAGATAACGATTTAATCAATTAATTGAATGTATTAATTAATTTAGCATGTGCTTGCACTTTGACTTAGATTTTCAATTTAATCTTTGCATGACATTTATTCAAATAATTGAATTTATTTTAAATTCAATTTAGTTTTTGAATATATTTAGAACTTGACTTTGATTTTCAATTTGATCTTTGAAATCATGCACATGTATTTGAAATTAGAAGAAATTAGAATTTGAATGAACTTAGAGGAATTTGAGGAATTAGAAGAATAATTAGAGGAATTTGGGGAATTATTTAGAAATTGAATTTAATTAAATAACAAAGATTATTTAAATTAAAGAAATTAAATCATAATTAATTAATATTTAGAAGAGGATTGAATGATTAATTGAATAGAGATAGAAATTGAGAATGAGTTTATTTAAATAATAAAGATTATTTAAATTGGGAAATTAATCAGAATTAATTAAATAATAAATATTTAATTAACATGATAGCATAATTAAAAAATAGAATAATTAGTAAGATGATGAGAAAATATGAAATTAGACGAATAAGATTAATTAACTTAATCAAATAATTAAATAATTATTTAACTAATTGGATGAATAATTAGTACATGATCAATGAGACATTTTTAGGCATCTATATTAGACATTATCAACATTATGCTTACTGATGCTCTGCAAAAAGGATTAGAAAATCTGTTTGATGGCAACACACACAAGAGCACAAGAAACAAACGTTAGTGTTAGCAACAAAAGATTATCCTAAACAGACATATCAAGAGAGATATTAAGCATGAAATAGAAAGCATACAAATATGGAATAGATAAACTATACTCCTCCAAATGCTAATCAAGATGCTCATAGTTGCTCCTCCCTTGTTCATCTCCTCTCCAAGTTCCACATGAGTGTAGCTCTCAGCTTTTAGCACTAGCCATGGATGCCATATGGAGATTCAAGATGGTTGAAAATAATAAACAAATGCTATGCAAGTGTAGATAGTGATGCTATGAAAAAGCTCTATGCTAATACTAGTATAACAACAATACTTTAATGCTTCCTTCCTTTGCTTGAGGAGAAGGGTTCTATTTATAGAAGAAACGGGAAAATGAAGGGTTAATATTGAGCAAGCTTAACAAGGGTTAGGATTGAAAGATATTCAATCCATGTGAGAATTTCAACTCAATCCCATGTTGACAAGTGTCACCATGAGGAGGCTTGAGATGAGAGATAAGGAGCATTGAATGCTTGAGGGGGCATGATGGTTACCCTAGGGGGTTGGGTTAGGGTTAGGTTAATGGATATTCCTTTTATCCAAGGTATAAATGAATGTGCAAGGGTTAAATGGTTACCTTAGTCAAAGAAATAAATGCTTTGAAGAGATCCATGAGTCAAAAGGATGGTTAAGTTAGAGGAAAGTCTCTAACCAAAGGTAAAAGGTGAGTTAACCATAAATGGTTATGTAAGAGCCTTTAATGGTTTGGAAGACTTTAGAGGTTAACCATTTGAATACATAAAGCCTTTAATGGTTATTGAAGACTTTGGGGCCTTTAAAAAGTGACTCCAAGTTGCTTAGGAATGTGACAATATTTAGGGGATGGATTAGGCTAATTAGGAAGGGGTTAGAAGAATCTAGAAGGGGGTTAGGATTGCAAGTGGGTTTTGTAGGAGAATGCAAGTGGGAGGAATTTTGGGATTTTCAATTGAAATAAAATCATTTATTTCAATGAAATGGTGTAATTTGTATTTGGATAGATATTTAAATAAATATTTGTTTATTTAAATGTGAATGTGAATTTTGGATTTAAATAAATCTTAATTTATTTACATGAGAAAAAAGAAGATAAAGCATTAAATGCTTGAAGATTTTAAGGGAAACCTTTAAAGGCTTAAGAAGACTCTAGAAGGAAGCCATTAAGTTTGAAGATTTTAAGGGAAACCATTAAAGGTTTGAGAAGACTCTAGAAGGAAGCCATTAAGTTTGAAGACTTTAAGGGAAACCATTAAAGGTTTCAAGTGGGTGAGGATAAATAGGATTATTTAAATTTATTTATTTAAAATAGTTGTGCAACTTGCATTTGTAGGAAAATGCAAGTGGGTGGACGATAAAGGTGATTTAAATAAATATTAATTTATTTAAATGTGAGAGATGGGATTTTGGAGGATTTAAATAAATATTAATTTATTTAAATGTGAGAGAAGATTTAATTAAACAAATATGATTTATTTATTAATTAATGGTCTGAATTTGGTTAAGTGAATTAAATCAAATAAATCAAATAATTTATTTAATTAGTAGGAGAAGAGGGTTAAGATGAATTAATTAAATATTAATTTAATTAATTATTGATTGATGGTTAAATAATCAAATAAATACTAAATATTTATTTAATTAAGTGGACAAATTTATGTGACTACATTTGCCCCTCTTTGAGATGGTGCGGTTTTATCACGTCGTTTCAATGAAAGAAAAACAGGTGTGAAGAAATATGCCCCAGAAATGTTAATTTAGTGGGTGGTATGCCCCCTCGAGAGATGGGCCGAATTTTTTTGAAAAATTGGGCGATCTCTCGAAAAAGAGAAAGAAGTGGAGGGGAGGTAGAATAAAAGAAATTAGCAATAATGGTGAAAGAATGGAAGAAAACAGAGTGAATATGGAGAAATGGCAAGCCAGTGAGTACCCATAGGTTATGCAGGAGATACGGTGCAAATGTGGTGTTGTGCTTTTGATTGATACTGTACAATTGATCAAAATTGGTTGGACAATTTGGTGCAATCGGTTTAATTGCCCTGATCGAGTCAAAGCATGGTAGTTGATGTCAATTGTTCGCTTGGACAGGATAAAGTCTAAGTAAGTGAATTAAAGTGACTTGATGGTGACTCAGACAATTGATGTAGTTGCCCGATGAAGTCAAGGTATTTGAGGGCAAAATACTCATTGAGACTTAGACAATTGATGTAATTGTCCGTTATGATTGTGTTTGATTGGTTGATCAATTGATAGTGTGTGCGTGTGATGGATGGTTGTGGTGAATCATAGCAACCCCATTGAGACTAGGTCATTATGATAAATGTCTGTTGTAGTCTAGGTTTGCCATAATCGGTTACCTGTTGAGACTCGAAGATACTTGATCAGAGTATCTGTTGATAGTCTAGGTGTGTGTGGGTCGATGTACCCTTGTAGAAAGAGTAATTGGCTTGATTGGGTTGATGGGAGATGATGTAGGGTATGTGATGTTGATTACCAAGATGGGGAGGGTGAGGGTGGGGTTCAATGTTAGATAGAAGAAATGGATGACCTATGATGCATTCCTATGGAAGAAGAGGAAAATAGAGTATCCATTGTCATTACTATGTATGCATGATATGCATCTATTATAAATGTATGGATGGATGGAATGCAATGTATACAGATGAGATGTAATGACGATCCATAGTGCTTTATTTTTCATCATTGAGCTTTAAAATGTTGTAAGAAAAATACAAGCAACTTGACATAATGATTCAAGATGACCCGAGTATTCCTTACATGGATTTTGATATAGCAAGTTAATACAAGCAACTTGATATAATGGATCAAGTTGGCCTGAGTATTGCTTGCAGAACAAACAAGGATTATCTCCTTTCATGCATGACTTGGAACATCCTCCTTGATCTTTTGCCGATCATATCCTGAGACAAGTTCATACCGTAGTAAGAGATAAACCATTATCGAGCATGGATGAGGTAGTAGGAACCAAAGATGGAGCATTATACCTACAAGCAAACAACATATATATAAAGAATAAAGAATATGGACCCTCGATAATGGTTCATGCTCATATGGTCGAGGTATACGCTGTAGTCAGCAAGCAGTAGTGATCTATGACTGTATTTGGCATTTGATCACGTAACTTAGTGAACTTCCCATGTAGACACCATTAGTACATGCCCCAGAACTTCATCGGAATAATTTGCAGAAGACTTACAAACAATGCTTAGGAACCTTCCTAGCCACTCTAATCACTTGTGGATATCTCGGAGTAGCGTAGGAACCAGATATATATAAGTGAATGAATAACCTATAAATCAACCAAGTATTTTGATAGCTTAAACATAATTAACTTGTCAAAGAAAATGTCATCTTGTCTTTGTTTTGGTAAGGAAGGATGCATCCTTGGTTAAGACAGTTTGTGTGTTGATGGTTGATTGTTGATTTTGATGTGACAAAAGGTCATCATTTGAGTGTTTCACAATGTTTGTTTGGTATCTACTCGGATGAGTATGTACAATATGGTGCCATATTTTTGTTTGATTTTCGATGTTTTCTAATGTTTTTGGATTTTATGTGTTTTTGAATGTTTTTGGTATTTTTTGATTGTTTTGAACGTTTTTGGATTTTGTGAGACAGTTTTGAATGAAGAACTAAAGGAATCACAAGTAATGTAGAATCCACTTCCACCAATAGGTTAAGGGTATTGCCCTCATTTTAGACATGACTATGAACAAGCGGGATGCAAGACGCATGAAATACTATCCTTGATTGCAGATCAATAACAAGCCATGGTTTGGACGGATGGATGAATGGATGAAATGAATGTGATCACAACAAGTCTGAAAGACAATGGAGCCATAGCCTTTATGAGTGGTGCCTATTTGCTAGGTTTTCACCATCGTACTTACCCAAGGTGCCACCAGAGTGGTTTTTCACTGTTTGGATGCATGATCTTTCTTTACTATTTTCTTCAGGACATTTATCTGAATGTTTTTGGTGTTTTTCTGATATGTATGGGAGCTTGATGCTCTGTACAGCTTCTGTATAAAATCGTTTGAGGTGCATGCTATTGATTAGATCTACTAGTGGTTCTCCTTCTGAAGTAGCCAACTGATATTCCCTTGACCCAAATACAACAATGATAATATATGGACCCAACCAGTTTGATTCAAACTTTCCCTGATGTTCTTAGTTGGGTTGGTTATGAGGATTCTCTCGAAGAACAAGATCACCTACCTCGAATGTGCGAGGTCTAACTTGATGATTATAGCTTCTAATCATGCGCTACTGATAGGTTTTGAGGTGATTGTATGCAGCTTGTCATTTCTCATCAAGTAGCTCTAAGTCCTAAAGATGTGATACCCTGTAGGCTTCATCATCTATTAGATTATGCAAGGAAACCCGTAGTGATGGTATCTCAACCTCAATAGGTAAGATAGCTTCTGCACCATAGACCAATGAGTAGGGAGTTGCACCTGTAGGGGTTCGAATACTAGTTCGATATGCCCATAGTGTTGGATTCAATTGAACATGCCAATCACGAATGACATCATTGATTGTCTTCTTGAGGATTCTCAATATGTTCTTGTTTGATGCTTCAGCTTGACCATTGCCCCGTGGGTAATAGGGAGTGGAAAAGTGGTGTTGGATGTGAAACTTCTCACAGAGTTCACAGACATCCCGATTTTTGAAAGGAAGACCGTTATCTATGATGATGGACATGGGTACACCATACCGGCAGATGATGCAATTAAGGATGAATGAGGCGATCTGCTTACCAGTGACTTGGGTAAGGGGCACAACTTCGATCCACTTTGTGAAGTATTTGGTGGTAGTAATAATGAATTTGTGGACGTTGGATCAAGATGGATGGATTTTACCCACAAGGTCAAGTCCCCATTGACAAAAGGGCCATGGTGTTGTGATTGGTTGTAATTCCTGTGCTGGTGCATGTATCAGTTCTCCATGAACTTTGCATTTTTTGCACTTTCTGACAAAGTAGTAGGAGTCTTTTTCCATTGATGGCCAATAGTATCCACCTCGTATGATCTTCTTAGCTAGTGACGGGCCACTTGCATGAGTTCCACAAATTCCTTCATGTACCTCTTCCAAGGTCTTTGTTATCTCATCCTGTTCCAGACATCGAAAGAGAGTACCATCAAGACTGCATCGGTATAGGGTTTCAGCAATAATGGTATATCGAGCGGTTTGGCGAATGAAGGTTTTACGTTGGTTATTCGATTGATTAGGAGGAAGTGTGTGATCATGGAGGTAGGTGTAAAACTCACCGTACCATGGGGATTCAGAACCGACAAGACAACATATCATCTCAGATTCGGGGATATCATAAGCGGGGATCCAAAGCTGTTCGACCAAGAACTCATAGCATGTTGAATTTTTTGAAAGATCTAGAAGAGATGCAATAGTAGCCATATCGTCAACAGCTCGATTCTGATCCCTTGGTATCTACTCAAAGGTGATAGTAGTAAATGATGCCTTTAAACTATCCACCATTTGTTTGTATGACATGATTTTGTCATATTTAGTCTGAAATTCATCAGTGGCTTGTCGAAGGACCAGTTGGGAGTCGCCATATACTTGTAGTTCTTGTAACTTCCATTGTATGGGTAGCCCGAGTCCTGTGATCAAGGCCTCATATTCAGCTATGTTGTTTGTGCATGGAAATGTAAGCCTATAAGACTTCAAGATACTGTCACCTTGAGGTGTGATAAACAGAATGCCTACCCTCGAGCCATACCTAGTGTATGAACCATCAAAGTATAGTTTCCATGGTTGTGCTGATGTGATCATGAATATATCTTCATCTGGAAAATTGGAAATGAGAGGATGATCGCCCATGAGGGGAGCATCGACCAACTGATCTACAATAACTTGTCCTTTGATAGCCTTACGGTCCACATACTCAATATCAAATTCACTGAGAATCATTACCCATTTGGCCAAGCGGCCTGTCAATCTTGCTTTGCTGAGTAACTACTTGAGTGGATCGATCTTTGCAATGAGCTGTACTTTATGTGTTAATAGATAGTGCCTCAGTTTAGTGGCTGCCAAGATTACTGCTAGGAAGCTCGCTCAATACGGGTGTAATTGAGTTCATAGCCAACCAGTGTGCGAGAGATGTAGTAAACAACACACTCTTTCCCTTCTGCATTGTGTTGTGCCAATAGTACACCCAATGTTGTACTTGTTGCTGAAATATAGAGCAATAGAGGCTTACTTGGATCTGGTGGGATCAACAATGGCGTATTCATGAGATAATCTTGAAGCATCTGGAATGCTTGGTGGCATCTAGCATCCCACTAAAAGCAGATATTTTTGTGTAGCAGGTGTGTAAATGGGTGACATTTATCTGCCAGTTGTGCAATGAATCTGCGGATAGCTTGAAGTCGCCCTTGTAGTGTCCTTAGCTGGCTGATGTTCTTTGGAGGTGGCATGTCCATGATTACTTTGACCTTTGTTGGGTCAACCTCAATGCCTTTGCTTGAGATAATGTACCCTAGAAGCTTCCCTGAGGTTACTCCAAAGACACATTTCTTTGGGTTGAGTCGCACAAGATATTGTTCCAGTATGTCAAAGATCTCTAATATTTCTAGATGACCTTCTCTTGTGAGTGATTTTTCCAGTAAGTCATCAACATAATCTTCCATTATGGTATGCATCATATCATGGAAGATAGTGGTCATTGCTCGCTGATAGGCTACTCCTGCATTCTTTAGACTGAAAGGCGTTACATTCCAGCAGTATGTTCCCCATGGACATGTGAAGGTTGTCTTATGTTGATCCTCAGGTGCGATCTTTATCTGATTGTATCTTGAAAAACCATCCATGAGTGAAAGCATGGCATGTCCTGCTGTTAGGTCTACTATGATGTCAATATTTGGTAGGGGGAAGTCATCTTTAGGACATGCCTTGTTCAGATCTCTAAAGTCAATACAAATATGGATGCCCCCATTTGGTTTGCCAACAGGCACAATATTGGAGATCCAATCTGCATAATCAATTGGTCTAATAAAACCAACATCCAAGAGTTTCTTAAGTTCTGCTTTGACTAGTACTACAATCTGAGGATGCATCTTGCGAAGCTTCTGCTTGACAGGCTTAGCTCCCTCTGCTATGGTGAGGTGATGCATGACTAAATCCAGATCAAGACCAGGCATGTCTGCATATGACCATGCAAAGTTAATCTGGCGCTTCTGGAAGAATTCGACAAACTTGGGTTGTTCCTCTGAAGTTAAAAGAGATGCCAGATGTATGTGGTGAGGAGTTTCAGGAGTCCCCACATTGTATTCTTTGGTTTCTTCGATGAGAATCGTTGATCATTCCTGTTGTGTACGAGAGGGGAGGATGTCAAACCTTTCATCCTCAGGTGCCTTAGATAGGTTTTCACCATTGGATATGCTCTTTCTTTTTAGTTTTGTGGGATCAAATAGTGCCACAGTGGTGTTTTCACTGGAAGATCCATGTTTTATTGTTATATTTTTGCAGCTGAAAGGTTTGGCATCTGCCCCAAAGTATGTTGTGCTATTAAGTTCTATGGAAATCCAGCTTTGTGATCCCCGCTTGGTATGTTATCCTGTAATTCCAAAAAGTCAATGATCGCCTCATCATTTTGGAAATGGTCAAGACATGGGGGATTAGGTCGGTTCCATTCAATGAGTTCAAGATGGATAATGGGCATTACCTCATCGATTAGGTTAAGTTTGTGATATGTGTCAGTGAGGTTTAAGACATTGTGGTGAAGGTTGTTGATGGTACTCTCCCTATCAGAATCAAGCGTAGGATGTGACATAGGGTCTGGGGAAGAAGTTTCCAACTCAAGAACCCAAGAGGTCTTTACCTGTGCTTCTCCATAAATAGGGATTTCTTTGTGAGGTGGAGGGGGTGATGTGTCTTCCTCATCTGAAGTATTAAGCTATATCGAATCAAATTCCCACTCATGTGAGTTAGTTTTTGAGTCACCCTTCAGTAGTCGATTACTATATCATACTAAGATATCTTTTGAGTTAAAAACTGCATGTGTAATTGGTTGATGTACCTTGGAAGATGGAATGATTGGTGCTGCATGAAGGATTATTGAGACCAGTGAATCCGATACGGGGAGTATCGGTGTTGTTGAATTTGCTGCTTTTGATGGAATTGTCAGTGTTGTCGATACTGCTGGGGGTTTTGATACTGATAATGGTGTTATTGATGCAGTTGTTGTTGTAGATGGGGTTGTTGGTTTTATTGGTGGGATGATTGGTGTTGTGGATGATATTGCTGGGATTTTTAGCCTCAATGGGGCAATTGCTATGGTTTTGGGTGTTGCTTTTATAATCAAAGGTGGCCTCTTTGTAGTAGGTTCATATAGAAGTTTGGTGGGTTTCCCTTTAAATCTGAGCTTAGGAAGGATCTCCTTTTGAAAGCCTAAGCCTATGTTATCTTTGGGTTTTAATTCTGGCTACAGTGGCTCATGTCGCCCTTTCTTACAATGCCCTAAAGCACTTTGACCATCATATCCCATTCTTTGCATAATGAGAAGGCCTTTTCCATATTGATCTGTGGGAAGCTTAGCTTGTAGAATGTCGGTGGTGATAGGATCTTTATAGATCCATTCTGCTAAGTCTTCATCTCTGGTTTCTTCTTCTTGACTCTTTCCAAGGATGAACGGTGTCAAAGTACATGCTGGCTTGATCAATGGTGCTTGAAGTATCTGTTGAGGTTTGCCATGTGTTCTAGAAGAAGTGGGCATTTGTCCAACAAAAAAGAGTTGGCTTAGCTTGTACTCTCCAGGACCTTCTTCGGCTATTTTCATCTTGAGCTTCTCTTGCTTGGGTATAGTGGTGTTTGAACTGAAAGAGAGGTTGGACTTACATATGACGTGGACAAGATGGCTTATCTATTGTTGGGAATGGTAATCTTTGGTTGATAATTGATATTGTGACAATATGCAAAGGGGTTGGCATCGCCTCAGATTGTAATTTCTAGACCATTATGCGGGAACTTGATACACTGATGGTAGGTGGATGGAATGGCTTGCATGGCATGTATCCAAGGTCTTCCTAATAATAAATTATATGGCAGAGGAAGGTCTAGAACTTGACAGATGATGTGCTTCACCACTAGGCCCACTCAGATTGGTAGCACAACTGCTCCTTTGGATGAACGCTCTGCATCATCATAGGCTTTGATTGTTATCTTCTTACGGGGATCTGCTGATTCAATTGCATAGCCCAATGTTGTGACCAATTGTAGTGTACAAATATTCAGGCCTGCTCCATTGTCAATCAAGACTCACTTGATCCTATGTTGGTTGATAAACCCTTCAATGTGAAGTGAGGCATTATGAGCTTGCTGGAAGGATGTGTTGTCACTTTAAGAGAAAGTGAGACAAGGTGATGACCTTAGATTTCCAACCATGGCTTGGAACTGATCTGTATTTAGGTTTGTAGGAACTAACGCCTCTTGGAGAGCTTGATCCAAGATTGTTTTATGAGATGGAGATAGGCGCAATAGCTCTAAGATAGATATCAGTGCAGGCCTTTTATCTAATTGGTCCACAAGGTTATACTGCTTTGGGATAGATGTGATATCTTGTGGAGCTTCTTTTATGGTAATCTTGTTGCGACATGTAACAACATTGCAAGTGGAGCTGGGATTTTTTATGGTAATAGTTGCAATTTGTTCACTGGCATCATATAGGTGATTCATAGTGTAATTATACGCGGCTTGCGTATAATCAATGGTATCTATGTTTCTCCCTGAAGTGGAAGGACCCCTTTGATATTTGTGATGGAAGTGGATTTTTAAACATGAAATGATCATTGTTTGTTGTCTTTGGGTCATGTCCTTCGATTTCGATTTCACCTCGGTCAATAAGATCCTGAATAAGATCTTTCAATCTGTGACAATTGCTTGTCTTATGTCCTTTCCCTTGATGGAAGTCACAATGCTCAGTATCCCTCCACCATGAAGGTTTGACTTGAGGTTCATAATTTGATGTTTTGAGTAAGGTCACCAAATTTTGAGAAACCAACTGACGTAACACTGTTTCAATGGGTTCCCATAAGGGAATGTATGTTCGTTTAGGTTTAAAATTTTGTTGACGTTGTCTGGGTTCCTCTTGAGATGTATTGCATCCTTGACTTGGAGGAGCAACTGTGTTATTCTTGGGTGGGGGGTTTTGTCTTGCAAATTGTACCACAGGTTGTGCACTTTTGATAGTTCTTGCATCCACAACCCTGTCGTTGACGACGCTTTTATTTTTGTTCCAGAAGTTAGGCTTGTCACTATTGAAGTGTGGGTGAGGGCCATCCTTTGGTTCATTATATATTTTGATAAGCCCTTTTTTGATGAGAGCCTGCTCACATTTTAAGCCTTTTGTGATCATGTCATTGAAAGAGTCTGTGTCTTTTACGTCTAGGTGAAATTCTATTTCATCATTTAAGTTGGAAATAAATATTTCCACTAGTTCTTGTTCAGGTAACTGAAGAGAACGTCTGCTAGACATTTGACGCCGTCATTGCAGAAAGACTGGAAATAGCTCACCTGGTTTTTGTTTAGTGTTACATAGATCAGCCATTGTGATATCACATTTAATGTTGTGTGAGTAATGTGCCACAAATTTCTAGATGAGTTGTTCAAATGTCCTAATGCCACCTGGTAATCGGGAAAACCATGATGTGGTTGTTCCTCCCAAGCTTTGGGGAAAAAGTCGCATTAGGTATGTATCCTCATATGCCACTTCAAGGCAAGCTGAATGGAATTCTCTAACATGATCACGAGGATCTCCTTTTCCTCGGTACTTTTCAAAATTGGGTGTTTCAAACCCTCGCGGAAAAGGTGGCATATGAAGATTCCTATCAAAGGGATAGGGACAAATGTCATTAAGTGAAAACTGATTAGTTTTGACACCACTATGAAGTTGTTGGGCGAGATTCTCAACTTGTTGCTGCAACATTTCTATTTCATTTGGAGGAGGAGGTGGTGGGGGATTACCTTGATGAAGGTTGTATCTGTTATGTTCTCAACCTCTTTCATCCTCATTATGACTTTGGTGTTATGATGCTTGTCTTAGTTGTGCAACATCAAAGTCAGAGGGTAGTTTAGCTCCCTCTTGAGCAAGTCTTAAAAAGTGAGCATCGACGTTGCTCTTGAGTATTTCATCAAAAATTATATTAAAGAGAGGGTTGTGTTGTGCCCTTTCTATTGTCGCTGGAGTAGGACTGCCTGGATTTTCATCATTTATATTTCCTCCTAGGGCTTCTTGGAACTCATTGATATTTTCTTCCTATTCCTCTTCAATTTCTTGTTGTTTAGATCTTGATCTAGTATGAGCCATTTTGTTTATAAGTTTTTGTTGAAGTTTGATGAAAATGATGATGAGTTGGTGATGAAATGAAAGATTGATGTTTGGTGAAGTGTTTCACATATGAATCTCTAGCACTAAAGGTAGATGGTACCAAAGTTCTTTCTTGAATTTCTTGTTGTGTTTGATTGACAAAGTTTGATGTGATAAGGTTTAGAGAAATCTGAGATGTATTACAGACTCAACTACCTAGTAATGAGAGGATTGCACTCATAGACTAGTTTTAACCTACGTAGAAATGTCTCTTAGGATGAGTTTATCCTAGATGTAGAGACACTCTAAAAAGTGATGTATTGTGTTTGATTCAAGCAATATCGAAATAGAACTTAGGACAAAAACCTCTTGATGTTTTGAGAGTTGGAAGTGGATTTGATGAGATGTGGATATGATAATGGATGAAATGTGAACTTCAATAAAAGCTTTGTGTCACATATGGGATAAATTCTTCCTCTTCTCTTTCAGGAGTTGATGGTTCTTCTCGAGCTACGTTATATGTGATGCAAATGTCAGGAAAGAAGTTAAGATTGATTTTGCCTCATTTGTTCTTGTGATAACTCAAAGCTCGATATTGAGTAAAAGCTCTGTGGTTTAATGACTCTTGATCAAACTCATTTATTTTTCCTTGAAGATATAGACGAATGTGACGTAAGAAGGTTCTATGAGAGACACATATTTGTCTATTAAGATAGAAGAATTTCCTCCTTTTGATAAGAGCCTTTGAGCTCAATGGTCTTTTTTTCAAGTTGATATGTTGATGAAGATTCTTCTTTCTCAAGATGTGAAGAATGGTCATATAATTCGACACTTTTGTTGTTGCTCATGGTTTTTCAATCTTTTGTTTTTTTAAATGTTTGTGTTGGATGAATACTTGTTTTGGATTTTGGTTTTATAATGTTTCTTTGACAAGAAAACAAAGCAAGCACACAAACACAAGAATGTTGCCTCAAAAGGCACAAGTATGGGTCTAGATCAACCCAATCTTTTGAACTTTTTATGACCCTTTCCTTCAAATGTATTTTAGGTGTTTTTTCAAATCCTAAAGTTGGCTCAATTTGCACTGGTCTTGACTCAAAAACGAAAACACTTCAAACACTTTTATCCCTAAGGTCAAATGGCCAGTTGCGATAATTTCAACCCACATCTTGATATTTCTTCGACTTTGGTACTACATACCTTATGAATCTCGTCGTGGCAGGAAAGGATGTGATATACTAAGTCTTGCGTGAGCATAACAAATAGATGATCCCTATGATGGGAGAGTCACCACTTTTATTGGGCTACAAATAAATGTTAATTTATTTAGATGTGAGAGGTGGGATTTTGGGGGATTTAAATAAATATTAATTTATTTAATGTGAGAGAAGATTTAATTAAATAAATATGATTTATTTATTTAATTAATGGTCTGAATTTGTTAAGTGAATTAAATCAAGAAAATTGAATAATTTATTTAATTAATAGGAAAAGAGGGTTAAGATGAATTAATTAAATATATTAATTTAATTAATTATTGATTGATGGTTAAATAATCAAATAAATACCAAATATTCATTTAATTTTGACTTCGGGTTCACCGAATGATGCTCTGCAAAAAGAATTAGAAATTTTGTTTGATGACAACACACAAAAGAGCACAAGAAACAAACATTAGTGTTAGCAACAAAAGATTATCCTAAATAGGAATATCAAGAGAGATATTAAGCATGAAATAGAAAGCATACAAATATAGAATAGATAAACTATACTCCTCCAAATGCTAATCAAGATGCTCATAGCTGCTCCTCCCTTGTTCCTCTCCTCTCCAAATTCCACATGAGTGTAGCTCTCAGCTTTTAGCACTAGTCATGGATGCCATATGGAGATTCAAGATGGTTGAAAATGATAAACAAATGTTATGCAAGTGTAGATAGCAATGCTATGAAAAAGCTCTATGCTAATACCAGTATAACAACAATACTCTAATGCTTCCTTCCTTTGCTTGAGGAGAAGGGTTCTATTTATAGAAGAAATGGGGAAATAAAGGGTTAAGATTGAGCAATCTTAACAAGGGTTAGGATTGAAAGATATTCAATCCATGTGAGACTTTCAACCCAATCCCATGTTGACAAGTTTCACCATGAGAAGGCTTGAGATGAGAGATAAGGAGCATTGAATGCTTGAGGGGACATGATGGTTACCCTAGGGGGTTGGGTTAGGGTTAGGTTAATGGATATTCCTTTTATCCAAGGGATAAATGAATGTGCAAGGGTTAAATGGTTACCTTAGTCAAAGAAATAAATGCTTTGAAGAGACCCATGAGTCAAAAGGATGGTTAAGTTAGAGGAAAATCTCTAACCAAAGGTAAAAGGTGAGTTAACCATAAATGGTTATGTAAGAGCCTTTAATGGTTTGGAAGACTTTAGAGGTTAACCATTTGAATACATAAAGCCTTTAATGGTTATTGAAGACTTTGGGGGCTTTGAGAAGTGACTCCAAGTTGCTTAGGAATGTGACAATATTTAGGGGATGAATTAGGCTATTTAGGAAGGGGTTAGAAGAATCTAGAAGTGGGTTAGGATTGCAAGTGGGTTTTGTAGGAGAATGCAAGTGGGAGGAATTTTGGGATTTTCAATTGAAATAAAATCATTTATTTCAATTAAATGGTGTAATTTGTATTTTGATAGATATTTAAATAAATATTTATTTATTTAAATGTGAATGTGAATTTTGGATTTAAATAAATCTTAATTTATTTACATGAGAAAAAGGAAGATAAAATATTAAAGGCTTAAGAAGACTCTAGAAGGAAGCCATTAAGTTTGAAGACTTTAAGGGAAACCATTAAAGGTTTGAGAAGACTCTAGAAGGAAGCCATTAAGTTTGAAGACTTTAAGGGAAACCATTAAAGGTTTGAGAAGACTCTAGAAGGAAGCCATTAAGTTTGAAGACTTTAAGGGAAACATTAAAGGTTTCAAGTGGGTGAGGATAAATAGGATTTTAAATAAATAATTTGTTGGCATTATGTGGACATAATGACATTGTATGTTGTCATTGATGTCAATATGTTGAAGAGGTGTGAACCGGCATATGTGAGAACCGGTATAACACTGTGAATTGGCATTTGTGCCAAAATGAAGCAGTGTGCTTGTTCATGATGAACCAGCATATAGTTATGGGAACCGGCATATGGAAGTATTGTATGACTACCGGTTGGTAGTCTCAACTTCAGGGTTTCCAGTTGATGTGCTTCAAGCCTATGTGGCTCAACTGGTGACATTGTGTGATGAGTTAGCATTGTAAAGAAGAACAGGTCGTGTTGCCATGCAAGCCTGTGTGCGTGAAGGATCTTGCATGAGGGAGATTGTTCCTATCTACCTTGGGAATGTGCAAAGTCTGTAAAATGGTGATAACGTGTGATGGGTTATCAGTCATCATAAAATCGATAGAAATGGACGATGGAGAATGTCTTGAGTTTGGATCAAGATCTGCTGCATTTAATGCAGAGTGCTCAATGGTTAGGATTGAACCACTTGATTTCCTTAACCAAACAGGTTTAGGGTTTAGGGTTTATGCTACCGACCTATCTGTTTTCCTATTAGGTCGATGTTGTGTCTCTTTCTGATGTTGTTGGCAAAATTTTTCTGTGTGTGTATCCAAGAGAAGGGATACGTGATTCTTGCAAGACCAAAAGGAGAGAAGTGATACCTATAGAGTGTAAGTGCAGAAGGTGAAGAGGAGCTTAAGCGGATCTACATTGGCATTGAGTGATGTTACTAGATCATTGTAATACTTGTTGATCTCTAACCACCTCAACAGAAAGAAAATCCCTTAACAGGGTAGCCTTAACCGGCTTGCTGAAAATCCTTTAACAGGGTAATTCAAAGCTACTGAGTTCAGAATCCTTTAGCTATTGAGTTCTTGAAATCCTCTAACAAGGTAACCTTTAACAGGGTTTAACCCTTAACTGGGTGATCTCTAACAGGATCGGTTCCTAGCAAAACCTTTTGTAATGTCTCTAACCGAACAAGGCTCCTAATAGAGCGGACTTCTAAAGAGTTCAAAAATAGCTTGTGGGTATTCATTCCCACCATGGTTTTTCCCAGTTGGGTTTCCACGTGAAAAATATGTGTGTCATGTGTGATGCTTTTATCTTGTGATGCTTTGCTATTGTCTGTCAAGCATATGATGGTTCTATGTTTTATGCCTGTCAATAAAACATGTTGAACTAGTTGTTATTATGATCTGATGATAGATTACCTGTTTATGCATAAGGGTGAAATGGTAGTGTAGTGTCGAGTTGAGTGAAAAGCTAAGTGAGTAACCAGTTAATGCTTGTCTCAGACATTCTTAGCTTTACCGGTTGCAATCTGTTTCAAATCGGTGTCAGTGTGCCAGTCATTTGAAGTGTCTGCTGTCAAACAAGTTTTGGACTGTATTTTTGTCTGTACTGATTCATCCCCCCTCTCAGTACCGGTTTGGTACTATTCTCTCATCATTAAGTTATCAATTGGTATCAGAGCATCCTCTAGGTCCTCTGTGCTATAAGCTTAACTGCTTGAGGTAAAGATCCCAGTCTAATGATGAAGAGGGAAGGTCCAAAGTTTAACAGAGAAAATTTTAGTATATGGAAAGATAGAATGAAGATATTCATCAGAAGCATGGGTGTTCAACACTGGAGCTATGTTGAGACTATCTATGTTGCTCCTACCGGTACCCTTACCGATGACCAAAAGAGAGAGATGCAAGAGAATGGGCAAGTCATGGAAGCCCTAATTAGTAGTTTATTTGGCATTGAGTTTATTGATGTTCAGGATAAGCTAAATCCCAAAGAGGTATGGGATACTCTTGAAAATATCTATGGCGGTGATGAGCATGTAAAAAAGGCTAAGGAATAAATCTTTAGAGGGAAGTTTTAAGATATGCGAATGGTTGAAGGTGAGACCATTCAATAGTATGGAATAAGGATCAAAACCGTTGTTGGAGATATCAAGAGTGCAGGTGGTAAAATAGAAGATTCCACTGTGGTAAGCAAAGTCCTGAGATCCCTATTGCCGGTCTATGCACTAAGGGTTGGTGCTATTCAAGAGTTGAGATCAATAGACAAGACTAAGCTATCCTTAGACTCCATCATAGAAAAGTTGACAGCCTATGAGCTAAATAGTTTTGATGGCAGTGTTCAAAAGATTGAATCAGCTTTTAAAGCTTCTGTTGTACCATCTAGAAAAGGAAAAGAAGCTAGCACTAGTGGTGAACCAAGACAGAGCAAAGAAATCGATGATGAGGAGATTCTGATGGCATTTGAAGCTCTCCTTTCCAGGAAACTTCCAAAAGGAACTGGCAAATACAAAGGTAAGCTACCTTTGAAATGTTTTTCTTGCAACCGGATAGGACATATTGCTGTAAACTATCCTAATGGTGACAACAAGGACAAACCGGAAAGGTTCAAGAAATTCAAAGGAGGAAACCAGAGAAACTGTTTTGTGGTAGTTGATGAAGGTGTCACAGATGAAGAATCAGAGGATGAAGAAAATGAAGATATTGTGTTTGTTGCTGTCAAAGAAGATGTCTCAGACAAGAAGGCTCTTGTCTCCTGATTTGATAATTCCAATAAGTGGATCATTGACAGTGGTTGTTCTCACCATATGACTGGTGACCGGAGAAATATTCTATCCTTGGAGGAGTATGATGGTGGTGTGGTTTGCTTTGGCAATGATGCACCATGCATGGTCAAAGGCAGAGGGTCCATCTCTCTGAATGGAAAGAGTAGTGTAGTGCTGACAATGTGTATTGGGTTGATGGTCTTATACACAACCTTCTGAGTGTTGCCCAGCTGAATGACAGTGGCCTCACTCTAAAATTCAAGAATGGAATTTGCAGAATCAAAGGAAAGAATGGTGAATTCGTGGCCACCGACATGTAGACCAAAGGTAACCTATTTCGTCTAAATGCAAATATAAGTACATGTCTTATGGAAAAATTTGATGATAGGTGGATATGGCATAGGAGACTCTGCCATGTAAACTTTGATAACATTGTGAAAGATAGTAAGATCAAGGTAGTTAGAGGGTTGTCGGTGCTAAGAAAACCAGATAATACCTTGTGTAGAGAGTGTCAATTGGGGAAAATGTCTTCCTCAACCTTTAAAGGTAAATCTTTCACTGCTGACAACTTGCTTGATCTTGTGCATATTGATTTGTGTGGTCCTATGAAAACTAGAAGTGTGCAGGGTGATAGGTACTTCATGATTCTCACTGATGACTACTTGAGAATGATGTGGGTCACATTCTTGAAAGACAAGTCTGAAGCCTTTGTAAAGTTCAAAGCTTTCAGAGCTTTAGTGGAGAAGGAAAGTAGTAAAAGGATCAAGTGCCTGAGAACTGATCAAGGAGGGGAATTCACTTCTGGTGAATTCAACAAGTACTGTGAAGAACATGGCATCAAGAGGCAATTGTCTGCCCCCTGGACTCCACAGCAGAATGGCCTAGTAGAGAGGAATAACCGGACTGTGGTTGAAGCAGCTAGAACCATGTTGATTCAAGGAAAGGTAGCTCACATCTTTTGGAGAGAAGCAGTGAGCACTGTAGTCTACACAATGAACTGGGTACTCATCAAGAAAGGTAAGGATAAAACTCCTTGTGAGTATTGGACCGGTAAGACACCTATGGTTAGCTACTTTAGAGTGTTTGGTAGCAAATGTTACATCAAGAGGAGTGAACACCAGAGCAAATTTGATGCGAAATGTGATGAGGGAATATTCCTTGGATATTCCACCAAGAGCAAAGCTCTCAAGTGTTTCAACAATAGGACTCAGAGAGTTATGGAAAGCATCAATGTAAGAGTTGATGAAACCTCTGAGAAAATTGAGGAAACCGCCAGTGAGCAAGTGGTAAACGAACCAGTTGCAACCTTCTGGGAACCGGTTGTCAGTCAACCGAGTACCAGTAACAGTGTTCCTACACTGGCAAATGTAGATGTTGATACTGATGGAGATGAGCATGAAGAAGAAAAGCAAGAGGAATCCATCAAGACCATTCCTCGGTATGTCAAGCTGAATCATGATCCTAATCAGATCATAGGAGATAAGGATGTAGGAATCCTTACAAGAAGAAAGGTCAGAGAAAACTCATGTATGATCTTTGAATTTGAGCCTAAATCATTTAAAGAGGACATAAAGATGAAGACTGGATCAAGGCAATGGAAGAGGAACTTGACCAGATAGAGAAAAATGGTACATGGTCTTTGGTACCCAGATTGGAGCATAAAAATGTCATTGGTACCAAATGGGTCTTCAGAAATAAGTTGAATGAGGATGGCATAGTGATTAGAAACAAAGCCAGATTGGTATGCAAAGGATATGCTGAAGAAGAAGGAGAAGACTATGGAGAAACCTTTGCTCCTATAGCTAGATTGGAAGGGGTCCGTATGCTTCTTACATATGCAGCTTTTAAAGGTTTCAAAGTATATCAAATGGATGTAAAATTTGCATTCCTAAATGGTGTACTTGGAGAGGAGGTGTATATTGAGCAACCAGATGGGTTTTTCCTATCTGAAGATAGTGACATGGTATGTAGGCTACATAAAGCCCTATATGAACTAAAGCAGGCACCTAGGGCATGGTATGAACGTCTGCATTCCCATCTTGTGAAGATTGGATTTGAAAGAACAAGTGAAGATAGCAATATCTACTTGAAGTCTGAAGGAGATCAGATCCTGATCTGTGAGGTATTTTTTGATGACATTATCTTTGGTGGAGATGACAAGATGAGTCATGAATTTGCAGATAAGATGAAGAAAGAGTTTGAAATGTCACTCATAGGGGAGATTAAGTTCTTCATTGGACTATAGATCCAGCAGATGAAGGATGGAATCTTTATCACTCAGTCCAAATATGTCAAAGAAGTGTTGAAGAATTTTGGCATGGAAGATAGCAAACCGGTTATAAACTATCCAAAGAGGATGACTCTACATTGGTTGATGAGAAGGAATACCGATCAATGATTGGTAAGTTGCATTATGTAGTGCATAGCAGACTAGATATTGCACATCAGTTGGTATTACTACAAGGTTCCAGAAAAGTCCAAGAGAATCCCACTTGGTTGCAGTCAAGTGGATTCTTAGGTATCTGAAAGGAACTATTGACTATGGGTTATGGTATCCATACAATAATGATTTTAACCTAAAAGTATTCATAGATGCTGATTGGGCTAGTAATGTAGATGACCGGATGAGCACAACCATTGGTGCATTCTTCCTTGGTGGTAGACTGGTCTCATGGATGAGTAAAAAGCAGAGTTGTATCTCTCAGTCTACAGTGGAAGCAGAGTATGTTGCAGCTTTCATGAACTGTACTTAGATAATTTGGATGAAGCATGTATTGAATGGCTTCAAAGTTCCTGTATCTAGACTGGTAAGTATATTTTGTGACAATACTAGTGCAATTAATATCTCCAAGAATCCCATTTTACATTCTAGAACCAAGCACTTTGAGCTTAAGTATCATTTATTGAGGGAAAAGGTTCAGAACAAAGAGATTGCATTGGAGCATGTTTCCAGTAAGGAGCAGTTAGCAGACATATTCACCAAGCCTCTCCCAAAGACTACATTCATATACTTAAGAGGTGAATTAGGGGTACTACCCCTTCCAGAGGTGAACTAAAGGTATATGCTCCACATCAGTCATGTATTGCATAGTCAAATCTTTCTGCAGGGTTGATGTGTGAAGGATGCTACTCCTCAGGGGGAGCAACATAATGGAACAGGGAAACTTGTGCCTCCACTTTGGCATTGTTGTCAAAGGGGGAGAAGATGTGAAGCGGAGAAGATATCTGTAGACATTGGGGGAGAAGATGTGAAGCGGAGATATATCTTTGTATATTGCCATCAATGCCAAAGGGGGAGATTGTTGGCATTATGTGAACTGGTATGTGGACATAATGACATTGTATGTTGTCATTGATGTCAATATGTTGAAGAGGTGTGAACCGGCATATGTGAGAACCGATATAACACTGTGAACCGACATTTGTGCCAAAGTGAAGTAGTGTGCTTGTTCATGATGAATCGGCATATAGTTATGGGAACCGACATATGGAAGTATTGTATGACTACCGGTTGGTAGTCTCAACTTCAGGGTTTTCGGTTGATGTGCTTCAAGCTTGTGTGGCTCAACCGGTGACATTGTGTGATGAGTTAGCATTGTAAAGAAGAACAAATCATGTTGCCATGTAAGCCTGTGTGCATGAAGGATCTTGCATGAGGGAGATTGTTTCTATCTACCTCGGGAATGTGTGAAGTTTGTAAAACAGTGATAACGTGTGATGGGTTATCAGTCATCATAAAATCGATGGAAACGGACAATGGAGAATGTCTTAGTTTGGATCAAGATCTACTACATTTAATGCAGAGTGCTCAACGGTCAGGATTGAAAAGTTTGAATTCCTTAACCAAATAGGTTTAGGGTTTAGGGTTTATGCTACCGACCTATCTGTTTTCCTATAAGGTCAATGTTGTGTCTCTTTCTGAGGTTGTTGGCAAAAGTTGTGTGTGTGTGTCAAAGAGAAGGGATGCGTGATTCTTGCCAGACCAAAAGGAGAGAAGTGATACCTATAGAGTGTAAGTGCAGAAGGTGGCGAGGAGCTTAAGCGGATCTGCATTGGCATTGAGTGCTATTACCAGATCATTGTAATACCTATTGATCTCTAACCACCTCAACAGTTGGAAAATCCCTTAACAGGGTAGCCTTAACCGGCTTGCTGAAAATCCTTTAAAAGGGTAATTCAAAGCTACTAAGTTTAGAATCCTTTAGCTATTGAGTTCTTGAAATCCTCTAACAAGGTAACCTTTAACAGGGTTTAACCCTTAACCGGGTGATCTCTAATAGGATTGGTTCTTAGTAGAACCTTTTGTAATGTCTCTAACTGGACAAGGCTCCTAATAGAGCGAACTTCTAAAGAGTTCAAAAATAGCTTGTGGGTATTCATCCCCACCGTGGTTTTTCCCAGTTGGGTTTCCACGTGAAAAATATGTGTGTCATGTGTGATGCTTTTATCTTGTGATGCTTTGCTATTGTCTGTCAAGCATATGATGGTTTTGTGTTTTATGCCTGTTAATAAAACATGTTTAACTAGATGTTATTATGATATGATGATAGATTACCTGTTTATGCATAATGGTGAAATGGTAGTGTAGTCTTGAAGCTAAGTGAGTAACCGGTTAATGCTTGTCTCAGACATTCTTAGCTTTACCGGTTGCACTCTGTTTCAAACCAATGTCACTGTCTGCCAGTCATTTGAAGTGTCTGTTGTCAAACCAGTTTTGGACTGTATTTTTGTCTGTACTGATTCACCACCCCCCCCCCTCTCAGTACTGGTTTGGTACTATTCACTCGTCATTAAGTTATCATAATTTATTTATTTAAAATAGTTGTGCAACTTGCATTTGTAGGAAAATGCAAGTGGGTGGAGGATAAAGGTGATTTAAATAAATGTTAATTTATTTAAATGTGAGAGATGGGATTTTGGGGGATTTAAATAAATATTAATTTATTTAAATGTGAGAGAAGATTTAATTACACAAATATGATTTATTTATTTAATTAATGGTCTGAATTTGGTTAAGTGAATTAAATCAAATAAATTGAATAATTTATTTAATTAATAGGAGAAGAGGGTTAAGATGATTTAATTTAATATTAATTTAATTAATTATTGATTGATGGTTAAATAATCAAATAAATACTAAATATTCATTTAATTAAGTGGACAAATTATGTGACCACACTTACCATCTAGAGAAATGGTACCTCTACCTTTGATCATACATGCATTGCCATCTCCATAATCTTACTTTACCATCATTGTATTCATGCAGGGACATAAATTTTCTTTTATCTCCAGTCATATGATGTGAGCATCCAGTATCAATTACCCATTCATCCTTATCTTCAACTTTTGCTGCTAGGGCCTTTTCTTCATTCTTGATAGCTAGTTTCGATTCATCTTCCTTTAAGGCATAGAACACCCATTCTTTTCCATTGTCAGATCCACTAGTAGAGTCTTATGTCAGTTCATCCTCAGAGTCATCACTTACTCCTCACCGCTATGTAGTCTTTTGAATCTATATTTGTTTTGTTTAGGCTTGAATGATTTCTTAACTCTTTCTTCAAATCTTGCATTCCTTTTAGGACATCTAGATGAAAAATGGCCAATCTTATTACATGCAAAACATTTAAAAATTTCTTTTCCTTCATACTTACTTCTTGTCGGTCCTTTGGGTACTCTTCTAGCAAATAAGGCTTCAATTTGCTCAAATTCTTCATCCTCTTTTCTCATATCTTCCAATTTTTTTTCATATAGGGATTTCTAATCACTCTTGCCGGTAGATGATGATGATGCATGAAAAGTAGGTTCAGACTTTGCAACTCTAGAAGGTCCAAATTCTTCAAGATCAAAAGCAGATAATTTCCCAATCAGAATGTCTATGTTAACTGAAGTGTTTGCCATTGTTCTCAATTCATTTATTGCAGTTGCCTTCATCTTGTAAGGTAGTGGAAGGGCTCTCAAGACTTTGGAAACTATTTCATCTTCACTCAGAGATGCTCCACAACATTGAATTCCCATAAAAAACTCATTTACTCTTTCCATAAATGTAGCAATTCTTTCATTGTCATTCATCTTCAAGTTCTCATATCTTACCCGGTAACCATCAAGTTTAGCAATTTTGACAGTAGGGTCACCTTCATTCAAAGTTTTCAATTTATCCCACATAATCTTTGCATATGATTTATCAATTAATCCCATGATCTGTTGATCTGTAAGTGCACATAGGAGGGCTTCTCTAGCTCTGCAACCATTCTCAATATTTTTATCCAAGTCTGGAGGAGAAGGATTGCCAGATACCAGATCATAAGGCGTGTATCCTTTCTCATTGATTTCCCAGATATCTTTGCCAAGACATCTAAGATGAGTCTCCATTCGAATTTTCTATATCCCATAATTTATTCCATCAAGCTTAGGGATTTCTCTTTTGAAAATAGTTGTTGGTGGCTTAGTTGCCATAGGATCTACCTCAAGCGGTTAAGCTTCTGCAAAAGAGGACCAAAGCTATGATACCAATTGTTAGGATAACCGGTGGACAACTGAGAGGGGGGGTGAATCAGTTGTCAATAGATTATATCAATTAATCCACTTTACAACCTTTAACCGGAGCACATAAAAATTAAATACTGGAATAGCAGAAACAGATATCGATAGAAATAGATACTGGTAAGCAATACAACTTAACAATGAAACGGACAATCAACACAATGCAACCATACCACATAACACCATGATTTATACGTGGAAAACCCGGTAAAGGGAAAAACCACGGTGGGAAGCATACCCACAGTCACATGATACTTCTGCATAAAGTATGTGATACAATAAGGGGCCTGCACATGTAGGAAGGCACATTGCCTAGAGTGTACTGCTCATTACAAAAGAGTCTCACTGACTAGAGAGAGGTTATAACCACATCAAGATAATTGGACAACAATCTAGTAGAATGAACTACCAGAGATAGCATCTACCATACCTGGTTACAGTCCCGGTTAAGCTCAATATCGAAGGCTTGTGACCTCTTACATAAACCCAATTTGATCTTCAATGATCGACCAAATCCTCTACCTGAATGATATTACATTATTCTCACACTACATTCCCATTTCTATTCCTTATCCGTTGCCACGATCTACAATGAAATCTCATATCAATTTATACAAACCCTAAGGCCTAAACCAATTAGGTCGGCCATCTAAAAGATATTACAATAAGATCATTACATACATCCATATTACAATGATATGCCATGTCATCTTAAGACCAAAACAACATTAAACAATTCATAAATCATGTTGATAACATGTAGAGAACATGTTAACATGATACCGGTCCATAACCTAGATAGGTATCAGACCTATTATGGGTCCACCATGCTAAAGAGATGTCTCCAACTAGTCGAGGCATGATCAAGGACCACAATCTGCATCCCGAGTTCCATCTAGAATCTGCACCAACACCACTTATGCATCCTGTCAAACATTTTTAGTAAAAGCTCTGTCGGTAAAACCTTAAACCCTTACCGGTATAGGCTTACTAGAGTGTATGATAACATCCGATCACCAAGTCAATACTAGTTGACCAAAACATGTTCTAGGAGCATGTAACACATAAAACCAAACATACTCCATTGATCCAAACATGTCGGAAGTGTCCAACAGATAGTCCCTTCTATCGGTAACACTAGATCTTATGTCGGTAACCAAAACCTGTCTATTGGTAACCAACCATAACACCTAGTGTTGACATCAATGAGAAAACATCAATGCAACACATAATCAATCTCCCCATAATCAATTCTTCCATATTCCCAACAGATTCTTCATTTGAGTCATCACCATCTTCAGAAGAAGAAGAATAAGTCTCCATTGAATAAAATTCTTCTTAGGTCTGGACTTCTACATCTATTCTATTATTCCATTTGTAACTATCCTTTCCCTTATTATCATCATCATATCTCTTACCATAATCTTCTTTATAAGTACATCTAGAAGCATAATGACTAATTCTTCCACAATTAAAACATTTGAAGGGTAACTTACCTTTGTATTTTCTAGATCCTTTCTTTAATCTTCTTACAATATTTGCTTCAATCTCATCCATGCCATTTCTTTCTTCGGGTTCATCTTCAATCTTCTTGGTATCTTTGAATGTTACTCATTTCTTCTCTTTATATCTCAACAATGTCAAAGGCGATGAGTGATCCATGAGTTAATCCAAGGTGTATTTGTCCATATTTGTGACTTTCTGTAATGATATACTTCTTAGATTTGTAGCCATCGACCCCATCCCTCACCTCTGTCTCTATTGCAGCCACCTCCCTTGGCTTTCCTAGCCATGACTTAACACTGCAAAAGAGAAAATGGTTCAAATCTACGACAAGGATAAAAACAAGGGAAATACAAACACTAAGACCTACACAAAAGGTCAAGATGAATGGGCTCACTATAATCCCAGAGTACCCAGTGTTGAAACATAGGCTTTGATACCAAATGTAATGCCCCGCTAGGAACCCTAAAGGAAAACAACACTACTAGGCAACTAAAGGGTGAAATAATTTTTTTTTTTAAAGATTAAGTGCATTAATTATTACATGCATGTTTAATAACACAAGCGGAAGTCTAACACGAGAATTCCTAAAGGGTTACCAATGAAGATTAATTTGTAACTAAAACAACATCAAAAGGTTAATCTAATTATCCATCTAATTAGGGAGCTCAAATACATCTAATTAAATCGCATTCATAAAACTGAATTCCACATTGAAAGATCTAAAGTGATACAATATATTTATTTTCAATGAAGCATTTAGATATAAGAATAAAGATAACTAAAATAAAATACATTCAACTGAATTAAGATTATAATATTCAATAATTACATGGCTTACAATAATACATATGAAATTACATAAATTGCAATGCCAAGGTTACATAATTCATTGATACAATGACCACATGGATCTCAAATGTACAATAATCACGAACATGAGATGATACATGAATCACGAACATGAGATGATACATGGATCACGAACCATAGGTACACCAATGAAGCCAATCCTTGCATGAAGGTATGAACAAGAATATCTGATGGGAAGTGGCACTACCACCTGACCATGTGATCCTAAAATAGAATCACCCCACCGTGCTAGGAGATAGCAGAAGACCCTCAAGCAAGCATAAACAAGATAAGGATGATAGTACAACATGACTCCACAATACTCATGTGACTCGAACTCACAATACATTAGTGACCCTAAGGAGAGAGTGTCATCGCATGGCTTAAGATGGTTACCCTAGGTAGGCCTACATAGGTCTTGGCCCCCATCCTGGGTTATCCTAATAACCTTTCCTGAAGCCCCAACTCCATCTAAGTCTCATGCAGACCCTACCAACCCTTCGTGAAGACAAGGTGGTAGGTTTGCCATTCCAGGCCTTCCCACTACATCTTGAGCCTATACGAGCACTTAACCATGTGTGGGGTACAATATCTCAATTAGTATTACAACTACCCACCCCATAATCAATTATTAGATTATCACTTATTAACTGACTTTCGAGGGGTTATCCTGCCAACCACTTCAAGTGCGGCCCCCACTCGAAAGGCACTCTCTCATAGGACACTAACAAATATGGTCTCTCTATGAGAAGCCTATGGTGAAACTGATAGCCATATCTAATCCTAACAAAATACAGGTGAAGAAAACACAATTCAATAAGTCAGGATTGACCATTTGGAACAAAACACACAGTGGTTCACATCAACAGGGTTACACAAACAACACTTGATCGAGAGGGTACAACAACCATTACGACATGACGACAACTCAAAACAAGAATTGCAACGCAAATAAGCTCTTACCAAAGATACCATTTTCACTAAAGATCCTAATACAGGCAATCTTTTTAAAGCAGTCAAAAGCATTAAATACTTGCAAATATCGATATTTAAGAATTGTAGAAAACACAACTATGCTGATAAAAGAAATTCAGAGTTGTCATTTGTCCAGTAAGGCTAAAATTAACCACATTTAAAGAAATAAAAATAACCCCCCTTGGAAAAATCAACGCATAATCACTTTAATTAACACATTCCACTTTAAATAAACCCACTAACATATATATTCATGATTTAATTAATAAAAAAACCAAATATATGTTTCCAATAAAATAAAATAAATTCCAAAATAAATATATATAATAATATAATATATGTATATAGATATATATTCATCGAATATATACCCATATAAATATATCATATTAAAAATATATATTAAATCGTAAAACCAAATTTCATAGTTATACATTATTCCAAATAGCCCAATACGATAATTTTTTTTTTTTAAACTATATATATATATATATATATTAATAAATATATCAACAAAATAAAAAAATAAAAAACTGGCAGCACTGTGAAAACAATGAACACACAAGGAAGGGAAGGCGCAACATAGTTTTGGTAGCATATGCTACCACATGGTAGTGTTGCTATCCTATGGTAGAGTTGATGTGGTGGGGTTACCCTGCCACGTGGGGTCAAAACCATATTATTATTTTTAAAATACAACTCTTTGCCCAGCACTTTGTAAAAAAAACAGAGTATACCCAAATTTTTTATTTTTTTTTTACAACTAATTTTTTTCAAATAAAACTTCTGGGCATACCAGATAAATAGAAAGCCTCCCAAATAGCAGATTATAGGCAAAAATCATGAGGATTAACAAGCCATAAGAGAGAATTTTAAACCAAAAATTCTAATTTTCTCCACACACAGGAAGAACACAAAAACATAGAGGAAGAACATAAAAACACACAGGAAGAGGAAATTTCCAAAAAATTTGCCAGCATGACTTTCTTCATCCTGATGATGGATCATGGAGTGTGATCCGAAACGTTGATGCAAAAATCTTTCACATAATCGAATGCAGAAATACTCTCTTAATTAATAATAGCATGACTTTCTTTTCACCACAAATTTGCAAATTCACACAACAAGCAAACAAATCCATTTCCCAAACCAGGAAAAAGAATTTAAACCCCAAATTTAAAACTTGAAACTAATAACATGAAGAACATTTCTGATTTAAAAATCAATCTCCTTCTAATTTTAACAAACTAAATCAGAGAAAAGTTTAAACAACCAAGAATCAATCAATTTCCCAAATTTGAACTAATTTTAAAACTTCCCAAACAAAGACCTTCCAAAATCTCAACACACAGAGAGGTATTTTTCCAAGCTAAATTAAAGTTTTCAAATCAAAATAAAGAGTGGAAAACACCCAACCTGTGATAGCAATCCTGGAAGAACACTCTGAAATCAACCTGAATCCAATCTTCAAGCTCCAGTTTTGGTTTCCAATCTGGCCTCCAAAGATTTTCCTCCATTCATTTTCGTGAGCTCTCGAGCATATATGGAGAAAAATATTTCTAACCTAAACTTTTAGGTTGAAAATTTTTCCTCATCTAGTCACAAATTCCAATTTAAAAATTTACTTTTTCTAATTTCTTCAAAAAGGTAAATGGAAAAGTTATTTTCTAAAATCATTTCTTTTTTCTATTCTCATTGGAATTTAATCAATTTTTTTTTTTTTAAAGTTATAAAGGCAATAATTTAAACTTTTTTTTTTTAAAATCTAAAAAGGCAATAGCATGAAATTAACTTTATTTATTGTCTACTTGATTGAAATATAATCACTTTTCCAAATATAATGCAATAATCAAATTAAACTTAATAACCCCATTCAATTAACTAAATCCATAACACAAAAGCATATTAATAAATTAATTAAATGCACCAACTATGAAATGATGTCATAAGGTACGCAAACCGAGAAAAGCCACACGAAGACTCTAAAAAAGTCAAGCGACTAAGACTCGAAGACCGAAAAAATGGAAAGGATGACCAACTGACGACACTCACATGAGTGTAACTGAGGGTAAAAATTAGGGTCAACAACTATCTCCTCCACTCCCATCGGACAAATAAGGTACGCTCAAAACTGTGAAGCCAGGTGGAGATGATACCCCGTACCTACACAGTACTTGTACCTGCAATGCCTTGCATCAATGAACCACACACACATATAGAGATATATAGAATACACGACACACACACCGATGAAGGAGAATAGTGATGTTCCCTATTTCACTGGAGTGACTGAAGGAAAATCATCCCCTTGCATCCCATACACTTGCAAACACGACACATGAATATAAAACACATCACACATATAAGTAAAAGTGTCAATCAATGTCAGTAGTCCATAAAATCACATTTAACATAGTAAGGAAACATTGCATGAATGCATATACTACTAATCAAACTAAAGAATGAAATAACATCGCATAAGGTCTGAATCAATATACAAATAGTGTATCCACTTAACAATCAATTGCAATAAAATATAAGTCAAACAAGTTCGATCGAGAAGGGGTACTACACATTATCTCTCTCAAGTGGCTCCTATTTTTGTGCTTCATTTAGGAGGCATGTTTCCTTATTCATCATGAGTCTAGATTTGACAACTTATCCTAACACTGGATTTTGTATTTCTTTCTAAATCTAAATTTTCCCATTTTTGAATCCAATTGCATCTGATATCAATTTCATTCTAATTTTTGTCCTCTATCCAATTTTCTCTATAAATTGAATACATTTCTCATCATAATGAGAGCACACTTCTAGTATCCTTGCACTGTCAAAATCAATATTGATTCATGCTTTTGCACTTGTAGGTGAGATCCACACAAATCCGCTATTTGGAGGAGAAAGGAGAACAATGGAGGTCAAGGAAGGAGTTTTCTTCATATGGTTTGCATGTTTATTTTGAAATCTTTCTTTTCCTTCTTCTATTGCATGTATTTGGATTTCTTTCATAGCCTGTTAGTTTTTGTGGTTAGCTAATATATGTTATGAATCTTATGCTCAAATTCCCTATTACATTTTTTGTTGAACCCAACATGAAAAACCTCTTACTAATATATGTTTTTTGAGTAACTACAGATTAGGCGTCTCCTTGGTGCTTTACAAAATTTCTAACATGCTTGGTGTTTGGTAGATTTCATGCTTTGTTGCAAGTTTATTTAGAGATTTTGACGTGTTGTTTGCAGGTTTACCTGAAGGTTTTTTAGCACTTTGTTTGTAGGTTGTTTGAAAAATCAGATAGTTGTGCATTTCTTCATCATTTGGAAGCAGATCCATGCACATACATTTTGGTTGTTCCAAAAAAAAAAAAAACATTTCAAAATTTGTAAAAATCACTTACACGTTTTGCATGCATCCCTATTGAAGCTATTTCAATGCATTCACATATTTCAAAACCTACCAATACATTTAAATCTAATCCAATAAATATAGTGCAAGTTTATTTCAATCCCAAATACATTGCTTTTGTTTGCAAATTTACTCACCATTCATCCTTTGTTAGGAATAATTTGCAAGAAAAGTTTAATCCTAAACTTACGTGAGGGCTGAAATCTATAACATATCTCTATCTTAGGCTTTTAAGTTTTCTTTTTAAGTTTTTATGTGTATCCTTTTAGCTTTAGTTTTTAACTTTAAATAGCATGCGGTTTAGATTTTTTATTAGTTTAGATTTTTATTAAATTTGTTAATTAGTTTTTTATTAAGAAAAATTAGGTTTTAAGGGACCTGAAACCTGCTTACATGACAAGGAGACAAGCAAAAGAGAAACAAGGAAGAACAGTACAAAGAGAGAAAGGTTGCAAAAGAACAATAGAAAAAATAGCAACAAAGGAAAAAAACAGCACAAGGCCAGCGAGAAACTGGCATCCAAATACCAGATTACATAGCAGATGTAAATCTTTATAGTCTCTTCCGCATACTTAACCAACATCATAATCGCATTAGCTGCCTCTTTCAGTTCTTAGTTATCCTACATCTGTTGAGTGTCTTTGGTCTTCAACTCCAGCTCGCTAGTAGTTTCCCTAGTTTTGCATCTGGAGGAGTGAAGAACAAAAGTAGAAGTCAAGTCATCATCACTGATCACTGTATCTTTATTCTGCTTGTTCTTCTCTAGACAAACCACCAAAGCATTCATGTTTTGAGAAGACACCTTCAAAACTGCCAGACTATGCTCCATGAATTTCTTCAAAGCCTTCTCAGTTTTTGTAATCCGGTTGTTTATCTGATCACTATCAACCTCACCCTTTTCTTTGATAATTCTCACCACATCTTCGAGATGCTTCAAATCTCCCTTAATCATATCTTTTTCTGGCCAGTCCGGGATTTCTCCTTCATCCTCTGCATCACTAGTATCCTCCACAACATCCTCTTTACCTTTAGTGTTGATGTCCTTAATCAGGTTCTCAATTTTATAATCCAGGTCTCTCTGTTTATTCTTAATACTGGAGATGTTATCAATCACCCATTTCTGAAAATTGAACATTTCCAGGGTACTATTTCTGGCAGCATTCAGAATGGACTCTGCGTCTCCAGAACCGGAGCAGAGTCCACAGACCTAAGGTTTCCCTCCTCCATGTTGTGTTGAACATCATTCCTACTATCTGAGACATAAGGGTTATCTTTCGCTTCTAGCTCTTCAACATCCTCTTTTCTCTGCTCATCCCCTTCCTCGCCCTCAACCTCCTTCTCCTACTCATTCTCTGCCTCTTCTTCTACCTCCTTCCCCTATTCCTGCTCAGAACCAACATTCTCTTTCCTGTCTTCTTTAGCTTCATCACTAAACCTCAATTTCTTTTGCAAAGGAATATTAGAAGAATCTTCATCAGAATTAGAGCCATCATGACCCTCAGAAATGTGGGCATTCTCCACAAAGGGGTCATCCCTATTAGCCCTAGCTTTACCTTTCAAATGCTTATAAATTAACAAAATAAGGCCTTGGTGAGCAATGGGGTAGGATTTAGGTTTCTTGGCATGGTCGGCCAAGCTATAATTAAGGGAAGAAGCCAAATAGAAGGGCAACAAAATATTCAAGCCATGACGAAAATGGTTAAGGATGAAAAAGTGGTAATTGTAAACTTTGGAAAACCTACCATCAACCGTAAGGTATTCCATTAAAACTTTCAGCATTTTTTGCCAGAAAGATTTTACCTAGTGAGGGAGGTAGTAGGACACATTGTCCTTCTTAGTGAGCTAAGCCCTTTCTTCTTCATTTTTAGGGAAATTCTTGGTAGCTTCCACTAAGAACTTGCGGTCTCTATAGAATTTGATGCCTTCCTTCTGCAATCCTATAACCTCTGCCACCAAATCTTCATCCAGCTTCCATGTCTGGCCAAACAGAGTTACTTTATTATTGTTCCATCCATTGGCAAAACCATGTGAAACAGACTTCTTACTCCCGTGTAGTTTCTCCATGTAATCATTGAATCCATATCTGTGCAACCTTCACCATATTTTCCTTTCACTTTTCTAGTTATCATAGCTAAAAGGCTCATTGCGATTAAGATTTCCCCCCATAATGTAGTGGCTCTTCAAGTTGAAACCCTCAATAGAGCACAAAATAGCCAAATGTTGAAGAAACAAGACGTTGGAATTGAAAAACAAGGTGATTTTCTTGTTGTTCAAACAGTCTTTTAAGACATTCAATATAAACCAGCACTTAATATGATTAGGTCCGTCACACTGGTGCTCATTATCATAATGCCTTAAGCAGGTAATCAACTGACACTCCACATCACTCCAATATTTGTCATTGAGATCCGAACCCAGAAAGGTAATAATGAAATTAACATGTACCATGGACTCTATCAAAAAATAATTTCTCACTGACTCCATTCTTACATGAAACTTCTCTAATATACTTAGCATCCTCCTCTAAAATGACCCCCTCATTAGCTAATAAATCAGCTACCCTGTTACCTTCTCTAAGGGTATGGGTAATAATCACACTATCATAGGCATCTAACAATTTTTTACCATTATCAATGATATTATGAATGTTCCAAGAGGGGGAGCTAATACCTTTAATAGCCTGAATAATATTGAGAGAGTCCCCCTCCAGCCATATCTTTTTAAAATTAAAACTCTAAGCAAGCTGGAGACATTTTAACATTGCCAGAGCTTCTACCACATGATTGTTTTGAACTCCAAAGGGAGAGGCAATTGCAGCAACACAAAAACCATAAGAATTTCAGATGACTCCTCCCCCTCCAACCTTCCCAGTTTTACATTTAGTTGCACCATCAAAGTTCACCTTAACCCAATCATGATTAGGGAACCTCCAAACAACATTATCTCTCCTGCTCTTTAGATCAGATTTGTAGACCTTGTGTATCAACTTCCATTTAGTTAGGATGCTTTTCTCATTATCATTCATGTTAAAATAGCTACACTGCTTGTTTTTTTTGTGAATGGTATTGATGTTTTCTTTAATAGCCCTGCAAATATTTTCAAAAACCACCTGAGAAGAACACTTAGCCTCCCTGAAAATTCTATTGTTTCTCTCCTTCCAGATATGCCAATAGGTCATAGGAAGGACAAAGGACCAGAGGGTCTTAATGATAGGAAGTTTGGTAGGGAAGATCCATTGGAAGATGACTTCCTTAAGACTATTGTGCATTACCCAATCAACTTTCCATTGCAACCAAACTTTAGTCCAAATTTCCCAGGTAAAAGAACAATGAATAAAAAAATCATCCATAGATTCAGCCTCTTTTTGACAAAACTCACACCTATTAGGAAACATGAACCCTCTTTGAGCCAAGTTATCAATGGTAAGAATCTTGTTGTGAGTTGCAAGCCAAAAAAACATGTTAACTTTAGGAATGAGGAATCTATTCCAAATTTTAGTCCATATTGGGTTGCAGGCCTGAGTAACAGTTTTTTTATAAGAAGAGGCAATAGTAAAATTACCCCTAGGATTGCTCTTTCATAGGAACACATCATCAGAATCTTTACTAACAGAAAAGGACAACAAATCTTGCTAGATCAATGAAAATCCAGCATAAACTGCATCAAGTCTGACCCATTTATTCTCCTTCCAATAATTACAAACCATAGAACCATACCTCCTTTTGAATTCTTCAATAAATTGGCTCCAATCTTGGTTAAAAAGCTGTATTGGCAATCCTCTGTTGTCTCAATAATGGGGTATTGAAGAAATAAATAACATATTTCTCCCAATTAATCTGTTGTCCAGTAGCCAGGGAATAAGATCTGAGAGCACCTTTGAAGGCAGCAATTTCAGTAACAAAAGAATATCCCAACAAAATTGTATCATCAACAAACTGTTGATGTGTACAAGAGACATTAGCAAAAGAGGGTTGCAACCCTTTGATGGTTTTATTCATTTTCAACTTTTGAATCGGTATGCTCAAGCATTCCACCAAGATAGTGAAAAGAATAGGTGAAATAGGGTCTCCTTGCCTAAGACCCCTAGAAGATTTAAAAAATATAGACGGAGAACCATTAATAAGAAAAGAAAAATTTGGAGTAGATATCAATTCTCTAGTAATTTTAATAACCTTCTCATCAAATCCAAAGGCCTCCATGACCCTGAAAAGAATCCGCCATTCCACTCTATCATAGGCTTTTGCCAGATCCAACTTTATAAGAAATCCCTCTTTGTTTGCAACATTAAGAGAGTGGATATTCTCATGCACAAGAATAATAGAATCCAAAATATGCCTACCTGGGACAAATCCTTTTTGCTCCTCAAAGATAACAAATGGGAGAATAGCCAACAATATAGAAGTCAAGACTTTTGAAATGATCTTGTAAAAAGAATTACAAAGACTTATTGGCCTAAACTTTCCCATAGAATCAGCTCCAACCACCTTAAGAATTAGAGAAATAAAAGTAGAATTGATTTCTTTAAGAATTCTTCTGGATCCAAAGAAGTCTTTGACAACATTGATCGTGTCTTCCCCAACAATATGCCAATATTCCTAATAGAAAAACATAGGAAAGCCATCTAGGCCCGGAGCCTTATCCCCTTGAAAGGAAAAAACATCTTTTTTAATTTCATCAGCTATAGGGATAGCAGATAATATCTTATTTTGATGAGGTCCAATAATCTTAGGAATGTTATCAACCAGGTCTTGTTGCTTAACAATATCAATATCCTTACTACTGATAAGGAGGTTAGAGAAGAACCTAACAACTTCATCACCAATGTCATCATCTTTGAGAAGAATTTTGTCATCAACAATTAATCTAGAGATTATACTAGCAGTTTTATGCTTCATAGATGTCATATGAAAGAATTTAGTGCTTCTATCACCGGCTTCCAACCAAATAGCCCTAGATCTCTGCCTCCAATATATTTCTTCTCTTGATATTATATTTTGTAATTTGGCTAGAACCTCATCTTCTTTAGCCTTGGGGAACATCTTATAACCATCTTTCTGAATTGAGTTTTGAATATGTTTTAATTCCTCCTTCAACTTCCTCTTGGACTCAAAAATATCTCCAAAAACCTTTTTGTTCAAGATCTTAATGTTATCTTTGGTGTTTCTTAAATTTTTAGCAACTTTGAACATGGTAGAACCATCCACATTAATATTCCACCATTTGGCAATGGAATTTTCCAAGGAAGGGTGTGAAATCCACATTTTTTCAAACCGGAATGGAAAACAACGTTTGCCCTTAATAGAATCAGCAACAAAAGAAATGGGATAATGATCCGATCTTATTCTATTAATAACAGACAAAGAGAACTATACTTATGGACCCAGTTAGGAGTAATAAGGGATCTATCAAGCCTTACCTGAATAAGATCTCCTCCATCCCTTTGGTTAGACCAAGTGTAGGAAGCTCCAGAAAGATCAACATCAATCAGAGCATTGGCATTGATGAAATCCATAAGGTCAATCCTACTATCCAGTTGAGCTTGAGTTCCTCCAAATTTGTCAATTTCTTGCAAAGGGGTGTTGAAATCTCCCATCATCAGCTAGTTGTCCTAAGAAAAAAAACCCCTTTTCTGCTGAATTTTGTCCCAAAACTTACTCCTAGAAACTTTAGAATTTGGAGCATAAATGTTGGTAACCACCCATTCCTGTCCATCAGCAATACATTTAACTCTCATAGAAATGATATTACCATCTTCATCAATCAGATCTCCATCAATAGTTTTCTTATTCCAAAATATAGCCACCCCACCTGATGCCCCATTCGAGCTACTACCACAAACACCCCCCTGTTTAAAGAATTTTAATTTTTCAAGTTTTTCCTTACTCATTTTAGTTTCCAAAACCAGGATGATGTTCGGCTTATGATCTCTGATAAAATTCCTCAATACATCCTATTTATGGAGACCATTTAGGCCTCGTATGTTCTAGGAAATTACCTTCATTTGGAAACCTGGGAGCAGGATTCCTGAATGGTTCGCTACCTTCCATTAGCTATGTTTTGTTTACTCTCCTGGTCCCTGTGCCACTTCATGGTTTTACGTCCCTACAGGGATTTGGAAAGACCAATATCCGCATTAGACCTGGTTCTAGTTTTAACCCCATTAGAACAACCTGTCTTCTTGTCTTTCTTTTTTCCCACTCCTATTATCTCTTCATCATCTTCATCTTTATATGCAGATTGCTTATTATTCCAAGGTTCTCCTATTCTCTGAGAAGAGGTGGGTGATTCAGTCCCAACACTCTGAAATAGAGAGTTAAGATTGACCCGAGGTGATCCAAACTTGGTCTTTTTTTCAAAGATAACTTATGGACCTTCTGTTAGGCCCAATATGGAAAGCTAATGTACTGAGAGGGGAGGTTTGAATCAGTACTGAAAAATTTTTCTTGAATAATAACTTAACTGTTATGCATAAACAGAATAGTGCAGTAACATAAAATAAAGTTAAAGCAAATAGATAACAATCATACATGATTCACTCCATAACACATATATTTTGGTTAAGCATAAACTCTTGGTTAGAGAGAAAAACTGAGGTGGGGATGGCACCCACAACTTCAATAATAAAGAGTGCTCAGTTAGAGCTACATTTTAGCTATTTCTGATAGCTTACCCTGTTAGGAGTAACAAGATCTGTTAGATCTACCTTGCTAAAGGATTTTACAACATTTATTCTGAATGTTGCACCTGGTTAGAGGCTTTACAATTTATAGACTTGATTAGAGTATTTTACCCTGTTAAAGGTTTCTCTTTCAACTTCACAATATTACAATAAAATCATTACAAATATCTGCAACTTTACATCTGAAATGTTATAGCAGATTCTATGTGCTCAGAATGGATTACCTTGCTTATAGCATACCTCGGTAACCCATATAGTAACTCAGTAAACCCTTTTGTTTACTCTGTTCTTCGACTGTTCTCTGAAAACCTTCTCGGTGACCTATGTGTCTCTGTAACAGTCTTCTTACACATATATATACCCTTAACTCATGCTGTATAAATAGATCTCTTAAGATGGTGATCCAATTCATTGCTTCGATCTTAGAAACATGATTCCTTGAATGAATAACTAAACAAAATGTTTCATTGGTTACATTGATCTCAAAATCATACACAATCTTCTAGTACAATTTCCAATGTAATAACGGTTAGATGTGCCTCGATCTTGTAACATGTTTTCATATGCATGTCCAGGTTCAATGTATCTGGTAACACATTTCACTCGATGTATGTTAACTCGGTGTGTCATCTTTACTGCTCGGTAGACATAAAAAGATACTTGGTAGACAACTCGGTGTATACTGTGTTCTGTGACTGCTTTCCTTTGTAACCGACTAGACTGTGCATACCGACTTCTTTGTGTATACCGATTGCATGATTCGGTAGTGCTAACCAACTAGAGTATATAGTATGACTTTGAATCTAAAAACTAATGGCAACTTGATAAGTAGTAACAATCTCCCCTTTTGACATTAGTTGAGATGTTTGACAAAACTACTTTCAAAGTCATAACTCAAAAATCTATATACTTTGCAAAATGACTATACTTGACAATATATACAATAGTCAATGAAATAGTATATTCAGATATACTCCCCTTATCATTATACTATACACAACTCTGATTTTGCATGCTTAGTTTTGTGCTTGTGTGCTTTGCTTATTGTCCTTGGATACTTTGCATACTCTGCTCGGTATACTCCCCCTGTATACAATACTCCGAATACTATATCAAAACTGTATCACAAAAACTGTATCACTCCCTCAATATATTATATTACTCCCCAAATATAGTATCACTCCCCCTTTTTGACAAACATCAAAAGCTTAATTTCCATCCGGGGGTGGTAACTAATCAAAAATAGATTTATACTTCTTTCGGGTGTCGGTGAGTGCGAAAGAGAGTGCATCCTTTACACTTTCCATTAAAGAAGTTTGTGCTTGAATATAAGCCAATAGGGATATTAAGCCATCAAGAGTTCTTCCCTCTTGTGTAGTAGATAGGCGTGTAGCTCAGTTAATCTATTCTTGAACTGATGAAAGATGAGGAAGGAATAATGTTTGGAGTGTCATTATATCCATCCCGATCTTATGTTCTTCATTTTTTAGTTCCAATTGTTGAGCCATGAGTTGTTGAAGCTTTGTATAAAATTTTTGAACTGAATTGGGCTCAATGGTCAACTTATTTGAGAGATCGGTGATCTCTTTCTCAATTGCATCAGTTTTATTCTTGATATCTTTAATGAATATAGAAAATGTGTAAAGTTTCTGAAATAAATAAAGAATATGCTTGAGTTGAGGGGACAACTCAGCATTGAATTTGACAAGCTTGACTTTCCCAATAGCTAGAGCTTTTTGTACCTCTTCTATCATTTTTGCGGTAAGCTCCTTGTCTTTTAGCTTGCTCAAGTACTCAGATGCATCTACTCCAGATGTTTCTATTTGATTAAGGAGTTCATCCAGTTGAATGTGGATGGCTGCATCGGTTGACACTATAGCTGAAGGTAGCATATCGGTCAGCAGTGTCTTCACCTTCTATAGTACTTTATTCTTCTTTTGAATGGCCATCTATTTTTCTTGTTTGGCCTTTGCTTTGCATAGTTCACCAAAATCAATAAGTGCTTGCCCCTTTAATTTTGAGATATCCACACTGGGCAACACTATTGGTTTAGATAAATCAACTTTGAAACTATGCTTTTTCACCTTCTTCTCTTTACCTTTGGTCGGTTGGATCAAGACAATAGCTTGAGAGGCTTTTTGACCCTCGGTAGGTTGCTCGATAGAGGCAACACTTTGGTCGGTTCCTGTAGCTGTTGTGGTGTCTTTCAGTGTCTCAGTATTGGGTGTCTCAGCTGCTACATTTTCAGTGCTCGAGGGTGCTTGAGAGATCTTTTCTTGAGTTGTACCTTCTGCTGCTTCAGACTGGTGACCTTCGGTGCCTTGTGTTGTATCCCGAGGAGCTTCAGTAGAGACAGGTTGATTGATCGGTGGGTAAGGCTGAACTTGTTCTAAAATGGATTCACTAGATACATGTTTTGCATATGTAGTGCCTTCGATCATTTCCTGCTCCGGTGCTTCTGCATCCATGACATCTTCATCAATTTGAATAGTGTCAACCGGGTCTTGCTTGGTAGCATCAGGACCGTGCTCGGTGACATCAGGATCTTGTTTGGTGACATCAACAATTTCAACTTTAGATTGTTCACCGACATCTTTAGTTTTGAAGATTTCCTGCCATTTTGCTTTTGTCTCATTCTCTACATCAATATATAGCCCATTCATCAGTTTTAAGGCTCTCTGTTTGACAAGAAATTTTGAATTGTAGGTTGTCAAATGTTCCTTTATTTCTGCTACAGACATATCAAGAAATAGATGGACTAGACTTCTTTCTCTAATTTGTTTCTCTGAGTCCATTGCATATTTCCACCTATTATCAATATGCAAGTAAAGTTCATTTGGAAGTGACTTTACTAGTTCTAATGGAGCTAGCCAAAACTTTAGAAGTGTGCAAATAACAGCTTCTTCAATTTGTCTCTTCTCATCATTATTCCTAGTCTCATACTTGACATATCTAAATCCTGCAAATCCACCATATTCTTTTAGATTGGCACAAAAGTTTTCAACACTATGAATATTTACCTTCTTGCTTTTGACAATTTGGAATTTGTTGGCATCCTCAAATTCTGTATCACTAGACTCTTTTTCCAGAATGAGTCTCCGAGTAGATTTCTTGTAGGTCTTGGTTACCTTGGGAGTAGTAACACTCTTTTGTTTCTTACTCGGTGATGCAGCTGATGCTCTAGTGTTAGGTCTCTTTGTTGGTAGAGTTGGTAGGGTCTTTGAAGTGTCCAGTTTCTTTCTTTTCAACACTTTAACCTTACGCAATTTAGTGCTCAATGTTATTGCTGCCTCTTAAGCTTCTGATTCCTCTTTGGTGATGGAAAGAGTTCCTTTGACAGGTGTAGAGGAGGATTCTTCTCTGAATTTCTTAGATAAAAACTTTATCATCTTTGTAGTCTTTCTTGTAGCCTTGGGTACTACAATGCTCATTTTTACCTTTTCCTTAACTTCTTCATAGGTTCCATATCTTAGCTCGGTAGCATGCCTTAGTAATGTAAGATATGCATCAATTTGTTGTTGTGTGATATCAAAGTCAATCTTGTAACCCATTGGTGGCAAAGATTGAGTTCTTGGTTCTACAACATTCACATAACAGTAATCAGTATCTACCTCAAAGCATATATCATCTTTATATTTCTCTACCAGCTGGGGTGGAATCCGATACTTGTTGTGCATCTTCTCTTGAAATTTGCTAAAGTAGTCATCCATTATATCATTGAAATTATCTCCCAACTTCTTGATAAAGTCATTAATTTGATGGGTGATTGGTCGGTGTAGCTCCCAAACTACTTTACTGACTGATGGAAAGAATTTCTCAAAGTAGAAAAACATGCATACAAGAAGTGAACCAAAATTCAGTGTATTGTTGAGTTGTTTTTCTTCGGCTTCCTTATTGTGTTCAGATTCTCAAACAAGTTCTTCAATAACACTTCACATAAGTCAACTTTCATTCCCTTTTTCACAATTTTATATGCTAAGTCAACTGTTGCACAGGGTACACTATTTTCCCTTGTTGATTGGAAGAAATAGTAACCGATTACTCTAATGGCAAACTTAAGTTCTGCATCAGTGACATTGTTTAGTTTCAGTCCTCTGTAATTAGATTCTACTCCGGTTAAACTGATTAACTCCTTCTGTGATATCATCTTCTAAGCTCGTGCATGGTCATAGATAGGATAAACGGTGATCACATGAATGATTTCCTTGGTGATCTTGAATGGTTGCTCTTCTAGCCACATGAAATCATCATGAACTTTGCTCAAAACAAACTTAACCCATTGGGGCTTGAACACACGAGGGTAGGTTAGGGCTTCAGTCAATCCCTTGATTCTGATGTGTTCATATTTGTTGTTTAATACACCATCGGTACATAATTCATCATAAGTGTCTCCAATCTCAACATGACCGAGTTCTTCAACACGACATTTGGTGAAGAATCTCACATCTTCAACTAACAAGACTCGATCCGGGGTGAGTGAAAAGGCAATTTTGTCATCCGGTTCAGAGGCGACTTTAGGAGTCAAAGTGTATTTTAGTGAGGGCTTCTCTACATTATTGACAACTCTGGGATCTTGGATCTTGGGCGCCATTGTAGATTTCAATAAAAACCTAGCAAACTATCCTTAGGGTTTGATGGTTTACAAACGACAGACACTTCACACTCAGCAGATCATAGCAATTTGATAAGATCAGTAAACTAGCTTGACAATGCGATGAGATTTGATGTAAATACCTTGGATTCGCTTTGAATGAAGTTTGATCGCCTTGGAATTGCTCTGCTCTGCTCTTTCGAAAACTTGGTGAATGTAAATGACTGCGAAAATGCTTTTAAGTACACAAAATACCTTATCGGGCTCTGTGCGGGTTAGGTCAAAAATATTAAATGCACTCAATTCACCTTTAACCGATTTACTCTCTTTTTTTTTGTTTTAACCAAGTAACCAAATTTCCTTCATTTACCGACTTGACAGGCTTCCTGTATTCACCGACTTGATAGGTTTCCTGTAAAGTACTTTTGATAGAATTTCAAACTTACTAATGCATCTTAACTATGCAGATTTTGAATTTAGTACATAATAGAATAGGAATTGTTATGATTTTAACCTTCAAAGAATGTAGTCCCTTCATACCTTTTCTAATTAATTTGGAATAGGTGCACCTAACTCGGTAGGTAAGGTGCTTTCTTCATTTGACATGATTTCCTTCTTTTTCTAAATCATCTTTAATTTTTCTTTTATTTCTTCAGTGTCTCCTCTAGGTTGATCTCTGTAATCTCTAGCTAAATGTCCAACTTTGTGACAATGAAAACATGCCATACTAGGATTTCTCCATGATCTTCGGTTGTTCATTCCAAACCTTATAAAATAGTTGGCACTAATATGTCCATATCTTCCACAACATTCACACCATATCCTTGTGTTGTAATCCCATGGTACTACTACATATTGTCGGTAAGGATTTGTGTGAATTCAGTAACCTCTAGTGTTTGCTCGGTGTGCAGACCACATGTAGTTCTTTTGCTTAAGCCAACACTTCTAGGTACTATGTCCATATCTATTGTAGTTTCTACAAAACCCTTTGAATTTTGCCTTCTGATAGTTGTTAACAAACTTTGTCCTACATTGATTAAATGTGTGACCATATTTATTGCAATTGTAACAATAACCATTGGACTTAGTGATATTTGGTTGCTTACCTTTCTTGATTTGTCATATGTTGACAGTATGAACTTGATTTCCATAGTAGTAGCAAATAGGCTTCTTTCTTTTGATGTTATTCTTGTTTACAGCTTGCTTTGATGATTCTCCTCTCTCGGTAGTATGAATTCCTTTCTTGGTAGAGTCTTTTCCTTTGTAACTGAGTCCTACATCTTTGTTGGGTCTTCTTGTATTCAATTTCTCATCCAACATCTTTGATGCTTCATAACTCTTCTTCAGTGTTTATTTGGATTTCTTCTCTATTTCGAGTTCATCGGTCAACCTTGATACTTCAAGTTTCAATGCTTGATTTTCATCATTCTTCAGAATTGCTTCATGATGAGCATAACCTAGTTCATCTATCATATTTTGTTGAATCCCAGTCAACCTTATGATTTCATCATTCTTATCAAATACTAAGACTTCAAGTTGTTGTTTCTCTCTTTATAGATCTCTTGCTTTATCCTCAGCTGTCCTCAATGCATCTAGATTTTCAATCATCTGTGTACTGAAATGTTTATGTTCTCTTTTCATTGCTTTTAGTTGATCAACCAATGCTTTGTTCTTTTCTTTCAATACTCCAATCATTTCTTCAGTCTCTTCAGATATACTATTCTCAGATGATGTCTCAATTTGTTCCACTAACTCTTGAGAATCCTGCAAGTCATCAGATAATCTTCTTCTTACTTTCAAAGATTTTTGCATTTGCCTTTGCATGTCTGCAATCACTTGATTAGCATGATCCAGCTCTTCTTGCAAATATACAATCCTCCGAGATTATTTATAGCCTTCCATTGATAAGATCTTTCTCTTTAGGTAGTTAAACCCTTTTCCAAGATTCAAGCTCTGATACCAATTGTTAGGCCCAATATGGAAAGCTAATGTACTGAGAGGGGAGGGGTGAATCAGTACTGAAAAACTTTTCTTGAATAATAACTTTAATGTTATGCATAAACAGAATAGTGCAGTAACATAAAATAAAGTTAAAGCAAATAGATAACAATCATACATGATTCACTCCATAACACATATATTTTGGCTACATAGAAACTCTTGGTTAGAGAGAAAAACTGTGGTGGGGATGGCACCCACAGCTTCACTACTGCAATAATAAAGAGTGCTCGGTTAGAGCTACATTTTAGCTCTGATAGCTTACCCTGTTAGGAGTAACAAGATCTATTAGATCTACCATGTTAAAGGATTTTACAACATTTATTCTGAATGCTGCACCTGGTTAGAGGCTTTACAATTTATAGACTTGATTAGAGTCTTTTACCCTGTTAAAGGTTTCTCTTTCAACTTCACAATATTACAATAAAATCATTACAAATATCTGCAACTTTACATCTGAAATGTTATAGTAGATTCTATGTGCTCAGAGTATATTACCTTGCTTATAGCATACCTCGGTAACCCATATAGTAACTCGGTAAACCCTTCTGTTTACTCTGTTCTTCGACTGTTCTCTGAAAACCTTCCTGGTGACCTATGTGTCTCTGTAACAGTCTTCTTACACATATATATACCCTTAACTCATGTTGTATAAATAGATCTCTTAAGACGGTGATCCAATTCATTGCTTCGATCTTAGAAACATGATTCCTTGAATGAATAACTAAACAAAATATTTCATTGGTTACATTGATCTCAAAATCATACATAATCTTCTAGTACAATTTCCAATGTAATAACGGTTAGATGTGCCTTGATCTTGTAACAAGTTTTCATATGCATGTCTAGGTTCAATGTATTTGGTAACACATTTCACTCGGTGTATGTTAACTCGGTGTGTCATCTTTACTGCTTGGTAGACATAAAAAGATACTCGGTAGACAGCTCGGTGTATACTGCGTTCTGTGACTGCTTTCCTCTGTAACCGACTAGACTGTGCATACCGACTTCTCTGTGTATACTGACTGCATGATTCGGTAGTGCTAACCGACTAGAGTATATAGTATGACTTTGAATCTAAAAACTAATGGCAACTTGATAAGTAGTAACACCTTCAAAGTCCTTTGGGCACACTTTATTACTTTCCTTTTCTGTATCTTTTAGAGCCTCATGTTGTGATTCATTTATGTCGCCAATCTCACCCTCTTCAAGAATTTCTTCTATGCTTACATTCTCTTCCTCGTGAATCTGTAAAACTACAAACCCATTGACTGTGTTGACCTCAAATACATTATCTTCATTCTTTTTAACTTCCTTCTGAAGAGTATCCTTGGAAGGACTAGCTTTCCTATCATCCTTTGTTATATCTTTAGGGTTACTAGGAAGTCCACTTCCTACTTCCTCTCTACCTTCCTCATTTTTGTTACTCTTGTCTTTCCAGATTTGTTTAACATGATTGTTATGCTTCTGAGCATTCTTGGGGTTACTTGGGCAAGCCTTTTCCCAATGTACAACTTTCTTACAAGAGAAACATACAAAGGGGAGAGACTCAAACTCTATAGCTTGTTCCCACTTCCCTAGTTTGGAATTTATTTCAATAGAGCTAGGAAGGTCCATATTCTGTGAAATATTAACACATATCCTCGCATACACTAGCCTCTTTCATGTTTTTTTCATAGAATCTATAGCCACAAGCTCCTCGAAGGAGTTAGCAATGCCTGAGAAAACATCCTCCAGCTAGAATTCAAGTGGCAAACCAGGCAACCGCACCCAGACCGCTGCAGATTCAAAAAAGGAGTCATTGAGCTCCATATTTGGAGGCCATTTTCTTAAGGATAAAGAAGATCTCCCAAGCATCCAGGGTCCCCCACTCAGAGCCATTTCCAAATCTTCCCCACAGGAGAAGGAAAAGACAAAGAAACCCCTTGACAGGGCTGAAACATCCACCTATCCTTTCAATCTCCATTTTCTCTTAACAAAAGACCTAACGACTTCAATATTGGGTCTTGGTCCAACAAATTTTCCCACTAGAGAAAAAGCCATTAGAGAAATACTATGGTCTATAACCACATCTGGTACTGCAATAGCTTGTCTACTTATTTTTCTATCAGAAATATCTTCCACAGAGGGAAAAGACGATTTGCCAATGGGTTTGTTTGCAAATAAACTATTCTAGGGTTTGAAAACCTTCACCTCAACCATCTTTTCCAAATTAGCGTTCAAGATCTCGGGACCCAACTTTGAAGAATCTTCATTATTTTTAAGGACAAGAGGAGGGTCCCGATGCCGTGGGTCCCCATCCTTTCGACCATCCTCATCATCCACTATAGATCCCAAAGAGACAAGTTGTGCTTGAGCTGCAGAGGCATTAGAACCAGAAGAGCTAGCTGCGTTGTTCCCTCCATTCGCAAAATTCAAATTTCCCTCCAGCTGCGCTATTCCCTCCATGGCTTTGTTCAAAAATAATATGTTAAATTTGTTAATTAGTTAGTTTTGGGTAATTAGTTTATATTTTTATTTAATTTTTTAATTAGTTATATTTTTGGTAATTAGTCTAGATTTAATTTTTTATTTTAAAAAAAAAATTGTTAATTAATTTAGATTTTTTAGTTGGTAATTATAAGTAGATTTTTTTAAAATTTGTTAGTTAATTTATATTTTAAATTTGTTATTTAGAATAGATTTTTAGATTTTTAATTAAATTTTAATCTGGTTATTAGATTAGATTTTTAATTTTGTTAAGTAGATCAAACTTTACTTTTGTTAATTAGAGTAATGTTTTGCTTTTTGTTAGTGTGTTTTGGATTTCTTTTTGTCAACTAATTTGGGGCTTTTGATGTGTGCAGGTTTGGAGGTTGGCATTTTTCGTGTATTGAAGACAAACATTGAAACTACTGACATATTTTTTGCAAGACGTGGCCAAAGACATATTCAAAACCTTGTGTTTGTGATTTCTAGTTTAGTCACACACTTTTTTTTAAAGGGTTAATGAAAGCCATTAATTTCGTGTTTGTTTTTTATTTGTTTGTGTATTTTAGCCTTTAGATAGTGGGCTTGCCTCCCAATTTTCTTGGTACCTCAACAGGCATTGGTGAGAGGGAACGACCCTAAGTGGTGACAGGGTTGAAGACGAACCTCTTCTGAACCACTCTAAATAATTGTGGATGCAATGAAAGTTGTAGACAACGGGTGCTGGAATGGCATAGTGACGATTAAATTCGTCTGATCTACATCCACTCAAACAAATTCCCTCACTAGAACCCTTTGTTTGTAGAGACCAAAAACCTTCTATCTGTTGGCTCAGGCATTGTGATATGTGCATGTCGAAGACACCTCTCATGTACTCCTCAGTTAGAGATAGCAAGTTCTTGGGAAGTGATGCCCCTTGAACTCGAAGCTTGGTATGCTTGAGAAGTGAGTGCCTTGTAAGGGGGAGCCAGTGCTACCAAGCGTCTAGCTATCCGACTGAGTGTTGTATTTTATGGTTAGAGGATTCAACAGATATTTCCCTGGCTAGCCATAGGATATGTTGTGAATTCAAGCATGATTGTCTTGGGTCTAAGTCCAAACATCTTGTCTTGTGTGATTGTCAAAATTTGAATCATACACAATGTCAGAAAAATAAAAAGGTCATTTTCAAACAAGTCCGAAACAAAAGCATTCATCCAACAAAGTTCAAAACATTTTCATAACTTGGCTTTCAAACATTGGAAACTTTTGTCTTCAACTACATGTCACTTAGGGTTAGGTCCATCATAGTCCATACCTATTTTTTAGGGGATAATCATTTTCACTATTAGTATCCTCATTTTGTACTCAGTGTCTTATTTCTTAGTGTCCCATTTTAGTGTCCTCATTTTGAACTTAGGTTTAGCACCATTTTCCTAAGTTTTGCATATCATTATTAGGTTCCTTCTTAGGTGTCATGTTGCATGCCATCATTAGGTTCTTCCTAGGTTTGAACTTTCCATAAATCATTGTCAAAAGCCAAGGTTAGGTTTCACCTACGTCATATTCTTCGCATATCAAAAAATCATTCCTTTGCTTATGTCCTTTTGCACATAGGGTAGTATTATTTTATAGTATAAACCTAGGTTTGGTATTAGGTTAACATTATCATACATTTGCACCAACATCTTTAGTGTCATATCATTGTGTCATAATCAACTTTTGTCCATATCATCATATAAGGTCACATTTGCATACCCTAGGTCTCCCTTCATAACTTAGGTCATTATCATATCACATTGAAGGTTTGCACCTTAGATCATTGTCCTTTTGCATATAGTGTCAAAATTAGGTTTTTGTCATACTTGAGGATTCAATTCTTTAGGTAAAATCATAAGTCATTGTTAGGAGGTCTAAACCTTGTCAAATTTTTGTCCTCTTTTGTCCTCGACATCATTGTCAAACCTAGCTTAGTATTCAAGCATATAAGTGAGACGTTGCCATTTGTCCTATTGTCACTTGGTCCTTTTGTTGATTAAGGTCTAGACATCATTTCAATTTCCCAAGGGTCGAATCTTTTAGGGTTGAATTTTAAAGTTTGTCTAAAATCTACGAAATCATCAAAAACATAGGTTGCGCTCTCACTGTAGGTTGCTTTATCATTTGCATTCCTCAAAGCTCCATTTAGTTGCAATTCATTGTCATTCCAAAAAATTTAAAGACCAAAGACATAAGTGGCATTGTCAATCATCTAGGTTGTATTTAGTTGCATCTAATTGTCATTCCAAATATTCAAAAGATCCAAAAATATTTAGTTGCATTGCCAATCATCTAGGTTGCAATAGTTGCATCCATCATCCAAAATCCCAAAAAATATTGCATTGCATAATGACATGCCGATTGAAACAAGGTCTAAGTCCAATAAATCACATGAATCAACATATCAAGCCATGTCCTTTCTAATGGATAACACAAAAATGCAACAATATCAGACTCAGTCACTCAATCCAAGTGTAGGTTCGTCAAGCAATGCACCACCATAATATGAGACAATACAATTGGGACCACCTCCATATTATGAACCCATATTTGTGCCAATAGAACCAGGATTTGGAAATGTTCCACCAACACTATCAGAGAGTGCACCATTCTATTTCAATCATTTAAACCAACAACTTAACAAGCAACCTCCAATGTCATATGAGGAACAAAACCTTATACAAGGATTTGGGTCAAACCAAGACCTTCAACAAGAAATGGATCCAAATAACCCATCAGACTCCTTGCCAGATTCAGATGATTCAAATGATCTTGAAATATTTATTAGCAGTCCAAAAATTGAAAAGAAAATGAACAAGTTCTTCAGTAAAGTGTCTAGATTATTTCCTGACAAGTATAGAAGCATTCTTGAAGCTGCTGCAAGCTTGAATGATCAAACTAATGTACAAATGCAACATGAATTTGGTAATCTTTTGAGTTTTGAAACTCATCCAGATGAAACAAATGCACAAAGAAAGTAACAACCACACCACTTCAAAAGAGTGTCTCTAAATCCTTGGGTGTGAGTGTTCCACTGAAATCAACCTTTGAAACAATTAATAATCCATTGTTCAATACTACATCATTTCCACAAGATCAAATGGTGATGACAAAACACAACGTATCCAAATACATCACAAGTTATCCAAAGTGGATCGCAACCACAAATGCAAGAGCATTTTACGACCGGAATGCCAAACACTACTGATGTCCAAACCAATCCAATGATACAACAAAGTTCTTATGTTCACTCAAGTTTAGTACATGTGAAAAATACACATCCACAAATGACATAAAGTTTATTTATAGGACCTTCAATTATGACAACAAAAGGAACAAATAGTGGCACACAACCACAACAAATATTGCAACAATTTAAAAATGCACAACAGGCACCATCGAATATGCAAACACGTAATTTACAATGATAATATTATACTTAACAATAGACAATAGTGTCTTTCGTGCCACTACAAGTAAACACAAACTTGCAACAACAACAATCATTTGGACAAAATTCACAGCAAATAAATGCAAATTGCATTCCACATGTAAAAGTAAAACAACCTAAAGCACATAAGAAAATCTTTTTGAAATTAATGGGGTTTACATCAGAAGAGAAGCAAATGGCACAAAATCAACAAATTTTGATTCAAAGTCAACAATGGTATGTGCCATGGTATGCGCAACAAAGGCAAGAAAGCTATTATATACCTCAACAAAAACAACAACAACAAGCAAATGCACATTACCAAACACAAATGTAATTTTAACAACCCAAAGTGCAGTATCAACCATAGATGCACATGCCAATTCCATCTCAATGGGCACAACAAAATACTCCGCACCAAAGCATGGCGGTACCTCAACAACATGAGAAATTCCAAAATGAATATATGCCAGATACATCAAAGATAATGATTTCTGAATGTCAACAACCATTCAGAAGTACTATATATCAAAAATAAGGACATCCAAGGATGAATGATGACCCTCAAAAGCCTTCAAAATCAGATGTGTTGGTGCAACAAATTGAAAAGATGCAATGACAAATAGAGGCATTACAAATCAAAAGTACAAAGAAGTTATAAACAGAGCAAGACTTATGTCCTAATCCATTTGATAAAATTTTGTACATGTCTCCTTTCCTAAGGACTTTGAAGCACCAAATTTTGAGAAATACAAGGGAAATGGTAATCCAAAAGATCATATTCGAGATTTTTACGCAGTGTGCATTGAGGTAACTTATGATGAGACATATTTGATGCGTCTTTTTCCACACAGTCTCACGGGACAAGCTATGGATTGGTATGCACATTTGCCTAGGAATAAAATCTTGGAATGAATTGGCTGAGAAATTCATTTGTCATTTCGCATTCAATATCGACAATGAGATAACCATGTCAAATTTATGCAACACAAAGCAAAAGGCAAGAGACCCATTAATGAATTTCTCACAAAGATGGCGAGGATTGGTTAGTCAATGTTCCCTTGACATCCCAAAGGAACAACAATTCAATTTATTTATTCAAAACTCGATATCAAAGATGATGTATGAGCTTAAATTGAAAGGTCCTAGTACTATTACAAAGCTCATTAAAAAAGGAATGGACATTGAGGATGCCCTTATTTCTAAGGGGGTTATAAAGTGAACAAGGACAACAACAATTTGACCAAATTGAGTGATAGGAATAAGTTTTGGTCCAAAAACAAGAATGTCAATAATGATGGTGTAGTTGATGCAAGAACTGTAAGCACTAGTCAACCTAAGTTTGTTATAAGAGGACCAAGTGCATTGAATGTTCCAACTTTCCAATAGAATCAAACAAGTAACGTTATCCAGCAATCACAAAATCAACAGCATAATCAACAATAACAAGATCAATAATGTAGACCTTTCAGATAAAGAGACAAGCCTCCCCGTCAATTTACCCCATTGGGAGATCCTATTGAATTGGTAATGAAATAGTTGATTCAGGCTAATTTCATTAAGCTGGTAGATATCAAAGAGGAGCCACTAGTAAAACCCCATTGGTGAAATGATAATGCATATTATGAATATCATCGGTCTAAGGGACATAAAACTGTGTCATGTTTTCATTTAAAACATCTTATTCAAGATTTGCTCGATCAGGGTGTGATTGAGGTAGATTCATCCACTGGAACTTCTAATGTTGATCATACAATTTTCAAGACTCCCTTACTTGATCATGACAAGGGAAAATTTTCCTCTTCAAATTCAAATAAAAAAGGCAATGTGAATTATACCAATGCAAATAATAACAATGTCATTAATTTCTTTCATGTGTCAAATGAGTGTGTTTCAATCATAAGAATAAAAGAACAAGATTCCTCATGTGCAATGACCACCTGTCAATCCAAAATAGTTTTAAAAGGAGCACCTTCCAATCCTCCTAAGATAAACTCAACAATCCAATACAATATCCTTGACCATTTGGGAAAAACCCCTGCATAAATTTCAATCCTTGAGTTATTAAAAATATCTCCCATGCACCACGTTGTCTTAGACAAAGCCCTGACTGAGTCAACGGTATGTACTGATATTGATGTTGACCAATTTCAAGCTAGGATAGGACACCTTGCAACTTCCTAGCATTTTGCCTTTCCAAACAAAGATATACCTTGTGATAAAATCCATCATAATGATCCCCTCCATCTTGAAGTGTTCATCCATAATTGTAAAATCAGATAAGTTTTGATAGATGGTGGAGCACACCTAAATATATGTACTATGAGAGTCATAATTGGCCTTGGTTACTCTGAAAATGACATAGATCCTTCAAGGAAGATAACAATAAAAACCTATGATGATGTTGAGTGCCCATCTAAAGGAGTGATTGTTTTGCCTATCAGAGTAGGTCCAGCAATATAGAACACTTTGCTACAAGTGCTAGATTTGGATCTCCCTTACAATATGATCCTAGGTCATCCATGGATTTATGCAATGAAAGTGATTCCTTTGATCTATCACCAGTGTCTCAAGTATTCATACAATGGAACTGAGATAACATTTCCTTGAGATCCTAATCCATTCAAATTTTGTGCTAACCTGAAGGATGCTTTGCAATAGCAAGTGCCACTAAATAGAGAGGCTTCCTTTCCTAATTATGTGGGTCCCAATAAATTGTTAGAATTTGTTAAGGGTAAGATGAAAATACAAGATCAAGGTTGCAGAGAGTATTCAATGTCCCAAACATTCCTTATTGGCAATCTGCCTCTGTCACAAAATCACATGGAAAACCACATTTGTTGCAAAAGGAATCCAAAACAGTCATCCAATATCAACCTCCCACTGTATTTACAAAGTGGGGTGAACTAAACAAAGAAACCTTGGATGATGACATATTAGGATAGCTCTATAAAGATGAGGTAGATACAACAGACACTCCATGTATCAAATATCCAGTAGAACAATATGGAAAAGGATTTACCATAATGCAAAAGAAGGGATATGATGGATGCAATGGTTTGGGAGCTGACAAAAAAATAATATAAGAGCCTATCATCCCTAAGATGCAACATAAAACTTTGGGTTTAGGTTCTGTACCATTGCAAATCAGAACCTCATCTACCAAAGTGACTACATGTGAAAAAGGGCGTGATTCTGATGATGAAACGACACTTGAGGACACCCATCCTAAAACTAACTCTAATGAATGGGAGTGGGAATCTTATTCCTCAAGCTCCTATGCCCTTGATAATGTCTTCATTGAACCTGACGATTTGTCTATGGAAGACAAACATGAAATTCCTCCTCCCATCAATACATGTCCTAAAGCTTGGATAGAATCATTTTGGAATCCTAGCACTGAATCTGACACAAGTAGCTTAGATAGTGATACCATGGACATTCATATCTTTACTATCTCAATTCAAACCTTTACTGAAACCGATGATGACATGCCCCTTGTATACCTACAACTTATCCAATGCGACCAACAAGGACCACTTAAGTTAGATTGCTTTGAAAATGATGAGGCAATAGAAGAATTCCTTGATCTTAGAGAAGGCATATCAAAAGATGATCACAAGGCCGGATTTTCTATTGATTTAGATTCCATAGCATATTTTGGGGAGTCCAATCCATCTTCCAGTCGCAAATTTGAAAAAGAAAATAAAAAGAAAAAAATTAAAAGAATAGGTCTCTGGGTGAAAACCACAAGGCTTCCTCTGACCACAAAAAAGTAAAAACAAAGGATGTACATGTGGGTGAAAACCTCTTTGAGGCACCCAAAGGTGGAAGATTGGACATAACCCCATCAAATAAGAACAAATCAACATTTCTTGTGGAAATGACCGAAGAGATAAATTTGTGTACACTTGACAATCCTAAGGTCATTCATTTTGCTGCTTCATTGTCAAAGCAAGAAAGAATAGATTTTGTCAACTTTTTCCTTGAGAAGAGGATTAGTTTTGCATGGTCTTACACAAACATGCCCGACCTCGATCCAGAACTAGTCCTTCATCATCTGCTGTTGAAAATAGGTGCCAAGCCCATCAAACAAAAACTAAGAAAAATGCATCCGCAAGTAGCCCTACTAGTCAAAGTTGAGCTCAAGAAATTGTTGGGTGTGGGCTTTATTAGACCAATTGATTACGCAAAGTGGATCTTCAACTTAGTGCCAGTCAGCAAAGCAACTAGGGGCATTAGAATTTGCATTGATTTTAGAGACTTAAAGAAAGCATGCCCTAAAGATGACTTTCCTCTGCCAAATATTGATATCATACATGACTGTTGGATATGAGATGTTGTCATTGATGGATGCATTTTTCGGGTATAACTAGATCCGAATAGCCCCCGGTGACCAGCATAAGACTGCCTTTATATGTGCTTGGGGAACATATTATTGCAATGTGATGCCATTTGGCCTAAAAAATACAGGAGCAACATATCAAAGAGCCATGACAACAATTTTTCATGATTACATGCACACTTTGATGGAAGATTATGTTGATGACCTCCTATGCAAATCAGCTACTAGAGATAGTCATCTAGCTATTGTAGGCCCAATCTTTGACCGGATGGAAGAATACAAGATTAGACTAAATCCAAAAAAATATGTGTTTAGTGTTACATTTGGCAAATTATTAGGCTACATTATTTCTCGAAGAGGTATTGAAGTCGACCCTACAAAGGTCAAATAAATCCTATATATGCCTCCTCCTACCAACCTTCGTCAACTAAGAAACCTTCAGGGAAACTTACAATCAATCTGGTGATTCATAGCTCAATTGGCAGACAAGTGTCATCCCTTCCAACATCTGCTACACAAAGGGGTAATTTTTAAATGGAATGATTAGTGTCAACGGGCATTCCAAGCTTTAAAAGATTATCTTCTATCACCACCTATTTTAATGCCTCCCATAGATGGAAAGCCCTTCATTTTGTATATCTCTGCAAAAAATATAGCATTAGGAGCTCTTTTGGCCCAACAAGATGAACAAGGCAAAGAGTGGGCTATTTATTATATTAATCGGATATTAGTGGGATATGAATTAAACTATTCTACCATTGAGCAAGCATGCTTGGCAGTATTCTTTGCATCTCAAAAGCTCTGACATTATATGCTAAATCATAAGACCTTGTTGGTAGCCAAGATTGATCCATTGAAATATTTGCTTAGCAAAGCAACTCTAACAAGCCGATTAGCAAAATGGATCATGATTTTAAGCGAGTTTGATATTGAATACATTGAAAGAAAAGCAAGAAATGGACAAGTCATAGCTAATCAACTTGCATATGCACCTGTCCAAGATGAACATCCAATGTTGACTGATTTTCCAAATGAATCTGTCTTTGCTATCACATCTTCTAATGAATAGCAATTATATTTTGATGGATCCCACACCATATTTGGCACGGGGGTAGGTATCCTATTTGTAACCCCTCAAGGTGATGCTATTTCAAAATCTTACAAAATAACTTTTGATTGCACCAATAATATTGCAGAATATGAGGCTTTGGTTACTGGACTCAGAATAGAAATTAAGTGGCATATTACATATATGCTCATCTATGGAGATTCTCAGTTAGTCAATTGCCAAGTAAATGATGACTATGAAAGAAAAGATGAAAAGATTCTCCCTTATAAGCATATGGAAGAACATTTCAAGAAAAAATTCACTATTATCCAATTTAATCAAGTCTCATGTCTTCATAATAGATCAGAAGATGCTATGTCAACTATTGCCTTTATGTTGGATATGCCTCAGAATATAGATAAATGTGAATTTTTGGTAGAACAGTTGTTGGTCCCATCTTTTGAAATTTTGACATCAGATCTGGTGTGCATCCTTATTGGTCCTAACTCCTCGTGGTGCAAAGAAATATATAAATACCTAAAATCCCATTCCATACCTCCAAACCTTTCTACCAACCAATGTTGAGCCTTTATTAGACAAGTTGCCAAATATGTCATCATTGGTGATACCCTCTACCATCAATCCTTTGACCAAACCCTCCTCAAGTGTCTGGATTCTAACGAAGCACAAATGACTTTACACAAAGTTCACGATGGTATATGTGGGGGCCATTTCAATGATCTTAGCCTAGCTAAAAAGTTGGTTCAAGCTAGATACTATTGGCCGACAATGGAAAAAGAGGCTCATGACTTTGCTAAGAAGTGTTATAAATTCCAGATGCTTGGAGATCATATTCATGTGCTAGCACAAGAACTTCAACCTGTCATTTCTACATGGTCCTTATCTCAATGGGGGCTTGATCTCATTGGAAAGATCCACCTGACATCAGCAAACAGACATAAGTTTCTCATAACGGCCACAAAATACTTTACAAAATGGATTGAGGCTATACCCATGACCTATATCACTAGCACACAAATTTCTAAGTTCATTCTGAATTATATCATATGTCGATATGGAGTTCCTCTTTTTATAGTCATAGACAACGGTCATCCATTTAAAAATAAAGATGTTTGTGAACTTTGTGAGAAGTTTCACATTCAGCATCACTTCTCAACCCCATATTATCCACAAAGCAATGGCCAAGATGAGGCATCCAATAAAACCATTGTCATGATACTCAAAAAGTTTGTCAATAATGGTGGCCAAGATTGGCATGTGCAGTTAAATCCAGCTTTATGGGCCTATCATACTTCTATCTGCACCCCTACTGGTGCAAGACCTTTTTCTCTAGTGTATGGTGCATAAGTTATCTTACATTTGGAGGTCGAGATTCCATCCCTGCGAGTCTCCTTACAACACCTGATAGATGATGAGGCATATAGATTTTCTAGGTTGCATCAACTTGAGATGCTAGATGAAAGGCGCCAAACAACTTTGACACATTTATAAGCATATCAAAACTGTCTTCGTCGCACCTATAATAAGGCAGTCAAAGGGCAACACTTCAAAGTGGGAGACTTGGTCCTGAAAGACAACCCTAAGAATTCACAATCTACTGAGATCATCAAAGGCAAATTTAAACCTAATTAGGTTGGCCCTTTCATTGTAACTATAACATATGGTTCAGGTTCTTATCAACTTGCAACCCCAGAGGGAGAACCCCTATCAGATCTTGTGAATAACATGCACCTCCGGAAATATTATTCATAGATTTCTTTTAGCGGTTCTTCAATATGATCTTGAAAAAAAAAATGTGAAAAAGAAAAAAATATCACCTTGGTGAAAACCTGGTAAATAGGCGCCTTGTGTGAGAGAAAAGAAAAAGTGAAAAAGAAGAAAAAATGTCAAAATAGTAAAGAAAAATCATTCGCCCTCTAGTGAAAACCTGGCAAACATGTGCCACGTGTAGCAAGGTCGTCGCTTTGTCATCTACCATGATTCCCTCTATACATAGCACAAATTTTCAATTATCACGCCCATTCATTTTGATTTTACCCAATGTCCTTCTCCAGGCTTGCGATTGGTCAATTGCCAATCCCTGTACATATGTTTTCTAACCTGGTCATTGTACATATTTTGGACCTCACTTGGGGACCAATCCCTTGTCATGATCAATTGATGGAGTTATCATAGTGAACATCTTGGAGGCTACGACATTGACATAACGTTTAAAGCCCTAAAAAAATCCATAAAAATCAAATAAAGTCCTTAAAAAATCCATAAAAATCAAATAAAGTCCTGAAAAAATCACTAAAAATTAAAAAAAAATGTCCTGAAATAATTACACAAAAAATCATAAAATGTCCTAAAATTATTACAAAAAATATAATCATAAAATGTACTGAAATAATTACCAAAAAAAGTCATAAAATGTCTTGAATTAATTACAAAAAAAAAGGTCATAAAATGTTCTGAAGTAATCCAAAAACACCGTAAAATGTTCTAAAAAAAATCAAAATGTTCAAAACCCTAAAAATTTGAAAACATAAAAAATCCAAAAAACAATTTTATTTCATTTCGCCAATAAAATGTCCCCTTTGTATATAGACAAACTTTTTGAGCAAACATCAAATACAAACACAATAAATAATTGTGCTTAACAAATCGCGCATTTGCAGATGAACTATTCAACCATTCAAGCATTCAAACTGATCAAAGTTGTCCTATCAATCAACAATATCAACATTATCTATCCTTTGCCAACATTATCATGGGTCTTATGCAGGGTGTGGTATACTCGAAACCAAACTGTGTCCTATCTTAGGCAGGGTACTACAATTCCTGAAACCAGACAGCATGATTGTCCTTTCACTACAATATTATCACCTTTTGACAATGAAGATTGGAATGTTTGTTTGACTTGCTTGGATTTGTGAATCTTATCTTTCATTGATTTATCTTTGATCATGTTTCTATGTCACTCGATGATGTCACTGATTGATTTAGAGTGGTTGGGATGGTTCATGATCATTTTTGTTTTTGTCTTTTTTGTTTGTGGAGTGTTTCATAATTTCTGGGGCATGTAGGCCTTCGGTGTCTGTGATTAGTATGTTCACTTTGTGAATGACACACATACCTCGACCTTTGACACACGTATTGTCTTAGAAAGTTTTTGACTCATTCCTTGTCTGCAATGTCTTTGTTTTACACAAAGGGATTGCATTATCGCTTTGGCCTTCAATGCCATGATGCACTGCATCCATTTTGCAATATTAAATAAAGGTTCTCACCTACTCTTTGTGCATTTGTGAAAGAAATATTTTTCTTCACCACAAACTCTTCTCCATTTAATTTCCTCTAACTAACATTTCCTCTGTCAGTCATTGCAGTCATCTTGGTCTAGTCCTGGTATTATTTTTTATAAAATGGCCTCTTTTTTAGATTTTTTCGACCCATTCCTCAAGGGGGCATCCATATATGTTCTCATTGTTTGGGGCATATTTATTGATTGTTCTTTGAAACAACACTCATAATCGCATTGTCTCAAAGAGAGGCAAAATGTAGGCATCTAAAAATGGTCAACGCTTGTGGTGTCATACTTTAACATGTCTGTGTGACCTTATTTTAGAGTTTTCGCATCCTCTTAATATTTCTTCTATGTCACACACTTGATATTTATTATTTGTCGACATTTTGTCATTCTTCTGTGTTTCTTGCATTTGTCACATTTTCAATTAGGTATTGTCAACATTATCATTGTCAATTGCGATCTTTGATCATTATCAATATTATCATGTCAATAGAACACAACCCCTTCTCAATGTTGAATTAGGGTTTTGTCCTGATCAATCATCAATTTAGCAATCTCTTATCAATTTGTATCGATTAGTCATCAGTCCTCATCAATTGGCACCTGTCAATTTCATCCTTGTCAATCTTGATCAATTTATCATTGATCTTTATCAATCAACATCAATAATTTATCAATTATCCAATTTTCATCATTAAATCATGATCAAATCAATCCTACATCAATTATCTTTTGTCAAGACCTAATTGTCATCCTTGCATTTCTAATTCATCTCCTAGGTTTTTCTGATTTAATCATTTAATCCTATTTGTCATTTTCCCTCTATGTTAAATTCTTTATTTATTATCCTAAATCCTCTTCTCACAATTAAATATTTATTTAATTGGCTAATCAATTCCCCCTCTTTTGTGAATTAATTAATGAATGGATATTTATTAATTAATTTCACCAAATTTCTAAATTTCATCACTTTCTAATTTCCCAATTTCTAATTCATCATTTCCAGCTAATTTCCTAATTTCCTAATTCATCATTTCTAATTTTTCCTAATTCCTATTTTCCACCTAATTTCCAACTCATTATTTCTCTCAAGTGGCTCCTATTTTTGTGCTTCATTTAGGAGGCATGTTTCCTTATTCATCGAGAGCCTAGATTTGACAACTTATCCTAACACTGGATTTGATAACTAGTCTTATCCTCTTGCATGGGAAAGTATGTCATGGCATTTCTTTCTAAATCTGAATTTTCCTATTTTTGAATCCAATTGCATCTAATATCACTTTCATTCTAATTTTTGTCCTCTATCCAATTTTCTCTATAAATTGAATGCATTTCTTATTAGAATGAGACCACACTTCTAGTATCCTCGTGCTATCAAAATCAATATTGCTTCATGCTTTTGCACTTGTAGGTGAGATCCACAAAAATCCGCTATTTGGAGGAGAAAGGAGAACAATGGAGGTCGAGGAAGGAGTTTTCTTCATATGGTTTGCATGTTTATGTTGAAATCTTTCTTTTCCTTTTTCTATTGCATGTATTGGGATTTCTTTCATAGCCTATTAGTTTTTGTGGCTAGCTAATATAGGTTATGAATCTTATGCTCAAATTCCCTATTACAGGAGGTAAAAAAAATTTAAACATTCATTACTTCTACATATACATCAATGAAACATATATCAATTTGCATGAACACCTAAAATTATCATGAATATAACCATAGCATCATTTTATGCAAGTGAAATAATCATTTAACCATTAACATATCATTAATAAACCCATACAATATAACCATTCCCTAGGGTACCTCAACGCGACTACTTGACCTAATTATAACACATCACATTTCCATCTAGAACATCATATTCTATTATCCAACTAATCATTTTCTTCCCATTTGACTATGATAAATCATTAACACATATGCATAACTCTATCACATTACATACTTTTTAGGTTCATTTATAATTACCAATTCAAATGCCTTGATACCCATACTTTCATCCAATATAAATATAACAAGATCCATATAATCGTCTTCTACATTGAGTCTATATTATCTCTTAAGTTTCAGTACACTTCCCTAAGATTAAGGCAAGATAATTCACCTAAATAACATAATCTATTTCATATAAATAGCTTCGATTTACTTAAATAAGAGCTATAGCAACAAACTACTATTCCTTCCAACTTAAATTCCATAAAACTATACATGAAAATTTTGTCTTACACTTTCAAATACAATATGAATTCATAAATACTAACTCTTTCTTTTCCACATAGAACTCATAATTCCCTATTACATAATGAGTATCCAATACATCAAGGAATGTTCAATGAGAACTTATCCTAAACCACTACATCATATTCCATTCAATTACATCCAAAAATACATGAAGATACATGACACACAATACATAATCTCTTTCACATATAGGGATTATCATGATACAATGTTTTCTATTCCATATGCATAGAAATCAACTCCACATAATGTAGCAACCAAGAATTCAATTCATGCATGCTAGCATCCAAGAAGAATACCCCAATGGAAGAAACCATCACACCACTTGACCATGTGGAACCAATAAGGAACCACCCCCCGTGCTAGGAGATGACATAAGGTTCCAACCCACACTCAAGATCTAGGCTGACACCTAACAACCAAGGATACACCATGACATCACAAGTCTCCAACATAAATATACAACATCCAATCACATCACAAGGCTAAATCAAAGCAACCAAAACTTCTAGAGGCATAATCAACAAATCAAGGCATATGGATAATGGACACATGTAAGGAAAGAGTGTCATTACATGCTATCCTTGAAATAGAAGGGGCCAAGACACACCCTGATAGACATGTGGAACCATCTCAACCTTGGAGCCATTCAATGGAGATCATTTTACTTCTCCAATAGCCTTCACAAGCTCATCCCAAGTATCCCTCAAGGGATATGAGGTGGGGCCACAAAACCAATTATTATCTTGTTTAGTGAATTCCTAGATACCCAAACCCACTAATCAATTATTAAGGTTATCAATTGCAATTACAAAGAAAACTCTTCATGTTTCCAAAAAGTCTAGACCCCCTCCTCGAGGCCTAATGCTTAAGACCCTGGTCCACACATGCAAGAGCCCACTCTCCCAGCCATGGACCATAACCATAGGGTAAAACATAACAATATAAATCATAATAAAAACATGAAACTCAACATGGAATGCATCCAAAAGTCATTATGAAATTGATACATCTACATCACAAAGATAGCCATCAACATACAACCAAGAGTCTCTCAACAAGGAGCTCATAATGCCAAAATGCAACAATAAAGAGAGCCTCAAGAATGTAAAATACACATAAATAAGGGAAATACATGAATCCAATAACATAGAATGATCCTCCACATTGAGGCACAACATAACCTCTCACTAGAGTTGCAATTAACCTTCCTCAACAGCAAGGATACACTCAATTTGCTGGAGAAACATATCAAAACCTTAACTGACAAGCACAAAACCACTTGTCAAAGCCCAAATGGATTCATACACATCACAAATGAATGGCAGAGTGCCCAAAAACCATCAAACATGATAAAACAAGTCTCTGGAATGAAGACCAAGCCAAAAGAACCAACTAAGAACCTCAAAACTGACCCAGGAACTGACTGACACTACTTTAGTGCTTTTGTTAGTACTATGATGCTTTTGTAGCCTAGAGTAGCACTTTTGCACTTAGTTTTGCAGCTTTTGTATCAAGGATTCAACTTTTGAAAAACGGGATATAGAGGTATCCAAAATTGTCTAGATTCGGGCACAGGCTCTACCAAGGTCTAAAACTTACCCAAAAGTCATCAAAATCCAACATGAAGGAAAAATAGGGTTTACATGAAACCATAAAGACCACATATCCAATAATTTTAACCTCTTTTAGCAAACATTTTCACAAGAAGAGTCACAGACACAACCACATCTATTCCAAATCACACCAAATAATCACTAGATAATAAGAGATCCTGAAATAAGATTCCTAAGGCAATACAAGCTTCCGCAAACCCAAAACTAGCTCACAAGACACTCACAAGGAGGTCATAGCAATGCAAATCACAAATCATGAATACCCGTTCCCAACAATGCACAAAATCAGATTTCCAATTTGAAAAGCAATCTTTTCAAAATCATTTTCTTTCAATCAAGCTAGTAATAAACAACTGATTCATTCCCAAAATTTCCCCGAGACAATCTTTTCCCGAAAACAAAAACTGAGAGTAGGGAAATCAAATCTAACCTCAAAAGAAGCAATGGAGATGAAATCTGAAGAAGAAAGCTCCAAATCCAACAAGCTCCCAAATACAATCCAAATCCAAAACCAAAGAAAAATCCTTCAAGCAACTCCTGAAAAAACCAATCTACGTGAATGCACAGGAAGCCCAGAATATACAAAAATTGAACTCAAAACTTTATCAAAAACAGACCAATCAAAATAATCCCCAAAACCATGGGTAAAAGCACAAACCTATGTCACACTTTTATAAAGGCACAAACCAAGAGAACTAAAATTGTTTAACTTCGACAGCATAAAAGTGGCATTTCTAAATTCAATTTTTAAATGATGTAAACTGATCAAATGTAAAAATATTAATGAAATTTATGTCTATTTTTAAAAAAATTTGATATTTTTTTACGGAAAAAGTTGATATTTTTTTAATAAATTCAAAGATAGATTTTTCATTGCTGAAAAATGCTGAAAATCAGGGGTTCTAGCCGGCGTCACCAAAAAAAATGAAAAATGGACTTTTTCGGATTTTTTTTTTCCAAATAGAGAACATATATATGTAGTGTTAAAAATAAATAAATTAATTTTGATGTATATTTTTCTCGTTATAATATTTTGAAGTCCAACATAGCTAAATTTGACAGTTTTCATTCGGTGTGACCTTTTGACTACTAAATTTATCATTAACCAAAAAAAAATACCCTTTTTGAGAAGATTATTTCATCTAGTGAAAAAAAAAATTTAATTTTTTTTAATTTCATTTAATATTTATTTTTTTAATTTCAAATCAGTCTCTTTTTTAACATTAAAGAGATACTTGCAATGTTTAATTAATAAAAAATATTTTAAATTATCAAAATAGTAAAAAAATTATATGACTGGATTCGTGACTTCGAGCTCTCCAAAAGGGTATTTTTTCTTTCTTTGTAAAAAAATAAATTTTGTGATGAAAAAATTGGCCAGAAGTTCAATTTGGTAAAAACGCAAAGCAAATGGCCATTTTGGTGCCACATCGGCTAGTTTGTTCGGACCGAGTCCAGAGTCTGACTAGACTCCTGCCCACCAAACTTGGTCCCCCATCCGAGCAAGGGACAAAAATAGATTTTTTTTGTTTTTTTGTTTTATTTGTGAAGTCAACTAGCTGGATTATCAGGGTTGATTTGACGACCATTTAGACATATTGTTGATGACTTTTACAAGGTATTTTTTATTCAATTTAATATTTTTTATGTTAATTTTAATTTATTAATATTTAAATTACATATAAAATTTGAGTTTTTAACCATTTTTAATTTAAATACTATTAGAAAGTTTGTCTACATGTCTGTTTGTTTTTCCTTTTTAGTTTAATTAGGCTCACATCTTTATTCCATTTTGGGGTTAATTAACTTGTTTGAGGTGTTTTATGCCTTTGGTATGCTTTGTGTTTAGATAGAACCCTAAAGATGATAATAAAAGTATCTAAACTCCCCTCTTCTTTTATTGGGCATTGGGTGTAAGAGAAATTGTTATCATCTTCCTTTTAGGTAGAAGGGTCTACCCTCCCAAGAAGCCCATAAGGTCGGTGAGAGGGGAACAACCCAAGTGGTAATTTCTTCTACCCACTATATAAATTAATACTTTAGGCAAAAGTTGCGATGCCTTGGTGATATGTATCTACATTGACAGTACTCTCTAGTATTTGCACTTGTGTAGAGAAAAAGCAGTGGGTTCTTGAATGAGTTACCACTGCATGGGTAGACACCAAGTTCCATAGAAGTTTCCCCATAAAACACCTTAGAGTAGTGGCCCACCCTTTTTTTTTTTCTGAACATCGTGATAGCTTCAATGCAATGGGATAGAGGGTTTCCCCCCCAAGACACTCACCATAAGACTCTCATGGGATGAGACAGAAATCCTTGGCTTAACATAAGCTACTTTTATCTTTCTGGGGAGAGGGTGATAGGGTCATCCTTCCAGTGCTAGAGGCCCCTAGTTGTTTTCTCATGAAAAAGGAAAAATTAGTGAATACACCCCTCAAGGTGTTGCTACACTTGAGCTAACAGAGATTCCAAGTTGTGGGATGAAGTTACCACCATGAGAACATTGACCTTAGGATAAGAAAGTGTTTGATGTTTTTTTAATTATGTTTAGAGTCATGGAAATTGGGTTGAATTTGGCCTATGAACATACACATTGGTCATGTTAATTTTTATAGTGTCACTAGTTGTAACGATCATTATGTCTTGTTGTTTGCAATGTTTGATCTAAATGGCTACAAAAAAATTATGTATATGTGTTTCTATATATATATGTACACGTATGTGTTTATGTGTGTGTATGCATACATGTGTGTATGAGTACATGTGTGTATTTGTATGTCTATGTGTGTGTATACATGTATGTTTGTACATACGTATGTGCACACATGTGTGTGTATATGTGTGTGTCTATATATGTGTGTATGTGTTTATATGTACATGTGTGTATGTACGAGTATGTGTAGATATATATGTGTGTGTATGTGTGAGTATATATGTGTATGTGTGTGTATGTATGTGTATGTGCACGTACATGTGTGTGAATGTGTGAGTATGTATGTATGGATGCATGTATGTATGTCTATGTGTGTGAGTATGTGTGTATGCGTGTGTATGTCTATATGTGTGAGTAGGTATGTATGTATGTATGTATGTATGTATGTATGTATGTGTATGTGTGTGAGAATGTGTGTATGTATATGTATGTGTATGTGTGAGTATGTATGTGTACATTTGTATGTGTGAGTATGTATGTGTACATGTGTATGTGTGTATGTGTGTGTATGTATGTGTATGTATGTGTATGTATGTGTATGTGAGTGTATGAGTGTATGTGTGTGTGTGTGTAAATGTGTGCATGTATGGGTGTGTATGCGTGTATGTGTGTATGGGTGTGTGTGTGTAGGTATGTGTGTGTACATGTGTGTATGTATGTGTGTGTGCATGTGTGTATGTGTGAGTATATATGTGCACGAGTATATATGTGTATGTGTGTATGTGTATGTATGTGTATGTGTATGCGTGTGTATGTACATGTGTGTGTGTATATATGTGTGTGTGAATGTATGCATGTATGAGTGTATATGTGAGTATGTGTGTGTGTGTGTGTGTGTGTGTGTGTGAATGTGTCTACATGTATGTGTGTGTGTGTGCATGTGTATCTCTGTGTGTGTGTGTGTGTGTGTGTGTGTGTGTGTGTGTGTGTGTATGAGTATGTGTATGAGTGTATGTGTGTGTATGTGTGAATGTGTGCATGTATGTGTGTATGTGTGCATGTGTGTATGTATGTATGTGTGTGTGAATGTTTTTACATGTATGTGTGTGTGCGTGTATGTATGTATGTATGTATGTGTGTGTGTATGTCTATGTGTGTGAGTATGTGTGTATGCGTGTGTATGTCTACATGTGTGAGTATGTATGTATGTATGAATGTATGTGTGCGAGTATATGTGTATGTATATGTATGTGTATGTGTGAGTATGTATGTGTAAATGTATATGTGTACATGTGTATGTGTGTATGTGTGTGTGTGTGTGTGTGTATGTGTATGAGTGTGTATGTGAGTGTATGTGTGAGTGTATGAGTGTACATGTGTATGTATGAGTATGTGTGTATGAGTGTATGTGTGTGTGTGTATGTGTAAATGTGTGCATGTATGGGTTTATATGTGTGTATGTGTGTGTGTGTAGGTATGTGTGTGCACGTGTGTATATATGTGTGTGTGCATGTGTGTATGTGTGAGTATATATGTGCACGAGTATATATGTGTATGTGTGTAGGTGTATGTGTATGTATGTGTATGTGTATGTGTGTGTATATACATGTGTGTGTGTGTATATATGTGTGTGTGAATGTAAGCATGTATGAGCGTGTATGTGAGTATGTGTGTGTATGTACGTGTGTGTGTGTGTGTGTGAATGCGTGTACATGTATGTGTGTGTGCATGTGTATCTGTGTGTGTGTGTGTGTGTGTGTGTGTGTGTGTGTGTGTGTGTGTGTGTGTGTGAGTGTATGTGTGTGTATGTGTGAATGTGTGCATGTATGTGTGTATGTGTGCATGTGTGTATGTATGTATGTATGTGTCTGTGAATGTGTGCATATATGTGTGTGTATGTGCATGTGTGTGTGTATGTATGTGTATGTGAATGTGTGTACATTTATGTGTGTATGTGTGTATGTATGTATGAATGTATGTGTGTATGTGTGTGTGTATGTGTGTGTGCATGTGTATCTATGTATGTATGTATGTGTATGTGTGTATGTGTGAGTATGTGTGTGTGTATGAGTGTATGAGTGTATGAGTGTATGCAAGTGTGTATGTATATATGAATGTGTGTAGGTATGGGTATGCATGTATGTATGTGTATGTGTGTGTGTATGTGTGTATGTGTATATATTGTGTATATGTGTGTATGTGTGTGTATATGTGTGTATGTGTGTGTTTGCATGTATGTTTTTGTGTATGCATGTATGTGTGTGTGTGTCTGCATGTATGTGTATATATTTATATTTAAAGATGGGTCCAATTGACTTGACATATATGTGCATGTGGGCATGTATATTTAGGGGTTTGTAGATTTGGATTGCTTCTCAATAGCAATTTGTCCAATGGGAAATAAAAGGACTAGATTACGGAAGTATGATCAAATAAAAGAGACAAAAAAAATGGATACAACACCTTCTCAAGAACAAGTTCCCATTGACAATGAAGTGGTCCCGATTCAGGAAAGAGAAGAAATTAGTCCTAGTAAATCCAAAAAAAATTCTTTGGTATGTCCAATTAGATGGAGATGGATGAAGATGCTCTTTTCAATGAGATTTGAGTTGAGGATATGGTACCAGAAAGCACAATAAAGCTACACAACAAAAAAATTTGGGATGAATATTTTCAAGATAAATCTCTAATTGGAAGAGCACAATTGTTTGCAAATGTATCGAAAGCACAAGTCGAACTGCTAATTTAAGTGTTGCACAAAGATCATTAATGACTATGATTTCTAGTAAGAAATTATCATAGAGAAGACAAACTCAAGCAATTGCCTAGTTATTGGATGTCTCTAGAAGAACTGTGCAGATATATATTAGGAAAAGAAACAGGTTGGATGAGAATATTGAAAATAATTGGGTCAATATTTGCAGGGTTCCTCAGAAAGATAGAATTGTTGAAGATGTAAAAAGACTTATTATTGAATAATGGACCAGTCACTCTCATGTTTTTTCCAATAGAAGAGACACTATACATTAGAGATGAAGATGGTACAAAAATTGCACATCCAAAACAGTTTATAGACACAACATAGAGCGAATTGTTTGAAGCATTCAAACAAGAATTTCTAGATGTCAAGATACGTCAAAGAATGTTTGAGGGATTATGACCATGTTTTGAGCGTATCAATAAGGTACATGAAACTTCTTGTTGTCGAAATCATGTTGAATTTCAGCTGCACCTGCAGTCATATAAAAAGGCAATGACAAAAACTAATCCAAATGTAGTCATCCCTGCAAGTGCAACACAATTTGTGAAGTCTATTTTATGTAATAGATTAGAAGGTTTGGATGAGTACAATGTACAATGTATAAAAAATACATGTGTTGAGTGTGGAGATTTGAAGAAATTTGTACAAATTGAGAACATTGATCTTTGAGTGCAAGTTCTATGGAAGAGATTTGAATATGAAAAATATCAGACAAAGTCAGGAGTTGAATAAAAAAAATTATGTTAAAAGAGAGTGAATTGCGTTCCAAAGAGTTTATGTGTAGATTTCACAATATGATATATCCACATATCCTCCATTGTCATGGTGCAAGATGAAAAACAAAACACTTTCATATATCAAAAAATTGCTTTCCTCTAGGTTGTATTCTTTCAATAGTAGACTTCTCTGAGAACTATACATTTAGTCCTCACATAGAGATTCAAAGTCAATACTATCATTCTGAGCAGGTTGCCATTTTTGTACAAGTTTTGTATAGACATGCATAGTTTCATGTGGATAGTGTAGAATCTGGTGAAGATGAATGCATTATCATTTTAAAGAAGTTCATTTTTATATCAGTGATAATACTTGTCATGATAGGAGTTATGTAGCACATTATTTTGATATGTTTTTTGAAAATATCAAACATTGTCAGATAAATGCTTCGCAACATTGGATTTGGTTTGATGGATGTGCAGGTAAGTGAAAAAATTGATAAAAAATTTTGTAGTCTTTTAATTGTTTAGTATAATTAGGTTTTGTAAACTAATATAATAGGTTTGATTGTAACTTCCCAGGACAATTTAAATCTGCAAAAGCGTTAAATTGGTTGTCACAACAACATGCTAAACATGGTCTAAAGTTTTTGTGGAACTTTTTTGAGAGTGGACATGAAAAAGGAGAGCATGATGGAGCAGGAGCCTATGTAAAGCGTGCACTTTGCCAATATGAACTAGGAGGTAACAACGTACAAAATTCAAGTGAGATAGTAGAATGGTGCAAAAATCATTTTGGGGCATCTGACACAACATACAACAAACACTATTTTTGGGAAGTTAAAAACATTGATCGATTTAATCCTTATAATTACCAACCAATTAATGGCATTAGAAGTTTGCATGAAGTGATGACTACAAGACATAGAAAACCTCTTGTGATTCAGGTTAGAGAAAAATCATGTTTTTGTGTTGATTGCATTGAAAACAACACAAATATTCAACAATGTTAAAACATTAGAGATGGATTTCTTTCATAATGGGAAATGAAACAATTTGTCACAATGCCTCCTTTTGAAGAAAGTGACATTGTAGATATTCACGATCCTATATATTCAGTTAATTATGAATGTGTTTCTGATTTAGTTGTTCAAGATACACTTGCATTTTATTTAAATATCCTTACGCATTTTCATGTACTTTGTTTAAGTTTTTTAAATTTGGATTCTTTTTACATTCGACCATACACTTTATAATTTAATTGTTTGTAATTTGTTGTGTACAGGTGATATTTTTGTTGTGCTTGCAAATCTTGACAATGTAGAAGGTGTTGACTATTACCTACTACAATGCACAAAACCAAAATGTAAATTGTCAAAATCAGTGGAAGATGTTGATGGGCAACAATATCCCACTGGATCAGTCGTTGTTGAAGGTACTTATTATCAACAAACGAAGATAGATAACAATGGTGTTACATTTACGAAATACATGCCCGACCAAATTTTTTTGCATTATAGTCATTCAGTTAGAGTAGCAAGATTACACTTTGAAACTTTACAAAAAAGAGGTCGTGGCCCCCAAAAGTGGAGGTTTCCTATCGAAGATCATGAAAGGATATTAGAGATAGTAAAAGATACAGAGGATCCAGTTTTTGTGTACCATTAGCTCGGTTAATTTATTAGAGCAAGTGAATGCTTATATATTTTTTACCATGATACATGTTTATATATGCATATATATGTGTGTACTTTTTTTTTATCGTCATACATATGTACATTCGAGCTATTTTTTGGATTGCTATACATATATACATATGTAGACACATGTACATTTGAGTTATTTTTTGGAACATATGTACACATACAAATATACATATATACATTCGAGTTATTTTAAATTGCAATATATACATGTGTACACATGTACATTTGAGTTTATTTGTTGCAACTGCTTTGAAATCAAAATTTGCACAATTTGAGTTAATTTGTTGCATGCTATCTTAAAATGATTTGAATCACAATTGAATTGAATTAATTAATTGATTAAAATTGATTTGATTAATTAATTTGATTTAATTTTATTAAATCATTGGATGTGTTTGAATCACTTACTTGAATTGATAAAAATTAATTCATTGGATTGAAATGAATCACTTAATTAATTGATTTATTCATTGGATTGATTAATTGATTGGATTGATTAATTCATAGCATTAATTCATTGGATTGATTAATTGATTTGAATTAGTTTGATTAATTCATCGAATTGGATAGAATTGATTTGAATCAATTTGATTAATTCATTGAATTGATTCGATTAATTGATTTGAATTAGTTTGACTAATTCATTGAATTGGTTTGAATTGATTTGAATTAATTTGATTAATTCGTTGAATTGAATTGACTTGATAACTTGATTAATTTATTTAAATCACTTTTTGATTTGAATTGATTTGATTAATTTAATAATTAAATCAACAATTAACAATTCAACTAACTAATTGATTTAATAATTAATTGAATTGGTTTGAATTGATTTGAATTAATTTGATTAATTCAGTGAATTCATTTGATTAATTGATTTGAATTAATTTGATTAATTCAGTGAATTCATTTGATTAATTAATATGAATTCATTTGATTAATTCATTGAATTGAATTGACTTGATAATTTGATTAATTGATTTAAATCACTTTTTTATTTGAATTGATTTGATTAATTTAATAATTAAATCAATAATTAAACTAACTAAATCAAATCAACAATTAACAATTCAACTAACTAATTGATTTGATTAATTTAATAATTAAATCATCAATTCAACTAACTAAATCAAATCAATAATTAACAATTCAACTAACTAATTGCTTTAATAATTCATTGAATTGGTTTGAATTCATTTGATTAATTGATTTGAATTAATTTGATTAATCCATTGAATTGAATTGACTTGATAGTTAGATTAATTGATTTGAATTACTTTTTTATTTGAATTGATTTGATTAATTTAATAATTAAATCTATGCAATCATCTAGAATAACATGATCAATTCTATGTAACTTGAACTAATTATAAAAATATAGCATAGACACATAGACATGTGTAATAAACAAACAATTAATCTCATCAAACAAGTGTGTCTGATACGTATATAATGTCATCAAACATGTACAAGTGTTTGATATGTACAAGTGTCAAATACATAAACAAACATGTACAAGTGTCTGATATGTATATAATCTCATCAAACAAGTGTCACATGTATATATGTTAAAAAAAAAGTACACACACTACATACATATAATCTCATCAAACAATGACAATGTATAAACTAATTCAGCCGACCCTCCACTGATCCATGTCCTAATGATATCCCTACACAAGTATGCACATGTATATGTAAGCACATGCATATATTATCTAACTATAAGTATGTAAATTTTACTTGGTCTGATCCATCATCGGCACCACCAGAGTGTGCATGGGCCACAGGTATCTGAGATGAAGAACTCAAACATGGTTCATGAACTCGGATCATATATAATTCAAAATTAAAATTGTGTTAACTAACAATTTTGAAGTTGAAATCCAATATTTAAAATCAATTAAATAATATGACCTTACAAACAAACAAATAACCTGATTGTGACCATGTTCCAAAGTAGAAGGACGCTGCAAATCTTCTAATGTCTCCAATTTAATAGGACGTTGCATATAATTCAAAATTCAAATTGTGTTAACAATTTTGAAGTTGAAATCCACTATTTAAAATCAAATAAATAATATGACCTATTAAAAAAAACAATGTGTACCTCACGAGACTCAAAGGCTCTCCTGATCCTACTGACCTCAGATGAATAGAAGGACACATGGTTAACGTCTATATCCAATGATGCATCCTCTAAACCACCAATAAGAAGTCAGGCATAGTGAACATGAGGTCGAGCATGAGATATAAAATTAATAGGCGGCAGTGGTGTAGGACGTGGTGGCTCAAGTGTCAGATTGCCTGGTTTAGGCTAAGGAGAAGGTGTGAGATCAACTTATGTATGTGGTGGAGGGGTTGTAGGATGCACCAGAATTCCCTCCTCTCTCCAAATATCACACTGAGATTCTCTACCTCTGTGTACATGTTGTCTCACCTATGTCGGTACATCCTCAAGTGGGATCCCAAGAATTGAAGAAAGAAGTGTATATGAATCCAATAAATCACTGGACAAAAATGCACTCATCCATTGCAATGGATCAACCTCTGTCAATCATGCAACGTTAAGTGGAGATGGTATGTCTACACGGGCATAAGGATCAATGCCACTACTAGATGTCACATTTGTATAATGCGGAATGGTACCCTGCGATCGCAACAAATATCTCCCAGCATGATCAGATGTCATCTAGTTGACCTGAGTGGCAATCTGTGCAATGCTAGAGTAGATATGTCGCTTGGCATCATCAGTTGTTGCATCTATTGCCTTTGATAACTCCAAACATTTTGGTAGAACCCAAAGGTTTAGACCAACTAATGCTTGTTTATTAACGAGCGTTGGTGCATCAGGTTGTCTAAATTTATCACTGAGCCTCCCTCTCCCCTATCCAACATTTGTTGGTATAGATGTATAATCAACATCTAAGCCCATATGAAACTCTACAAACAATTGTTTACAAAAAAAAAAATGGCAACTAATCCTTCTGTGGCCACATATGATGAGCTGCCAATCATCTAGGATATATGAATTGTGCCACCAGTCGATCAGTTCATCTCATAACTAAATATCCTCTAATCTTACATGGTCTTGGACCCTAATAATGGGGGAACATAGTATGGACCTGTGTAGAAGATACATCCATGCTCACAGTTTCCCATTTCACCATGCCAGTGACACTGCGAGAAAGGGAGATATAGAAAGAATCGACAAACATATCATCATAAAGATTATATATCTGAATAGTGTCAATCATGTGTTGCAACTCATCCCTAATAGTCTCTACCCTTTCCTTATTAGTTCAGGCAATGGAAGAATCTAATGTGGATGCAAGATGGTCTAGAGCATGCTGTAGGGCCTTAGTGGTTTCGGCAAAAAGCTGAGCCCTGACATCACTATCACTAGAAGGCATTTGACCAAACTGTCTAGATGTCTAGTTAGTACCCTTGTGATGAACACTACCATCTGATGCTTGATTGGCCATGTGGAAAATATCTATATGTACATAATTATAAAAGAAAAGAATTTTAAAAATAATTATTCAAAATTATTTTAAACAATTCAAACTAATTCTGAAAAACTATTTTAAACTAATTCAAACACATTTCAAAATGATACATAATTGTAACTTAAAGTACAATCTGAAGTAATTGAAACATTTGATACAAATTATTTTAAAAAAACATTAAAATTAAATATGTGTGTACATACACATACACATACACATGCACATACACGTACACATACACACATACATGTACATGCACACACATACTATACCTACACACATACATACACACATGCACACATAAACACACATGTATTTATATACATATATACATGTACACACGCACACACATACACCCACATACACACAGACACACATACATATATGTGCATGCATGCATGAAAACATACACATGCATACACACATGTTCACACACATACATACACACATACATGTACGCATGTAACTGTGTGTGTGTGTATGTGTGTATGCATGTGTACATGTGCACGTATGTGTGTATGTGTGTGTTTGTATGTGTATGTATGCATGTGCATGTGCATGTGCATGTGTATGTGTATGTGCATATGCATTTGTATGTGTATGTGTATGTGTATGTGTATGTGCATGTGTGTATGTGGGTGTATGTGTGTGTGTATGTATGTATGTGTGTTTGTGTGAGCGTGTGTATGTATGTGTATATGTATATGTATGTGGGTGTATGTGGGTGTATGTGTGTGTGTGTATGTATGTATGTATGTATAAGTATATGTATGTGTATGTGTGTTCGTGTGTGTGTGTGTGTGTTTATGTGTGTGGGGGGGTGTATGTGTGTGTGTATGTATGTATGTGTATATGGATATGTATGTGTGTTTGTGTGTGTGTATGTATGTATGTATGTGTATATGTATATGTATGTGTGTTTATGTGTATATGTATATGTATGTGTGTTTATGTGTATATGTATATGTATGTGTGTTTGTGTGAGTGTATATGTATATGTATATGTATATGTATATGCATATGTATATGTATATGTATGTGTATATGTATGTGTGTTTATGAGAAAAAAAAAATTAATTATTTAACAAGTATATGTGCATTTTTTTTTAATAGTTTTCTAATGTTTCATTCTATTTTTTTTTTTAATAGCTTTCTAATGAATTTTTTAATTTTGCTAGGTTTAATTTTTTAAAAATATTTTTCTAATATTTTCATTCTAAAAATTTTGAAAAAATTGATAAACTATTCAATAAAAATAATTATAGAAATAAATATATAAATTTTTTTAATTACAAATACAAAACCAAAAAAAAAGGGAAAAAAAAAACCTACCTAGAAAAATTGGGGCTGAAAATAAGCTCCTTGTGAGTCCGGCCGAACTCCCAAAGCTCCTTAGGGTGCAAATGGGGGTCGGTGGAGAAAAAATCATTTTATATAACTGATAGTCTGGTCGAACGCCTGGCGCCATTTTAGCACCACACGACCCAATTGTAGTCCGGTCAGACAACCCATAGTTGGTCGAAAGTGTGACACAGGTTCATGCATTTACCCCCATTTATTATACCTACCCACACATAGTTTGAGAGAGACAATAAATATATATATTTATTTACCTACCTTCCACCATTCAACCAATTAAATAAGAGGGTAGGTAGTTTTATAAAAAAAAAAGTTCAAATTAACCAAAGAGGGGTAAAAAGATAATTAATAAAATAATAACTTGCACCCCCCAAGATACAATATTATTTATGAATAATAATATTATTTATTCATCCAATAAATAATAAACCTTAACCGCAACATAAATTAAATAACAATAAATAAATAAATAAATATAATAATAGAAAATCCAAAATGGCATCATTAAAATAAATAAAATAAAATAAATATAAAATCCAATAATTAACACTCAATAAAACTCTATTTAAATATAAATAAATAAAAGCTAATTGACAATAAATAATAATAAACAATAATTAATAATTAAGCTCTTGTTAAACAATAAATCAAATGTTAAATAAATTAAATCAATTAAACATTAATCAAATAAAAAATAAGTATTAGATGATTAAACAATCACACATCTATAAATCAAAATGAACATAGACTTGCATCACCTTATGCCAACAAAGGGGACGATCAACAACTCGAGACTCTAACATCAACTTGTGTCATGACGCAACTAACAAGGTATACAACTTAAACCTAGAGTGTGTGAGGGAAACTATGTCATCTTCAACAAGTTGCCATTGGGATAGGGACACGGTCAGACCTATGAAGCCAGGTGGAGTCGATGTCTACTACCTGCAAACCTCCATCCACCACTAAACACAACATATACATCATAATAATCAGGCAAGTGATAGAGAATCACAATGGCATATCATGCTATGAGTGATATGACATTGTCTCTACTCACGAAGATAGTCACACAATATAACATCAAAACATCCCATAAAATCATAATCATGAAATAGGGTTACTACCATCATAAGATCATAAGTCATATAGTCCATATGAATAACGAACACATATAGATCCATGAATCATATAAATCCATCCATCATGGTGATTCTACGTGCTAACATCCACATGAATCATCAAATGCCACATGTCATATAGTATGTCTAGCATCATCAGTCATATAAATCTCCAAACATGATGAGTCATATCAAATAACATAAATCCACATAGAGTAGCTAGCATCATCGATACCATCTAAGATAGCAATAGAGTCATAAATAACCATCTAAACATCAACCATGTGTCTAAATAAGTCTATCAATATGTAAATCAAAATGCAAATCTAAGAGGGACACTACATTTGTGCTTTACATTTTTCAACTTGGCTTTCTTTATCTTCAAATCACCTTTATAGACACTACTCAACTTCTCCCATATTTTTTTAGTAGACTTCAATCGCCTAACCTTAGCAAATGTTGAATCACTTAAGCAAATGATAATTGCAACTCTAGCCTTTACATTATTCTCATGTTCCTTAACCTCATTTGGAGTTTGAGAGCCATTTGTCAAAGTAGTATACCTAGCCTTGATAATATCGCATATTTTAATTGGTAGAGATTCCAAATGATATTCCATCCTTTTCCTTCCAATAAGAGTAATTTGTGTCATCAAACTTTGATGCTTTGTAATCAACTTCTTGCGCCATTTTCTAAATCTTCCTCAAACGATTAAGCTTCTCTAAGAGGATCCTCGCTTTGATACCAATTGTTGAACACACCATGGGAATGAGAGGGTGGGCGAATTAGACTAGACCTCAAAATACTTGTATTCTTATCTTTTAAACTTCAAACCATAATTAACTAAGTACTACAATTATTAAACATGAAAGAACAAAACACAATAAACACATGAACGCCATATTTATGTGGAAAATAGTAAACAAGTAAAAACATAGTATCACATTCACAATATGAATAATTGATTACAATGTTTTAGGCTCAACGCTAAGGAGCTCAGTGCACCTGATTGCACTTGCAAGATTAAGACACACAACCTTAGGGTGAGATGCAAAGGACTTGCAATGCTAAGACTCACTATCTTAGGGCAAGATACAAATGACTGCACTAGTTGCCAAAAGGAACACACCTTCTTCTAGCAAGTATAGGGAATATATGAATTGAAATAAACAAGATCTCCTCATCATGAAACTATCCTTGTACCACTGTTTCAAGTGATGAATATCATGGAAAACACATCTAACATCAACCATTGTCTCAAAACATTGCTAGACTAAAGATATCATCATCAAAGCCCTTTAGAAACTGACTTTTGCACAAAGTATGATTTCATATCATTGGCATCCACTTCATATAAATTCAAACACATTCCATTCTTCAATTCATACAACCACACACTTATATATATATCATTCATTGAAACCTTAGTTGAGTGTTAGCCACAAACATAATAAACAATATGACATAAATTTGATGACTCGGACCAATAGCATCCATTGCAGTCCACTGTAGTAGATGTAGGGGACGTAAAAAAATCACAACACATCTTTCTAATTTGATTCCAATGAATGACATGAACTAACACATCTTCTAAAATCGACATCAAACGAAACATGTAGATAAATAATAAAGCATGTTAACTAGTCAGCCCAAAAACATTCTTCAATGCAAAATACACAATGCAGACCTACACATGCCATGGTGAGACCCATAACAATACCCAAACTCAACCTCCAATGTATATCTGAACCAAAAGAGCATGATCAAAATAAGATATACCACCTCAATTAGTTGGAATCCAAACCAATTGACAACACTGAACACGGGACAACATAACTTCACTTGCCAATCAAACTAGTACTAGAAAACTGATCTAAAACATTGTACAACCTAAATGAACATGTCCTCAAAGCTGCAACACTTGGATCCATATATCAAAGAACTATCAAGCATTATTCAGACCAATTCTAATAGACATCTCATTGTTAGAAAAACAACTACATCTACAATCTAAGAAACAAAGGACCTAAAAATTCGATAGTGCAAACCACAATCCATTTTCTACACAAATTGGAAAAATGAAAAACATTCTTCCGTCGTGACATTAAATATTATTTCCTGCACATAAATACTATTTCTTGCATATCGAAACTTCCACCATACCAACTTTTTAGAAACACTTCAACATCACCACATCACCAGACCACACAACAACATCAGAACACTCACTTCTAGACCATCTTCAACATATAATGGCATCAATGGCAACGCTTGACTATAAGTTGACATCAATGACAACACAATTGAACAACACAAGTTCCCAACATAAAAGTAAGAGAGATGGGTAATGAGAGAGAGAGAGATAGGGAGGAGAGGAATATATAGATATGGAAGCGAAAAATAAATAGAGGGAGAGAGGGAGAGATAGAAAGATAAAGATAGAGATAGTGACATATAGAGATAGGGATAGATATGGCAGTAGAGAGATATAGAGATAACTATATTGAGATAGAGGATAGAAGAAATAATTTAAAGGGATATATAGATTTAGAGAGGAAAAGAGATATAGATAAAGAAGTCTAAAATGAGGGAAAGGGAGAGAAAGAGGGAAAAATATGGATTGATAGAGAGATGAATGTCTAGGGATATAGGGAGAGAAAGGAATATATAGGTAGATATAAAGATAGAGAAGGGGAGGAAGAGGAAAAAATAGTTATAAATTTAGAGAGAGGTAAAGGGAGAGATAAATATTTAAAGATATGGGGATAGAGACGAAGCGAAAGAGAGAACTATAAAAGAAGAGGGAGTGATAGATAGATATACAAAGGAAGAGGGAGAGATTGAGAGATATAAATATAAGGAGATATATAGGGAGAGGGAGAGAGGGAGAGGGATAAATAAATGAAAAAATTAAAAGAAATAGATATAGAGAAATGGAGATGGAGAGAGAGTGAGAGAAATAGGGGGAGATACACATATACTAGAAGAGAAAGAGAGAGATATAAAGATACAAAATAAGAGAAAGGGAGAGATAGGTAGACATAAAGATATAGATAGGGGGATAGGGAGAGAATGTTGGAGGGAGAGATGGGGAGAAATAGAGAGGAGGGGAAGATAGGAGGGACGTCCTAGGAGGGAGGTATAGAGAGATGGATATAAAGAGATAGAAGAAAGAGAGATCAATGGATAGAGAGAAGGAAAGAGATTGATAGAGAGGGATAGGGAGATAGATAGAGATATATGTATAGAAAGAGATAAAAAGAGGAATGAGAGAGAGGTGGACATAATATATATATATATATATATATATATATATAGGTGGGGAGAGATATATATGGAGATAGAGGTAAAAGGGGAAACATTGATGGGAGAGAACGAAGGTAACAAAGACAACTAATAGAGAGAAAGGTTTAGAATTTAGAGAAAGGGAGAGAGATAGAGAGGGGGGAAGATATAAAGATAGAGCTAATAGAGATAGGGAGGGAGAAATAAGGAGTGTGTGTATATGCATAATAGAGATTAGGAGAGATATATAAAAAGAGGGAGTGATGGGAAAAGAGGGGGAGAGGGAGAGATAAGATAGATATACGAAGAGAGAGGGATATATAGGGATAAAAAGAGATGGAGAGAGGGTAGATATAACTTTTAAAATATAAAGGTGGTGAGAGAGAGGAAGATATGGAAGGAGAAAGAAAGGGGGAGAGGGTGACAATGAGAAAGGGCAAGATAGAGAGATAGAAAGATACAGATATAATTACTGATATACGAAAATGCAGGGAGGGATATAGAGAGACAGTAGGAGAGATGAAAAAAGAGGATTGTATTTAAGATTTAGAGATAGAGATAGGAAGGGAGAAATAGGAAGTGTGTGTCTATGTGAGTGAGAGAGATATAGAGATAGAGATAAGGAGGGAGAAGAGGAAATGTGTGTCAGTGAAAGAGATATGGAGATAGATTAAAAGATGGTGAATAACATATAAATACATAGAGAGGAGAGAGGGAGAGAGAGTATATAGAAGTAGATATTGTAGACACATTAAAAAAATCATTAAAATGTGCTCCTAATTAAACTTAATTTTTCCCATTATCAGGTAGATCCTCATTATATAATATTCTTATAATTTATTTCTCATTATTCCATTTTTATTATATTATAATATTCATATCATAATATATTAACTCATTATTCTTCATTTAATCCATTAATATATTATATTATTAATCCATTTTTCCAAATCTCCCTACATATCAAACTTCATTTTCTATTTATCTCCTCCCACTCCTATCCATTTCATCCACCTACTGAATGTGGGATAAACACTCTTCATCTTCACAACAATCTTTTATCCCACATTTATCCTACAACTTGGATTCACCCTGAGGACGACTATAAAAACCTTATTTCCTCATCTTTTGGGATCAATTGTTTGCATCTTTTGAGATCTTTCATGCATTATTGCATGTTGCTTTCTTCATCAATCTTACGTCTTTGCTTATCCTACAATCATCTTACATAGTTTCAAATCATTCTTCAAATCTGCATTCACCATAGCCTCTTGTGCAAAATGCTCTAAGAGAAAAAAATCTTAAAAACACAAGACCTTATTTGATAGGAGGGCAATGAAAGCAAATTCTTGTTAATGCATGTGTGTGTGTTTTGTTTAGTTTCGCTTTGCATATATTTTTTTCCTGCAGGTACTTCATTGACACCCTGTGGGACATGCATTCATCCTTTTATCATTTTGTTTGCGCCTGGTAGAAGTTTTTAACATTTTGATCCATTTGTTGTATGTTTTCCTGAAAGCTTTTGTTTGCAGTTTGTGAAAGTATTTTGTTAATTATTCAATCAAAAGGCTTCCATACCTTGCGTGTTAATAGCAAATATTTTGCTTTCTTTTCAACATTTCACTCTCTCCATGTCTATTGGATGCTAACATTTTGCATCTGTTGTTATTCTTCACATGTTTTCTATTATTCTTTATGCACATTATCTGCAAATTGTTTGAAACGGCTTCAAATGCCTTACCTCTAACTCAAGATCTGTGTGAGAATAGCCTATGCAACATATTTTGCATGCATTCTTTCCAACCCACATTGTTCAATGCCCCCACGCCTTTGTCACAGCAACCCACATATATTCCTTTAGCTTCCAAATTTGGTTTAATCTTTGTCAAACAAATTTGGCATCCAATTCTGCAAAACACATTGCAGGCATTAATAATTTCATTGCAGAGTGATAGAAAAAAAAAATGGCTCATGCATCCTGTGTATGTACTCCACAATTTGCAATCTGAAAACAATTCGCATGCCTACGTATGAATGCATGTTGACTAGGACAATAGCGAATATAACATTCGATAAATCTATATGTTAATATGTTTCAATGCATATTTACCAAAAAAAAAATCTGCAAAAACCTGGGGTTTCCTTTCCATATTACTCTGGATTTTTAGTTTTTCTAGTATCTCTAGTTTTAAGTTTTACCTAGTTTAGTTTTAGTTTTTTACTTTTAAGTTTAGATTTCTTAAAATATTTTAATTTTATTTTAAAATTGTTTTTAAGTTTTAATCTTTTTTAATTAGAAATTAGTTTTAGTTTTTAAATTAATTTTTAGTTTAGTTTAGATTTGATTTTTTATTTTTATTATTTAGATTAGATTAAAATTTGTTTTAGTTTTAAATTAGATGAAAAAAAAATAGTTAGTATAGTTTTAAATTAGATTAAAATTTTGTTTTTGTTAGTTTAGTTTTTAATTAGATTAAATTTTATTTTTTTTTAATTAGATTAAAATTTTGTTTTTGTTAGTTTAGTTTTTAGATTAGATTAAATTAGATTTAAAATTAGTCTTGTTTTAAAGTTAGATTTGAATTTTATTTCAGGAACTGATCTTTTTGGTTTGCGTCTTGTGCAAGGCATCCATTTTTTGTTGGTCAAAGATCATATCTTGAAACTACTAATGACATTTGGTGCAGGACATTTGACGAAGACTTGATTTTGAAACCGATTGACTTTTAGTTTAGCGAACACTTCATTTTTGGTGCTTAAAAAGAACTTTGTCTGTTTGTCCTATTTTTTTCTCCATACATGTTTTGTGTTAACCCAAGGTGATGACAGAAGTATCCTCCCCCCTCGCCTTCTAAAGGATCTTGGGTGTAAGAGAACCTATTATCATCTTTAAAGGGCCTACCTCCCGATTTGTGACAAACAATGACCCAAGTGGTAAGGGCTAAAGTCTTCGCAATAGGTGCTAATTGCCTACCTACTCCGACTTCCCCAATACCTATGTTCTATAGGAAGGAAGCCTCCTAATGGAGAGAGCGTATATGGATGCCCAAAAGAGAGTTTCGTACTAAAAATATTTTTGTTTTAGTATCCAAAAAACCTTCTACTTGTTGACTCGGGCATTGTGATATGTGCATGTAGAAGAAACCCCCCACGTACCCTTCAATTTGAGATAGAAAATTTCTCGAGATCTTCAGGCCTTTAGAAATTTGAATCTTGGTATGCTCGATAAGTGAGTGTCGTGGAGTGGATCCAATGCTACGAAGCTTCTATCTATCCAATTGAATGTGGTATTATGGGCAAGGGGATTCAACAAGTATTGTCTTGGCCAACCTTAGGATTGTGCTTGATTGTGCTTTTATTTCATTGCAAAATAAAACAAACATTCTTCATGTCGTATTTTCTGAGTGAGTGCAAAACAAACAAGAACATTTCACAACCAACACCACACTTGAAACTGAAACATTAAGTCCGCACTTTCATTGGTCTATCTAGTGCAACACACTTATGTCCCAAAAGTTCATGAAGAAGTACATACACCATCACTCTAGGAAAAAGAAGTCCAACCCAAAGGTCATTTCAGAGAGCAGATGCTTCTTATACAAAAATCGTAATCTTTTGTTGAAACATTGCAGATTTTTGCATCATTATTGAGATTTCCAAAACGGTCATACAACAAAATTTGAACATGAACCCTTGAGATCACAAGCTTTCTTTTCTAGAAGAGCCTTATCACAAGTGCATAACAGAGGACAATACATTCAACCATCTTATCTCCCAACACCAGTAATCTTGTAGAGACATCTCTTACATGTGTTCTGATATTTTTAGGTTCTTTCATAGTCACATCATTCTAGCTTGCCACATCTTTTAGGTCCTTGTATAGTCTCCACCTAGTCACACCTTTCATCCTTGCATATCTCACTTACTCATGCCTAGTCCTTGCATAGCTCACTTATTCATACCAATTCCTTGCATATTTAGATCATCTCGTTCAATCATGCATTCAATCCTTTCATCATATCTTTTAGTCTTTGCACCCTTTAGATCGCTTCATCTCATTGTGTATTTAGTCCTTGCACTCATTCATTGGTCAAACATATCTTAGCCTTGCATCTAGGTCGCTCTTAAAAGGTCTTGAAACAAGCATTGGTTATCAATCCTCATGTATCACTTGAGGCACATCACCCTTGAGTTAGGAAACATTTTAGCATCTTTGAGTTGGGTGGTTTGCTTGGGGTTCATCATCTCCTACTTACCACACCCTCTCTTGGTCACTTGTCCTTGTGTCTATCCATCAAAGCACAAGTAACACCTTGCATCACATTTTCCTTCAGACCAAGAGTTGCCTTGAATCCTTTCATTTTATCATATTAGGTTCACCATTGGTAGTCAGTACCTCATTTAGAACCTCATATCATAAGTATCATATCATATAGTTGAGTCTACATTTTTTAGGGTTTTCATTCCATCTAGAGTCGCATACATGGTCCAAGGTCAAAGATTAGAACTATCGTAAATCTCCATGTCTTCCTTGGCCCAGTAAATTCAAGATCTCAAGAGAGAAAGATATGACATTCAAGTCCAAGAAAAAGATTCAATGACCCCTCTTGAGACAAAATTTCATGATATCAAGAACAACAAACTTCAAGGAATGCTAAAACGATTGTATGAGGTAGAACAAAAAGTAATTGAAATTCAAAAGCCAATCACATGACTCCTTCACCAAGACCACAAGACATTTCTTCCAAATATCCCTCAGATAGACAATTTACACCTTTGGGACAATCTATTGAGTCATCTTTGAAAGAGCTTCCTGAGCATAGTCTTATCACATTGCCTAACACAACCCCACGAGGATGTAAATTTTTGAGTAACTATTGTGTGTATCATAGACAAAACAAACATAAGACTTCAGATTGCATGGAATTAAAACATAAGATTCAAGACCTCCTCGATAATGTTGTCATCAAAATTGAAGATCCTAATGACTCACCTAAAGAGAAACAAGGAACTAATCTTAAAAATGATCAAAATCATATACGTGTGTCTAGCAAGGATCCACATGTGGCCTTCATCTCTTCAATGATTCCTTCATCTCCTAAAGTTTCATAAGAGAATTTTCCACCATCTCTTTGAAATGATACACCTAATAATGCATCCTCCCAAGGTTTGTTTGCAACAGAAATATAGACTAATCTATGTCTTTATACAAATCCGTGTACTATATGGAAATGCAAGATTCAATGCCACTAGATGCTTCTCTTTTAGAGAGTCCCATACAAATTCCATCTCCCTCATGTCAAAGCATTGATTATTTGCCAGAATCCCCTATGTTTATTCAAAGTTCGATCCCATGTCAAGAGGATGATTCAGAGCATGAAGAAATAATTCTTGAAACCAATCAAAATCAAGATCCTCAAACTTTTCCATTACATACTACATTTGACCAAGATCACATTTACTTTGAAGATCCCCCTATTCATGTGCATTCTATCCATGAACGCAATACCTTTTCAAGTCCCATTGGCATTTCCCAACCTAGGAAAGGTCAAGATATCCCTTTCATTCTTCCTAATGATCCCATTAAAAGCCAAGATAAAATCACCTTTAAAGAGGAATCCAATGATCTTCCTCCTTGTCAAGATCAAAGAATCTTTTCAAATTCATGTCTACCACAAGACACTATCATCCCTTTAGATCCTCCATAAGATCCCCTCGTTCCTCCATCTCCTTTTCCTAAACCTCCATATACACTCCAAGATCTCACTTCTTTTGATGATCCCATTATTCCTCCTATTCCATCTCATTAAGAGCTTGTCATTGATCCTGATCCCCTTCATGATGATGATCCTAACATGTTAGTGCAAGATGTTCATGAATCCCCTACATGCACAATGGGTTCCTCCACTTTGGTCCAACCTAATCCACTTCATGTTCCTATCATTTCTTTCCTATCATATCCACCTCATAATGGACCTGCATCTTCTTCCCAAAGCAAAGAGTATCCTACGGGTCAAAATATTTATAAATGCAAAAGTGTAGACCTTCACAAGAAAGAACCCCTCCATATCAAATAAAATATTAAGGGTCATGGCCTCAATGGCATTCCTCAAGACGTTTGTATCCCTACTAAATTGAAATCCAAATACGCGTCTTCCCCTTCATCCCTTTGATCCTTTTTAGGTCCCTATATCCCTCCACCCCTTATGCAGGATCAACAAAGGCACACATCTTTGAGCACCTTCCATCCATCCAAAATACCTCTATAGCATTCATATCTATCCACCCATTCTTTTCCTTCTCCAAGCAATTTGGATGCCAAGAATAAAATTCATAAGTCAATCAATCCACATGTCCCATCTAATTGACATGTCAAAACAAAGAAAAATATGATCCAAAAAGAAAAAGAAAAATCCAAAAGGCTACAAATGTCCATCGAGAAAAAGAAAGAAAAGTCAAAATTTATATGGGTTCCTAAGGCACTTGTAGAAGCAATGCATTCCAAAGAACTACAAAGGCATTAAAAATTAAAAACCACGTAGATCCTTAAGCGGCTCCTTGAAGAACAACAGTCTAAAGAAAAATCTAAATTGGCATCCAAAATTGTTGTTCCTCCATCCAAACCTTCCAAATCTATTCCTCCATCACCTCTTTCATCCATTTTGGATCCTTATGTTCCAAAATCCCTAACTATTCCTCCATCCAAATCTCAAAATCTGAGATCCACTTTTCCTCCATTAGTCCACCACCCCTCAAGGTGTGTGACAATGTTGATCTTGTCAGCATTTCCATCCAGCCATGCACAATTCTTCCAACATCCCATCCATTATCCAACACCTTTTTTTCAGCCTTCCATCCCTCTTATCCAATCATTTGCATAAATCCATACTCAAGTTCCATCCAATCATCCATTTTATCTCCCTTTATCATTATCCTACCAACATCATTAAGCATACCTTCATAGCCATGGTCTATTGCAACACACATTTCAAGGGTACCATCGAAAGAAGAAATATGCTTGATTCCTTCTTCCATCTCCTATCATGCATCCATTATCTTCAAAAAAAAGAAAAAAAAGATAAAGAGAAAACAATTCGTCCACTAGTGAAAACCACTTCTTGTGGTGCCTTAGGCAAGTACCATGATGAAAACCTGGCAAACAGGAATCATGCATAATCCATTATTTTCTTGCACTATTCACTAGGGGCAAGTTTCATCTATGCGCATCCCTCTATTATCCCTCATCCTCCATTTTCCTTCATCCTCCATTATCCCTCATTTACCCTATATCAATGCATGTCCCTTTTTCCACCTTTGATTTTGACAAGGTTAAGGATCTTTCCAGGATTTGTGTGTCCTATCTATTTCACCTGAACCACACCCTTGAGCTCCTATCCATTATTTTATCCATCGCTTGCTTCCATCCTTCACTATCACCTTTAATCTTTCTTATCCTATTTGTCTCGTATCCAAATCTATCCCTTGATCTTGATCAAAGTTAAGTACAAAATGCAAAACATGTTTTCAAAAAACCTCTAAACATGGTCATTTCTTTGGACCATATGACTTCATTACACTGTATCATCTAGTCCCTTCACTTGGATTAACATGTTATCTTAGTGTGAGATAGTCATTAAACATCACCTAAGCCTCTATCATCATTCACTTATCCATTCCTATCCCATTTTTTCATTCATCAGGTCAGAATCTCTTTTACCTTGCTAGACATTAGGGGCAAACATTCAAAAAATCATAAAAATCATAAAATATCCTGAAAAAATCATAAAAAATCGTAAAATATCCTAAAAAAATCATAAGAATTGTAAAATGTCTTGAAAAAATCATAAAAATCGTAAAATGTCCTAAAAAATCATAAAAAATCGTAAAATGTCCTGAAAAATCATAAAAATCATAAAATGTCCTAAAAAAATCATAAAAATCGTAAAATATCTTGAAAAAATCATAAAATATCCTAAAAAATTATAAAATGTCCTTAAAAAAACCTAAAAAATCCTATAATGTCCTGAAAAAATCCTTAAAAATCACATAATGTCCTAGAAAAATCCTAAAAACCATACATTGTCTTGAAAAAATCCTAAAAATCCTAAAATGTCAAGAAAAAATGCTAAAACTCATCAAATGTCCTAAAAAACCCTAAAAAATTAAAGCATTTAAAACCCTTAAAATCATAAAACTTTTCATCCAAATCCGAAAATATTTAATAGACATCGTGAAGACAAACACTTCAGATGAGCATGCAACTTTGAACTTGAACGAAACTAGGACGTGACGATACAACGATTAAGCAGACATAACAACATCTGATCAACTTATGAGAACCAAACATATTAATTGTGACAAAAATCACTTTGGCACGAAGAATAATGTATGTTTGTTTGATTATGTCTTTTGCTTGTGTTTTATTTTATCTATGGTGACATGTCTTTTAGCTTTTCGAGGATGTCTCTGACTAGAGATTTTATCTCCAGAATGTCTTTGACTAGAAAGAAGAGGATGGGACATCTTCACCAATTTGCCACTCATGGATTGCTCCTTAGTAATATGATGACTCGTCTTAGGACATGATCATCTAAGATCATCGAGGACATAACAGTCTGATGCAAAGTGAGGAAATCCTTTCCTGTTTGATGTGTTTTCTTTCATGCAATTGGTATGATGATTCATTTAGTTCTTATTCATATCTAGATGAGCTTTATCCTTTTGTCATAATAAGCTCGATGATGATATATGCACTTAAAAAGAACAATAATTCTCATCACTTTCATATCTTCTTTCTCATCACTTTTCTCCTTTTATCACCCCTTTCATCTCTCTTTTTCACCATTTATTTCATAATCTTCTTCATTCTTCTTATTCCAGTGAGATCAATCAAACACTTTATCCAACTAATGCATGTCTTTGAATCTTTAATTGCTTTACCAAATCAACCAACTTCCTTCTTACAATCCCAACACCTCTAGATCAATCAATCACTAAATCATTGGATCACCTTATCTAGCAATAGCATCAATCCCTCTCAACTTAATCAACTCAATCACCTTAATCATCTCAATCAGCTTAATCAGCTTATCAACATGGCGATACTTTTCATTTCCATCAATTTTTCACTTACGCCTCATCAACTGTTCATTTCAATCAAATGTACATTTTAACTTAATCACATGCGCAGTATCAATTATCCAAACTCCTTTTCATAATTATCAAGAGATCAATCTTCTCACAATATGTTCGATTAATCTCTCGGGGGGATATCATATCAGTCATCATCCTTACCAGGATATCTCTAGGCATATATCAGTTGATCATTTTCTTGGAAACAACGCGACAAGTTGCATTGTCTCAAATAGGGGCAAAATGTAGACACATAAGAATTTTCAGTAAAATGTCCTCCTAATTAAACTTAATTTTTCCCATTATCAAGTGGATCCTTCTTATATAATATTCTTATTATTTATTTCTCATTATTCCATTTTTATTATATTATAATATTCATATCATAATATATTATCTCATTATTCTTCATTATATTATATTATTATTCATTTAATCCATTAATATTCTATTATTAATCCATTTTTCCAAATCTCCTACATATCAAACTTCATTTTCTATTTATCACCTCCCGCTCCTATCTATTTCATCCACCTATTGAATGTGGGATAAACACTCTTCATCTTCACATCAATATTTTATCCCACATTTATCCTACAGCCTGGATTCACCCTGAGGACGACTATAAAAACCTTGCTTCCTCATCTTTTGGGATCGATTGTTTGCATCTTTTGAGATCTTTCATGCATTATTGCATTTTTTATTTCTTGATCAATCTCACATCTTTTCTTATCCTACATTCATCTTACATAGCTTCAAATCATTCTTCAAATCTACATTTACCATAGCCTCTTGTGCACAATGCTCTGAAAGCAAAATTCCTAAAAAAACAAGACCTTGTTTGATAGGAGGGCAATGGAGGCAAATTCCTATTAATGCATGTGTGTGTTTTGTTTATTTTAGCTTTGCATGTATTAGTTTCCTACAAGTACTCATGGGGGCTTCACTAACTAGGCAATATTATATCACATGCATTCATATTGGGGGGTTTAATATCCCAAAAATGAGGGTACAATATATTGCCTATTGGTGAAAATAAGGGGTTTTAAAATCTGGGTTATGAAAAATACAGTATTTGGTGAAAATAGAGGGCTTTTAATTCAGGCTTTGTATTGGGATGGGGTGGCAAAAAAGGAATTTAGGGCAATATTTTTTTAAATAGGGGGATTCTTTAGTATGCCATGAACACATGCTATAACCCAAGTTCAAAAAGTGAAGCCCCCGTGTAGGTACTTCATTGTCTAATGTTGAATCATCTAGATCTTCTCCCATAAGATCTCAAATCTGATTTCTCCATCTTCAAATATATATAAAAGAGAGAATGAGGGAGGGAGAGGGGAAGAGAGGGATAGTGTATGGTGGTGAAATTAGACTTCACTAACTAGATTAATAAAGCCAATAGTTTCATGGGACCATATCACATTAAGGGCGATTGAATTTGATTGATCCAAACCGAAAAGGAATGAATGCATATCAGATTAATCCTCATTGTTTGAGTTGAAATTGTATTGAATTACATTTGAATTTTAATGCTAGATCTAGGACAAAAGTGACAATTTGACATAAAATAATAGTAATATTAAGGTATAGACATCATGAGAGGTGTACACTAGGATCTAAGAATGGAGAATCTTTGACATAAAATTTGAGTGAAATTGCCAAGACTAGGAGGTGTGGAGTGACCTAGTCCTACAGATGTCGAATGCAAACAAATTGAATGTTTTTCAGATCAAGATGACTCACATAATCTACTGCCAAAAGATTGTCAAAAATTCCTGGGACCAAGAAGTGCAGATTGACTTGGTCCTCTGCTTTTTGCGCCTTCAAAAGCTAAATCTGATTGTTATCGTCTATTTTGTTGAATTCCTCACTCATGGCTTCTAAATCAATTTATTGCACATAGAAAGAAGGAAATGGGGTTTTTTGATGGGGTTTTGCCTTAGGTCAGACCTCAGTTTAGGAATTAACCTTAAATTGAATTGAAATATGAAATGGAAATTTTGAAGTAAATGTTGTTTAAATGATATACCTCAAATCTACAATGATTGATAGAGTATGATGATGCAATAACATAACACATAGAAGACTTTAAAATGAACATATGTTTGCATGAAAGTCGATATGATTTGCTCCATGATGCTTGAATAATATTGTGGGATGAAATGTTGTCTTGAATGCTTGATAATACTTGATGCTTTATGTGAGAAGATAATGAATTCTTATGATGTGAATGGATGACCCTCCAAATTAATTGATAAGGTGCCAAGTTATATAGGGTTTCATACGCAATTTACCGATTAGGTCGACCTCCAATGGTCAAATTGAGGCATGGGGACCAAAAAACATTGAGGAGGGAAAGTGCACCACCCTATTTAAATTAGGGCCCCATTTAAGGGAGACCATGGCACCCAGGGCTAACTGGATGCAATAGCATATAGATTGCTAGATGCTCTAATATCAATTGGATTTTATATCACAACTATCACCCAAGGATCGCATTGACAGCTCAATTTTTAAATAAATCTAGGCTATGTGATCCTAAGTTTGGTTGGGGCACAAGGTGCCCTAATTGGGTTTTCCCTGGGTTTGTTTAGGTTCGTGAACCAACTTAAGATCAGAGCCCTATCTAAATATGAGACTTTGGATAGAAGTTGGATTGAAATATGAAGCTTTTAAATGATATCTTATAGATGAAAATCTTTTATTAAGGCACAAATGTAAAGCTATGTAATATGAATTTATATGAGTGTTAATATGAATTGTCTACATTGCAATTTGAATTACAAGGATTAGCTCCTTTCTTTTGATTTTATGTTATGTTGTATATTTATCTTGTTGCATGTGCTCCGATTTTTTATCCAATGTTTTGTCATCTCAATGGAAGTGTATTTGTATGTCATGTAATATATACTATCATAGTATGCTTTTTTGTAGGCCACTAATTTTTTGGGTTAAAAACTTATATTACTATATTAACAAAAAAACCTTGTGTACCTGGGCATGATTTGTTTAGTAGGGTATGTTTTATTGTAGTTGGAATTGTCTGGAGTTGTCAATGCAATCCCTGGGTGATAGTTGTGATATCAAATATCCAATTGATGTTAGAGAATCTAAAAATCTATATGTTGTTGCATCCTGCTTGCAATCATCAATCCACTTCAATTGATTGCAATTGGGTGTCATAACAACATGAACGAATAATTGTCCTTCCCAGAGGGGCTATTTTACAGTAAAAAAGTGAAATGCAATTCACAATCATTGAATGTTATATATGAGAAATCTTGACGCATTCTCTATTCAATTCAATATTGTGACATGCACTTTGTTTTCAAAGTAATTTTATTTAAAAAAAAAATAAAAATGGATAGCTTTAAACTTTATTATAAAACCAAGATAAAAAAAAATAAATTAAGTTTTAATATAATGGATTAAGTTATTATATTTGATAGACAATATAATATAGTATAGCTTTTATATTTATATGATATTGAATTATTAATATGGTGTAGCTTTAAGATTGCATATATGTATATATTATGATTTAATATGTTTTTTTGTATCAACCAAAAAAAAATTGACGTGTCGGCATACCATATTCACATACCCATGCCCATACCTGATTCTGATTAGACAACTTAGTGTTAGAATTTAAAATATTAGGTTTGTGAATATTGATATACTTCACTTTTAAATGTTGATTTCCATACTTAAAAAGAACACACATCTTCGAATGATGGAAGTGCTACCCATTGTGACCTTTTCACACATCATCTCATTAAAAATGGGGACCCCCTCTTTTTGTTGGTAGTTTAGGTCTTAGGCAGTCTAGTAGCAATTGGGTCTCTCATAAGGGTAGATTGAATTCATTGTAGCTCTCAATGTTTAAGGAATAGAAGTTAGGATGATCATTAAGTAATGCTTCACAATGTGACTTTCAGGTCAATTCAGGGTATGAGTTTTTAAAGTGTGGCGATGATCAAGCAAGCAAGTAGACTTCTTCAAGTTAGATAATGGAGGTGAGGAACGATCAAGAAGTGATGATCATATGAATAAGGAGAGGTTCTTGATTAAGATCAATCAAGGTCTAGGTTATATTGAAAGGATAGAAAACACCAAGTCAACCCTATGAGCAAATCATTCTACTTGGTGAAAGAGTTGAAGTGATCAACTTAGGCAAGTAGTGAAATGGTCAACTCAAAGTGCAAGTCATATTTTTTCCTTCATTTTCTCAAATCCATGACCTTGGATACATTTTTCCTTCACCTACTCAAATCCTTGACCTAGGTCATGAAGTGATGATTTTGTCTTAGACTTGCTAAGATCAACGACTTATGGAGGCTCAAAGATTGAAGAACTTTGAAGGAAGCAATAAAAGGGAGTAATGCCTTGATGAATGATGGTGAGTGAACTCAACCCTTGCTTGGAAAATAAATATCAACATCATATTGAACGTTAAGTAAATGACAAAATGTTAAAGTTGGCAAGATTGAACAGTGAACAAGAATCTTCCCTCGCTTGCCAAAATCAGCGATCAAGGAAGAAATCTTCCCTCACTTGCCAAAATAAACAATCAAGGAAGGAATCTTTCACTTACCAAAATCTATGATCAAGGTGAGATTTATCCTTTACTTTCTGAAATCCTTGACCAAGGAAAAAATCTTCCCTTGCTAGAATCCACAACATTCGTCTATTTTTTCCCTCACCTACTGGAATTTGTGATCAAGGAGAGGTATTTTTCCTTGGGTTGCTAAAATTTGCAACCCAAGGTGAAAGGATAATGTTTTAGCACTTGAATAAGAAGGACTTGCCATTGATTATAAGGAAAGAAGACAAGTTGGCCCTTACATAGGAAATGAAAAGTACAAATAATTCAATGAAAGGTCAGCCTTCCTTGGAAGTTGAGAAGCCAAAGGTCATGTCTTTAGCGTTTAGTGCCTATATATGATGGTCTGAGCATTTTATTTTCTCAACCATCATAGTGATTTCTTCCTTCCCATTTGGGCAGCAAATATATTCCATCTAAGGCGAATTTTGTCTTGCCACAACTATCCTTCATTAGCATCAAAGAAATACCCAGCAAGATTTGTGTTGCAAGCAGCAAATTTCTTCTTCAAACATCAAATTTGATCATCAAACACAAACAAGAATCCAACTAACAATCAACATTTGGGAAAATTCCATCAGTTTTAGAGGGTGATTTTTTGAGATTCAACATTATTTGATTGTCATTCAAGACGAATTACAGGTCTTATTTTTAAGATTTTTTTTGAATTGTTTTATTGATATTTAGACCTAACTATGCTAGTACAGTCACAAATCAGGGTTATTAAGGATTTTAAATTTTAAAATTCTTTGAATATCATTTATTTTCAAACCATTGATTGCTGATTTTGTGTTTAATCGAATTCCACAACATTTTTATGATCCTTTTTAAGGTGAATTTCGATCAAGCAGAGGGTTAGGTTTCGAGTTGAAGCTAGGGTTATAACAATTCATTAGAATTTTTACTGATTTTTAAGTTTTCAAAGACTAAATTGCTATCCTTGTTAAAAAAATTCAATTCTCTATACTTAAATATCTATTTCAAAACCCTTACTTGGACAATTCTCACAAGTGAAAGTCAGCCTCGAAGGCCAGAGGAGTTTTAAGGAAAACTCTTATTAAGGAAGATTTGAAAGGAGTACTATCAAAGTCGAAGATCATATCCCTATGGGCAAACATTGGAGATACCAATCTTGGCAAGATCGACGTGAGGAAGTTCCAAAAACTTCTCTACAAGAGAAAACCCTTAGGGGTATTGTTGTGACGTTTTCACACATCGCACCATTGCAAATGGGGACCCCCTCTTTTTTGCTAAATAAACCAAGTCTTTTACAGTTTGTGTCGTCTCTCAACCCTAAGGAGTGAGTTATAAGGTCTTGTTGGTTTGGATCTTGATCTTTGAAGGTGATGAAATGACTAAGCAAGAAATGGATTCTTAAGGAATATATAGCCTAGATAGGATATGGTCTTAAAATTGTCATCAAATCAAAAATTAAGGTTTTGATGTATTAAGAAATGCATTGTGCTTATTGCTTTATCCTTTGAACTTTGTATTTTTTTATAAATGAACTTGATTGATACTTGTACTTCACAACATTTCCTTGTCTTTTTTAGGTACATTGTGGGGAGAAGGACTTTGGATGGTGAGAGGATGACATCGTTGACTACATGATGTCATCATCCAAGGAAGAGATTGTAGTGATAGAACAAAGAATGCATGTGCAAAGGAATAGAATGATGGGTATTTGGCTAAGTGTCGAAATAACCCTAAGAATTGATATGAGGACATGAAAGAGAGAGCCAAATTTTGGCTAAGCCTACAAGTGTTTTGAGAAAATTTGGCAAAGTCTAGAAGCTTGTATTGTCTATTCTAGGGTTTTTACCCTTTAGACTTAGAAATGAGGTCAATAACTTAGGGTTTTGAGAAATATAAATGAAGCAACGAAATGAGAACCCTTCAAGGAAGCTACCAGTGAATTTTGAGCGAATTCTGAGAACTTACTAGTTTTAGTAAGTTTCATTGCATCCCAGATTGGCCTAGTTTTGCATTTAAATAAACTAACTATTTTTAGTGTCACTTTGTCTCGGTTTGCCCTAATTTGATGTTTGGAAGAAGTTACTATTTTTAGTAAGTCTGTTTTTGGAAATTTTGTCTCTAACAACTAGCAAGACACTGACGACAGAACATTCTTGAATATCCAAGTTCTAAATCGGAAAAGTTGAAAAGCAAGCAGATGATCAATATTTTGGTTATCTGGAATTATTTCCTAAAATAGCAAAGGCTCAAAAACTCTATTCTTGGGCATGAAGGATTTTCCTTCCTTCATTGAAAAATTCCTCCACTGCCTCAAAATCGCACTCAAGGACAAGAAGAGAGCGCATTTTCTTGGTCAAAGAGGATTTTGCTTCCTCGGCAAAATTCCTCCACTACCTCAAAATTGCACTCAAGGACAAGAGGAGAGTGCATTTCCTTGGTCAAAGAGGATTTTTCCTTCCTATCAAAATTCCTCCTCCACCTCAAATTGAAGCCCTGGACAAGGAAAGGAGTGCATTTCACAAGCAGTGAAGGATTTTTCAAAAATGCCAAAATTCCTCCTTGCATGCCAAAATGCACCCAAGTATGTAGAATTCCAAGAAAGTAAAAAATTGATTGTGTTGAGAATTCCTCTCCTTAGACTCTAGACTGGACAAAATTCTTGAAAGATGGAAAAAGTGGTTGAATGCCAGAAAATTCCTCCTTTAGCACAAAGCACACACAAGCATTCACAAGAAAAGAAATGGCAAAACTTCACAATGAAAGGAATTTTTCCTTCTCCATTGTTGATATGCACTCAGGAATTCCTCATAAATAGAAAAGATCGTGAAATTTTTTCCAAGGCAAAGATATCCTTCAATTTCTCCCAAATGTGCCCAAGCACTTTCAAGGCATAGACAAGATGGAATTTCAATAAAGAAAAATTCCTTCTTTCCCATCCAAATGCGCTCAAGTATCCAGAGAGGCAAGTAATGAGGAAATTTTATTAAGTTTGGGAGGAATCCTTTGTGTCATTTCATGTGCACCCAAGAAAGAAGAATCCTCCACCATGGAGAATTGGCACCCAAATATGGAGAATCCTTCCACCTATCTCAAATGCACCCATAGAAGAAAAGTGATTGGAGACATAAAATTCAAGTTCCTACGGAGATGTTTTGATAAAAACATGACATTCTTGACAAGTTAGAAAATGATAAACATCAAGAATTCATCTATCCAATCCAAAGACAACATCGGGACATTAAGAGGCATGGAGGTCCAATATGAGAAGATCTAGTTTATGACATCCGAGTTTAAGAAGAAATCCAATCTATGGCAGTAGAAAGACCTCAAGATTCAAACAAGTATAAATAAGAAGAATTTACAACTATCTTGAATTTCCTGTGGAAGTCTAAGATCCCAATCGGGAAAGAACGAGGAGGAAGAATTCCAATTCCAGACGTTCAAGGAAGGCATTCAAAGTTCTTGAGATCTAGTTCAAGAATGATAGAATCGTTGACAAGGAAAGATATTCCAAGAAGGTGAATTCCCAAGAGTCGTTGACAAGGAAAGATATTCCAAGAAGGTGAATTCCCAAGCAAGTACATGGAAGGAAGAAAATGATCAAGGAAAGATAATTTCAAAAAAGTTAATCAAAGTTAGAACTTTGATCACAAAATGATGCAAAATGGAATATTCCTTGTGATGAGTCACCAGGTCCACATGGCATCCAAAATACTAAGGTAGTGCCCCGTCATCTTCTCGACCAATCGGGTGTTTCCAAACCATCATGACCAAATTCAATGCATTTTTCCCAAGGAGAGGGATAGTGGGTATGCTATTTTGGGCGAGAATCTATTAAATACTTGATGGAGTGGTAGTTCATTTAATGCATAGTGGTTGTCTTACTTGGAATGATGGGTCATTTAAGGCAAAGTGGGGATGATGCCTTATTTAATACTAGACCCACTACTTGGCACCACAAAGGGTTCATTTTTTGTCAAACCTTAATTAGAGTTTTGCATCTTGTAATCTTGACATTTGATTTCAAATCAATCTTGGTCATTCATTTGTGGGGGGGTCTCTATAAAAGGCCATGCCTTCTTAATTGTTGTTCATCAGATAGATAGCTCATTAGTTCAAGTAGAGAGCTCTTGCTCCTTAGAATAGAAGTAGAGTAGGAGAAGGAGAATACATTGTTATAAGACTTGGAGAAATAAAATTTGATTTCATTGAAGATATGGTGGATTCATGTTTATTTCAACTTGTTGCATGGTGTTCTTCCAATTTCTCAAATGTTAGATTAAGTGCTTTGGTTTCAATGGAGAATGTAATGGTGTTTGATGAATTTGCATGGCTCATACTTTTTTGCATCTTATTGATTATAAGTTGCAATGTAAAGTTAGTCTGATCCTTTTATATGGATGCTTAACTTCAATCATTGAATGTACATTGTTCATTATGATGGTGTTCATTATGATATGAAAATTCTTTGCATAACCCTTGGAAGATTGCACCAGTTCTTGTGGAGTTTTAGTTGATCTTGGCAAAACAAAACTTGGTTTATTTGGAATTTGTTCACTACAACACTATCCATTGATATAATTGTCCTTAGGAGTATATTTAGATCCTTCTAACCCTTTCCCCTTTTAATTTTAGTTCATTCTAGTTTAATTCATTCAATGCAAAAGCATCACATAATTGCTATATTTGATGATCAAGTTCCAACCATAGCATTGAGAAGTCAAAAAACAATCCAAACATAAGTTCCTTTGTGATGTTAGTATATCGCATCAAGCCAAATGAGCTCATATCCAAAATAAAGTCGCAAGTTCCCAGTAGGAACCTTGGAGTCGCCTCTATGATATTCGCAATCTTAGCATAGGAGGTCTTTGCTCAAGAGAGGATAGAGTGACTGTTGGAAACTTTATTCTGTGTTGGTGTGGTCATAAAACACCTATCAGTAGGTATCAAACAAGATGATTGAGAGTGGAATTATCCAAGCAACTGGCTTTGCATTAGCCATCCAATGCAACAAGCTAATAGTTGGATGTGCCAAGCACTACGTTCCCAACACAAGACAAATAGTGGCACTTGATGGCAAAGTCCTAGCATTCCGATTAGAAGCTGCCATCAACGAAGCATTCAACATACCTGATCACAAGGACATGATTTAAAATAATGAGTGAGCATAGGAAATCTTTTATGATGACCCTAACAAATGTTTGAGCATCGCCACTAAATTATTGTATTTTTTTAGGTTTTTTCAATACAACTCTGTTTAAATAAATATGGGCTATGGGATCCTGAGTTTGGTTGGGGCACAAGGTGCCTCAATTAGGTTTGTCCTAGGTTTGTCTACGTTCATGAACTAGCTTAGGGTCGGGCCCAATCTAGATATGAGACCCTGGATAGAAGTTGGATTGAAATATGAAGCTTTCAAATGATATCTTATAGATGAAAATCTTTTTTATTAAGGCACATATGTCAAGATATGTAAATAAATAAAAAAAGAATTTCTCCAAGCTAAGGATGACTTTGAGATTAGAAGATTACTCATGCTCCAAATTAACCCAGGATTTGACAGATACAATATAGCCTTTGTCCAAAACTCTATGGCCTTTTTAACTTCTTTCTTATTGCCCTTTCTCTTACTGCTGCTCTTCTTTTTTCAACTTTCTAGTGCAGCAAATATGTTGTCAATTCAAAGTAATTTTTTTTTTGGACTAATTAATAATCTAAACAAGATATAGTATGTACTTGACATCTTCCAAGATTGGAAATGGCCCAATTGTTACAACAAAAGCTCAATTATATGCAAGAAATTACAAAAAAGTAAAGTGTCATCAGATCAGATTCAAAAAATCTATGAAACTTGCATAATTAGAAATATTATGTCTATGAAACCTGCATAATTAGAAAGATTGATGTCATGGACAAAAGAAAAAAGAATTATGATCATCACCATTCAAAAGTACATCTTCATTAGACAACAACAACAACAACGGTATTTGCTATTGAAAAACAACAAATAAAGACAGTCATAATTATTTAAATTTTTGTTTCACTGGTAACTCTTTATTGTTGCATATATTTATAGAGTAAAAAGTACAATATGTGCTGAGTTAGACAAGCAAATTGCAGTCCTCCCGCTTATTGCAACCTCTTACGATCTTCCTAAAAGAAATTGAGCAAAGAGTATCAGTTGTATAATCTAATACTCCTTTGGTAAAATAAGGCTCACCGATGCACTGGTTGCTTTGATGAATGCGCATAACAACAAAAGAATAAAACCAAACCTCAGATATGCGAAGCAGATATCCACGCTACGAAACAACATCCATTTGTGTAAAACCCTCAGGTATCACTTGCTGCTGATAATATTCAGCCTGTCCATCACCAACACCTGCCAAGGAACATGAAGAAACAGCTAAAAAACTAGTATATATGTGCACCATAACCATAAAAGTCAAGAAGTTTTCTCTATATCAGTCTTAAAAAAATTTGAAAATTGCTAGATCTTGTGACATATTGACACATCGCCCCATTGCAAATGCATACCTCTGCTTTTTGCTTTCTAGGTTAGTTTTTTAGGCTTGTGCTATTAGTCTTTCCATTGGAGAGTTGCCAGAAAGCTCATTTGGATAGAATGGTCTTTTTGAGTTGGATTTCTTTTTTGAAAGCCTCCGCTTGGTTAGGCCTGAGACTTTTTTCTAGGGTTGAGTCCTGATTGAGTTTGAGGAAGTCATCGTATCATAATAGGAGTCTAGCCTTGCCTTTTGAGACCTGTGTCATTGAGTCAAGTCAAGGATGTGAATGAAGGTGTGAGTCATTTGAGTCAGAGTGTTGTTAGGACTTCCCCTCTTGCCTTTCAATCAAGCTAAAATCCTGCTTCAAAACATCAACTAAGGAGAAATGAACTTAGATCTGCCCTTGGACATTAATTTGAGCAAATTTTGATCATGAACCATGAGGAATTTGGGTAAAATTGCCAAATTCGCTCCTAACCCTTCCAGGGGTACAAAAGCGAATTCTTCAAATGAGAGCTTCTTCCCTAAATTTGGATAGAATACTTCATTGCTAGACCTTGTTTGATACAAAATTCACTCATTCCCACCATGGAGGAGCAAGAACATGAGAATTAGACTTGAAAACTTGAGGGAAATTGGAGAATTTGAGCTAGAGCACCAAATGCGTTCCTGACCCTTCCAAGGGTACAGGAGCGAATTCCTTCTAAACTCTCTTTGCCCTCCTAATTTGGATGAAATCTCACTCTAGAATGATTGATTGAGAGAGATTACCCTAAACTCGCCCGTGGAGATACCTTTGAACAAGCTTGGACTTAGAAAGTTGGAGGAAAAGGTAAGAATTTGAGCTCAAGAGCTAAATTCGCTCCTGACCCTTCCAAGGGTACGGGAACGATTTTCCCTAAAACCCTCTCTTGCTTCTAACATGGGTTAAAATCCTTGATTCAACGCCTTGAGTGAATGAAAAATGATCTATCCATGGCTTTGGAAGTGAGTTGAAATAACGTTGAATGAAAAAATGTGAGGAATTTGAGCTCTAAAGCTAAATTCACTCCTGACCCTTCCAAAGGTACAAGAGCGAATTCTCTCGAAGCCTCCTTTTTTCCTAATTTGCATCAAATCTAGGCTCCAAAGGCATTGATTAAGGTTGATTGAACTTAGAGACACCCTTAGACAAGCATTTGAATGAATTGTGGTCGCAACATGTTAGGAATTTGAGCAATAAAGCCAAATTCGCTCTTGACCCTTCCAAAGGTACAGGAGCGAATTTGGCTTTATTGCTAATGTACCTTCCAAGGGTACACAAGCGAACTTGACAATAGTTGCTCTTTGACAGCAGATTTTGAGCAAGGAAACCCTTAGGACGCCTTCTAAACATGGTTCAAGGTGATAACAAGGAGAAAAGTGACTGTTTTGTTCAATGTCTAAGCTTCATACCTCAAGTTTGCTCCTGACCCTTCCAAAGGTACAGTAGCGAAATCCTTCAAAGGACCTAATTCCTCACCAAAGACATTGAATGGTTGTCATTTTGAGCAATAGTGAGAGCAAATTGACTTGAGCATGGCAAGCAAAAGATTCAAAGGTCAAGTCTAGGACAAAGTTAAGTGAAAAGAAGTATGAATTGGGCCTAAAGGAAGAAATTCGCTCCTAACCCTTCCAACGATACATAAGCGAACTTCTTCAAGGAACCTTGTATCTTGCTTAAACCCTTGAACGAACCCACTCCTAAGCAATTTTGGAGGCAAATGACTTGTTTATGCTTTGAGGAAGAACAATTATGAAGTTTAAAGCCGTGAAAAATGAATGATTATGAGAAATTGAGTGGAATTTGAGCAAAAATGCTAAATTCACTCTTGACCCTTCCAAAGGTACAGGAGTGAAATTTCTTGAGTGTCTTGCTAAAGGAGTGTTGAGAGTCTCTCTGAAGGTCATTTTAACGTTCAACATATCCTAAGCCTCCATAGGATCCTAGGTTTTGAGTGAGATTTCATCAAAGGAGTGAAAAAACCAAAGACATCACCTAATTCACTCTTGACCCTTCCAAAGGTACAAAAGCGAATTCTCCTTAAGAGCCCTATACCTTGCTATGAATTTAAGCTAAAACCTTTTAGAGGTCAATTTGGTTAGGAGAGGGGTTGAAAATTGAAGAGAAAAGCAAGGAGGATCATGTTCAAGCATTAATTGAGTTGAGAAGGTCAATTCGCTCATGTACCTTCCAAAGGTACCAAAGCGAATTTCTTGGAGGACATGTACCCTACAAAGGTACCAGATCAAAATTGCCTCAAGAACCTTCCAAGTGAGGTAAAATGATGTGAACATCCAAAGAATGAGTGAATTGAGTAAGTTATGTGCTAAAGCTAAGCCTATCTTCCAAATTTGCTCTTGTACTTCACTGGAGGACCAAAGCGAATTTCAATAATGGCGTGTACTTTGCTACACCTTTGGAGAAAATTTCCTTAAAGTCTTGTCCCATGTTCTCACAAGGGGTTCTTTTATGTTAATTCAATTATCCAAAGATGCAAACTTTGTTTATGCTTAATACTATCTTTTGTTTGTTTTGCAAGAAGCAAGGACGATGGAGGGTCGACCAAGGTCATCACAGAGCAAGTACCAAACAAGGTGGCATCCCAATCACTATTCATCCAATCAGAAGTCTCCACATCAGAATGTCCAGATTCAGTGAATCACGCTTATGCGTGGAGGCACAAACTCTAATGTACCTACCCCTATTTCCTACTAGTTCTCATGCATTGAATGTAATTTTCTCATTGGCTAAAGAGAGTTTGTTGTAACAAACCCTAATTAGGGTTTTGTTGTGACGTTTTCACACATCGCCCCATTGCAAATGGGAACCCCTACTTTTTGCTTTCTAGGGTTTGTTTTCTTGGTCTTTTAGGTTCTTGTCTATTAGCCTTTGCATTTGGAGAGTAGTCAGAGGGATCATTTAGATAACAGGCTTTGCTTGAGTTTAGGTGGGGCAGTGGATGGTCCAAGTCAAGGTCCCTTTGAAAGCCTTCCCTAGGTCAAGTTTTGCTCTTGTTGCTAGGTGATGTCTTGTTTGAGTTTGAGGAAGTCAATGAAGCTTTGTGAGTGAATATCATCTTTGAGGGTTTGAGATCAGTCCAGTTGTTGAGTGATGAAGTTCTAGGCATCGATTGATATCCTTTGGAAATGCCTTGGACAAATCTAGACCTGGAAATTTGATGAAACGGTCAAGATTTGAGCCTAATTCACCAATTTCGCTCCTGACCCTTCCAAAGGGTCCAAAGCGAAATCCTTGGAAAAGACCTAATTTGTCATCAAAAACGTGGAATTGATATCACCTTGAAGGCAAATGGACCTGATTAAGATAAAGGAACAATCTAACGACCAAGTCAAAGAGCAAAGTTGAGGGGAAAATGAGAAAATTTAGCACAATTCACCAATTTTGCTACTGACCCTTCCAAAGGGTCCAGAGCGAAATTCTAGGATAGGTCCTATCCTTTCAGGGGTACTTGGGCGAAGTGGTTAAAATATCCTTGTAATCCAATTTTTTGAGCCAGGAACTCCTCAAGGTAGAAGCTTGGATGTTTGAGTGGTGTCTAAGGCAAATTCACCAATTTCGCTCCTGACCCTTCCAAAGGGTCCAGAGCGAAATTTCCCAAAGGACCTAAGATTTCACCTAAGTCATTGGATGGCTGGGTAAATTTGCATGACTATGGAAGGAAATGCATCAAGGGTTGAGTCTAAGGCGAAGCCAAGTGGAAAAGAAGGTGAATTGAGCCTAGAAGAGAAATTTCGCTCCTGGCCCTTCCAAAGGGTCCAGAGCGAATTTCTCCATAAGGCATTCTACCTTGCCCAAAACTATGAACCAATCCTTGTCCTAGGCATTATTGAAGGCAAAGCACTTGTTTGGATAAGGAAATGTTGGAGATGAAGTCAAGATTTGAGCCTAAGCTTGAATTTTGCTCTTGAACCTTCCAAAGGGTCCAGAGCGAAATTCTTGGGAGAACTTATTTCCTCACTAAAACCTTGAAGTAAGCACCACTTTGAGAGCAAGTTGACTTGATGATGATAGAAGAAGGTTTGAGAAGTTAGATCCAAGGCAAAGAAAGGAGAAAGGGGGTGTGGAATGAGCTCAAAGACAAATTTCGCTTCTGACCCTTCCAAAGGGTCCAAAGCGAAATTTCCCATAACCCCTATTTGCTCCTTGTTATGACCAAGACCTTGACTTCTAAGGCATGGTTGGGAAGGCTTTGATGCGTACTTGCCTTTGAAAGGTAGTTTAAGGCAATGAAGTGGTGAAAATCAACCTAAAGGAAGAATTTCGCTCCTGACCCTTCCAGAGGGTCCAGAGCGTAATTTCCCATAAACACTATTTTCTTCCTTGATTACACCAAAATTTGTGTTCCTTGGGCATAATTGGGAGTGGAGCGATATGTTCTTGCCTAAGAAGTGATTAAAAGTGAAGAAAATGAAGGATTTTGTCCAAAAATGTGAATTTCGCTCCTGCCCTTCCAAAGGGTCCAGAGTGAAATTCTCAAAACCTCCTTTTTCTCCCATTTTTGTGTCAGGCCTAACATTGATCAGGGTTGATTGAGCTTAAAAGTACCCCTAGGCATCCATTTGACAAAGTTGTGATCTCAAAATGTGAAGAGTTTGTCCAAAAATGTGAATTTCGCTCTTGACCCTTCCAAAAGGTCTAGAGCGAAATTCTTTATAGGTCCTATCCTTGGCCAAGATCTTGAGCGAAATCCTCCTTTTAGGCCTTCTTGAGGGTCAAATAAGTGTTGTCTTCATGAGAAGGAGATCCAAAGGTGAGTGAGAATCAAGGTAAAACAAAGTAAGAAGGAGGAATTCAACCTAAAAGAAGAAAATCGCTCCTGACCCTTCCAAAGGGTCCAGAGCGAATTTCTTCATGAGACACTATATCTTGTTCCAACCTACAAGGCAGCTCATTCACAAGCAATTTTGTTTTTAATGATTAAAGGAGGAAGAATGGAACTTAGTGAGAGAAAAACAAGCAAAGCATGAAAATCGCTCCTGACCCTTCCAAAGGGTCCAGAGTGAAATTCTTTAAAACATCTAATTTGCTCATATTTGAGATCTAGATTTGGTTTCCTAAGGCATTGGTGGAGAGAAGATTATTATATACTTGCCTTGAGAAATAATTTGGAGCAAGTAAGGGATGAAATTGAGGCTTAATCATGAATTTCGCTCTTGACCCTTCCAAAGGGTTCAGAGCGAAATCCTTTGAAATCCTTATTTTCACCTTGTTTGAGTTGGGCAAAAGGCTAGTTGTGAGATTATGATGGCAAGAGGATTGAAAGGTTAAGTTCAAGATGATGAAAATGTTGGGTAAATTGAGCAAAATGACAAAAATCGCTCCTGACCCTTCCAAAGGGTCCAGAGTGAAATTCCTATACGACCTGTCCCTAGAGAGGATCCTGAGGGAATTTCATTCTAATGCCTTCTTGTTGATGATTTAAGGTAATAAATGTCATGTTAGGATAAATATATCATGTATACTTAATCATCTTTTGGTTTGTTTTGCAGATGGAGGAGGACTTCAAGTGTTCAAGAAAAGCATTGGGAGATTTCAAGTGTTCAAAGAGTTGCACATAATAGACCAAGCTATCCTCAAGGACTTCATTCTACCATATGGAGAAACCACGAGATATCAGAAGAAAGATCTTATAAAACTTCAAAGCGATATGAGCTACCAGATGAGGAGTGACTTGACCGGGAAGGAGGCTTCATCAAACACATGGGAGTCATGGAGATATATCATTCATCACATCAAGGACAAAAGAAGATCAACCAAGCATAAACGCAGGCAAGGTGGCGTCCCAGTCATTGTTCCTCCAATCAAATAGCTCCACCTCAACATGTCCAGATTCAATGTACCTGACTCGTCACTGTTGGCACAGACTTTGGTGTACCTACCCCTGCTTCCTATTGGTCCACACTCATTGAATGTAATTTTCTCATTGGCTAAAGGAGTTTGTTGTAACAAACCCTAATTAGGGTTTCCATCTTGTAATCCTAACCGTTGAGTGTAAATCAATCAGAGCCATCAAATTGTAAAGAGCTCCCTATATAAAGTTTTGGCTCTTCATTTTGTAAAAGTTAATAGTTAGAGAATAGTCAATAGTGAATAGTCAGCAGATAGAATAGCAAATAGCATAGCAATTAGAGTAGATTAGGAAGAGAAGGTAAGATTTTGTTGCCTTAATTGTAAATAAACTCTATTTTCATTGAAGTTATGGTGAAATGTGTCGTTTCTTTGCAATATGCATGGTCTCTTGTTGAAATTTCATTTTAGATGATGGATAACTAGATTGAATGAAGGAAGTTAATGAATGCACTCGCGTGGAATCCCCCTAGTCCAAACCACTAGCCTCTTGTTGATTGTAAGTATGCCCTGCGTGGTCAATTGGCATAGAATGAGTTTAATCTCGAATCATTACACATCTACTGTTCATGCATTAACTTGAGTGATGATTTGAACATCTTCAAAAGTACCCTAGAAGATCACACTGAGCTGGTGTCGAATTGTTCAGCTTGATGGTAAGACCTAGCCCAGTAGGACTCCACCTAGTCATTCATCCATCTTCTCGCATTCTAGGTCTTAGATTAGACTCTCTAAACCCTACACTTTTTGTTATTTCTTCATTCTCCCAGTGGGTAGATAGGACTTGAGTTCCAGCAAATCAGATACTCAGGCATTCAAATGTAAGTCCCCTTGTGATTCCAGCAAAATCACATCATACCACAAAGGCTTATCCACACGTAGAGACCCTACATATTAGAACCTTGGAGTTGCTCTGATTGATCCTTAGGCAAAATCTTCAGCATTCGGGGAAACTTTGTTCAAGAGGATAAGATACCTTGGTATTTTATTCTGTGTTCGCATGTGCATGAAAAACACATCAACAGGTTTCCATCTTGTAATCCTAGCCATTGATTGTAAATCAATCTAAACCATTGAAATGTAAAGAGCTCTCTATATAAAGCTCCAACTCCTCATTTGTAAAGGTTAATAGTTAGTTAATAGTTGATAGGAGAATAATCAGTTGATAGGAATAAAATATTGAATAAGTAGATAATAACTAGAGTAGAGTAGGAGGAGAAGGCAAGAGATTGTTGCCCAAATTGTAAATAAACTTCATTTTCATTGAAGTTATGGTGAAATGTGTTGTTCCTTGCAATATGCATGGTTTCTTGTTGGATCTTCAAGTTACGTGGTAGATGATTAGATTGAATCGAGAAAATTGTTGAATGCACTCGTGTGGAATCCATCTAGTCCATACCACTAGCCTCTTACTGATTGTAAGTGTGCCCTGTTTGGTCAACTAGCATTGAATGAGCTTAATTTCAAATTGTTATACATCCATTGTTCATGCATTAACTTGGATGGTGATCAGTATTTGATGGAAATGATTTGAACATATTTAAAAACGTCCCTTAGAAGATTGCACTGAGTTGGTGTCGAATTGTTCAGTCTGATGATGAGCTCTGGCCAAGTAGAACTCCACCTAGTCATTCATCTATATTCTTACATTCTAGGTCCTAGAATAAATTCTCTAAACCTTATGCTTTTGATATTTCTTTATCCCCCATTGAGTAGTTAGAACTCAAGTTCCAGCTAATCAAGCATTCAGACAATCGAATGTAAGTCCCCCTTGTGAATCCAACAAAATCACATCACACCAACAGAGATTATCCACACATAGAGACCCTACATACCGGAACCTTGGAGTTATTTCGATTGATCCTTACGCAAATCTTCAACATTCGAATAAATTTGTTCAAGAGAGGATAAGATACCTTGGTATTCTATTCTGTGTTCGCATGTGCATAAAAAACACATCAACACTATCTAATTCAATATAGTTAATCAAAGACCACGAAAAAGAAGTATTCTTGAGCATAGAGTTTGAATCTTGATAGATCACTAGGAAGAATTATATACTATTGCTTCATATATACAAAGTCAAAATGCCACTGGAACCTGTAATATAATTAGTTTAGTCTCCTAAAATTCTCTACCACAAATTTAATGAGAGATAAGCTGTTTAGTTCTTGACAAACACTAACCTGCAAAACACTTAATCCCCACAACTCCAAGCCACAAACAGCACTATTGTTATGCAACAAGAATATGAATAATTAGATTAAAATATGGATGAATGAATAATGAATTCAGAATAATTACAGTTTATGGGTGTGCTCCAATGGATGGCATTTTGCACATTTTGAAAAATCGGTCTAGCTTGTAACGCTAAACAAAATTAAAAAGTTTTCCAACCTTGATAATTTGTAGAGCAGTAAATAAAATCCATACAAGCATAAGCATTGAATATCCAGCCTATCTAATGTTGAAATGGATTGTTGCCTGGATACAGTCAGTAGTTGGTCATCTATTAGTATTTCTTGCTTGTACAAGTTCAGGTTGCATATCAGGAAAACTTATATCTAAATGAACTACTAACAGCCATAAGATGTCACCAATATCTCAGGAATTGAAAAGAAAATTGGCGCTTTGTGGAACTTATAAGTGTGCCACACTTTGTTCTTGGCCAGATACATGGGTTTCATTATCTGCACTTAAAGGAACTGAGATAAAAGACAGTTTCATCGTGTAATCATCCAATATCATTAAAAATTGAGCTAAACATATAAAAATTCAAATGTTTATAGTATTGTATGTATCACCAGCTGCTTCTGCAGTCAACATGGATGATTCCTCCTCCTTGTGCGTAAAAACATGAGACAGAATTAACAAAAGGTTGTGGCAGTGGGCAAACAATGATGATATGGTAATCATGAGAACCAATCAAAGGGTATGTAATATCCCCACTCTGGAATAGAATTAAAATATAAAAGAATGTAACTAAATATAATTAAAATTTAATTAAGTTAATGAAGGTCACAGGACATGGAAGGAAAAGTTGTGACTCCCTCAAACATGAGATATAAAAGGGAGAAGAGAACCTCATTTGAGGGGGATAATTTGGAAATCATAAGTGCAGATCCGATTTAAATAGGAGGGGCGGACCCAATTGTGAAAGTTTGTGTCCCTTTCAAAGAGCAGGAATAATGAAGGATTGCACTCTTTCAAAGGGTTCTAATGGTGAAAGGGTGTGTCTCTTGCCAAAGGGCATACATGATGAAGAAATGTGACCCCTCTCTCACATTGAGAGATATAAAGAAAAGGCATAAATACGATTCCTATCCCTTAGCAGATCAAACAGCAGCAGAACTTCTCATATTCACAGCAGTTAGTGATTACTATAAGCAGATTGCAAGATCTCAAAAAGGAGAAATATCTGAGAAGAAGATCAGACGGAATAAAGAAAGAAAAAAGAAAAGACTTCAGGCAGTAAACTGGTCACACAAACTCAGTACGAATTTCCTATGCAGCAATCATTTCTATAATAAGCTTATGCACATTGGCAAATGTAATATATCACAGCTTTCATAAGTATTTCTGTGCATGATGAATATTAGCAAATTCTTAGGAATCCTTGTTGATAATATATTGAACTCATATATGTGTTATAGTATTGTGAATATGTTCTACAAAGTTTATGAGTATGATCAAAGGATAGAAGATAGAACAATCTTGGAAGGAGAGAACAGAATAAAGAGATCAAATCTGCAGCTACTGTTAAGTTAGGACGATATTCTGGTATGAGTTCCTGTGCACATACGTTTAGACTCTACAACAATGTTATAACTATTTTTTCATATCCATTATACCTCTGTTCTGCATATCTATACTGTATAAGTTGTTGAGATTCTGAGATCCATGATATATTTCTGAGGGTTTATTCTAAGTATTACTGAACATGATAAAAGGAGATAAGTTACAGTTAGGAAACGGTGTTGGGGTTATCTTGTAGGCACGCCACCTCATGGTTTAAGACCGGGGAGTCCCATGAGGCCAAGGGGGTACAAAGATGCTGCCCTTGGGCCTATGAAGAATAGACTTCCTCAGCACCTTACTGTAACAGCACTCATACCTTCTATCATGCTGAATGAATATGTAAACCATGGGTTATAGGACAGGTATGACAAGTGGAGGAAAATGGTGATAGGACGCCTCACTAGGTAGGCCACCTCATTGATGACATGAACCACATGAGGTCAAGGGGTTAAGCCACCCTTGAGGCTAGGATAGAGGGTTTCTTGCGCACCACACTTGGTGATCCCATCCTATTCCTATTCTATGACTAAGTTCTTTTAAAATGAATTCATGCTTTACTCAAATAAGTTCTTAAGATCTGTTATAATCATGCATTTTATAATTTTATATCTTCTAATTTGCCTACAGAGCCTCATTCAGAATACCAAGTTGTTGGCAGTGGGTCAGCGTCCCTCACGGGGATTCGCAACATGGTTTAACAGCCACTTGTGGATTCTATAAGTCTAGTGGTTGTATCCGGCATTGATAGGTCGATCTTTTGGTGCAACGGCACCCATAGCATGTAACAAGTGGTATCAGAGCTTGGTCACAGGTTCGAATCACACAAGCCATGACGAGTGACGCTGGGAGGGGGATCGTTGGCAGTGGGTCAGCATCCCTCGCAGGGATTCACGACATCGTTTAACAGCCTCCTGTGGATTCTATAAGTGTAGTGGTTGTATCGAGCATTGACAAGGTGATCTTTTGGTGCAACGGCAACCCTAGCATGTAAAACAGGTGTCCCTAATCTCATTCTACTCTATCTAGGGCATTACATTGTTATATAGAATCAAAGAAATTGGGGTTTAATGTTAATATTTATAAGTTCAATGATTATTAATATTATTAGGACCTAAACCGGGATTCCTGTGAAACAGGTATTATATTTGATAATTTAAGTTAAAAATAAATTACCCCCTTAAGAATTAAGCTGAAATTGTTATCCTAGGGCTTGAATAAGGGAGATTCCAAAAGGGGACATTACAGGGTATGATGAAACAGCTAAGAACTGGTATGTATGTATGTACATCTTAACCATAAAACTCAATAAGTTTTCTCTATATCAGTCTAAAAAAATGTAAAATTGCTATCTATCTCAATATAGTTAACCAAAGACAACGAAAAAGAATGAAGTCATATAAGATGACAAGAATCATAAACTCTTGGATGGTTACATAAGTACATTCGTATCTTCTATTGCAAGTTAAAAGGTGAGCTTCGCTATCTGCAGCCAGAATTAATCTTGAGCATTGGGTTTGAATCTTGATAGATCATTAAGCAGAATAACATACTATTGCTTCATTAATACAAAGTCCAAATACCAGTGGAACTTGCAATATAATTAGTTTAGTCTCCTAAAATTCTCTACCAGAAATTTAATAAAAAATAAGTTGTTTAGTTCTTGACAAATACCAACCTGCAAAACACTTAATATCCAGTACTCCAAACCACAAACAACAGTATTGTTCTGCAACGAGAATAGGAGTAATTAGAATAAAATATAAATGAATGAATTATTGAATTCAGAATAATTAAAGTGTATGGGTTTGCTCCAATGGATGGCATTTTGCACATTTTGAAAATCGGTCTACCTTGTAAAGCTAAACAAAATTAAAAAGATTTCCAACCTTGATAATTTGTAGAGCTGTAAATAAAATCCATATAAGCATAAGCATTGTAAATCCAGTCCATCTAATGTTGAAACAGATTGTTGCCTGGATACAGTAAGTAGTTGATCATGGATTGGTATTTCTTGCTTGTGCATCTTTAGGCTGTATATCAGGAAAACTTATATCTAAATGAACTACTAACAGCTATAATATGTCAGCTATATCTCAGGCATTGAAAAAAAATTGGAATTTGTGGAACTTACAATTGTGCAACTTTCTTCTTGGCCAGATACAAGAGTTTCATCATCTGTACCTAAAGGAACTGAGATAATAAACAGTTTCAGTATGTAATCATCTAATATCATTGAAAACTGGGCTTAACATATAACAATTCAAATGTTTATAGCATAGCAGCATTAATTGTTTGGGGAATTCATCAGCAAAACAAAAGTATAAGATTTTTTGAAAAAATCAGATTTACAAAAAAAGGTAAAAAATTGCAGAAAAACAATAAAAAACTACTTTTAGTTTAATATTTAAGGGCATTTCCATAGCATAGAGATATTGTAAGCAAATAAAATAGACTCCAACACCGGAATTATAAAAAATAGATTTTTGTTGTTCATATTCATACATCGATGAGTACATTGCACAAAATATACCACAACATAAATAATAACTAGATAATGATAGTTGTCAAAATGTTGATAACAATACAGTTTGTGACTTTGTACAAACTCAGCCTATCAACTAAGTACAAAGTTTCAAAAAATCAAATGTAGCCAATAACATGCCAGAGATCCATGTCTTAATTTGTTCAACTCATTCAAGATCCATGTTGGCCTGCCCCATGATCTCAAAATCATCAGGCTCAAGCAAACTAACATCATTAGTAGCAGCAATGCACTCAGACTTTAGATCTATCTCGTCGTGGTCAATTGGCTCATCTTCCTCAATAGTTCTTGTCTTTGCCCATGTAGAAACTAATCTTTGCCTTACAATTGAAAAACACAATGAATACAATTTCAACTAATTGCAAGTATATTTTAATATTCTTACCTTGAGCTTTCTTTAGCTTCAAGAAGAGGTTGTGGTGAACAAACACCAAATCATTCATTCGTCGTTGTGTCAGGGGGTTGCGTTTCTTGGTATGTATGTGGTCAAAAGCACTCCAATTACACTCACAAGCAGATAAGCTGCATGGTTGGGTCAAAATGCGCACCAGCATTCACCTAAGATTTTTGCATTCGTCACCAAAACAAGCCCACCTTTGCGCTGAAAAATACATTATATGGAGATGATAATGCAAAAATATCTTAAAATTTAAAAAAATTTAATGACCATGTTGACAAAATTAAGAGATTGTCAAAAGTTTATAAAGTCTACCTAGTTGGAAGGTCTTTCTGCTTTCCATGGCAGCCCTAGAAAAAAGAAAACCCCTAGTCTGCTTGTACATTTCCAACTCTGACATAGCTGCATTAAATTTATCCTAATTTGGAAACATTTTGTCCATGCACTTGAAGAAGCCTTGTTTGATCTCAGCATCAATATCCATGAATGGAGTCTTGTAGAATAACGATGGATTGAGAAAGTATCATATGGCATAGAGAGGAGAGTGCATCTTTCCATCTCATCTCCTATAAATTATGTCCCACAACGGCATATACATCTCCTTGTTATTTGCCAACCTACTCCTCATCACCTCCTTCGCCCTATCCATGGCCTCATACAAATATCCCATGGGGGATTTTTCCCCATCAACTAGTCTCAAGACTTTTACTAGAGGCTCTGAAAATTCTACAAGTTGTTCAATCAATTCCCAAAAACTAGTAGAATACATGTAGTTTGCCACTACTATGCCATTTGAATGATTTGTGAAGCCAAACTCCATCCATTTAGCTGAATCAAACATTCGCCTCAAATTATTTTTTTGTTCAAATTGAAATTGTAATGCAAGAAAGTGTGTTGCAAATCTTATCACCCCTGGTCGAACTAGCTCTTTGCCTCCTATGAAAGAGTGCATTATAGACAAAATCCTCGTATGATTATAAATAAATTTGTTAACCTTGTGAGCCTTTTGCAATGCCTCCTTACCCATTCAATTTTTCCAATGTCCTCTAGGGTTAGATCAAGGCAATGCGCTGCACGTGGTGTGAAAAACATAGAAAGGTATTTATCTGTCATAAGTCTCCCAACAACAACACAAGCAGCATCATGTTTGTGATGAAGTGAACCACATTTTGTGGCCTTACATTCATAACTACCATGTCATACATCTCAAACAATGCAAATACAGATTTGATTATATCAGATGCATCCATAGATTTCAAAAAAAATAGTGCCACTCTCACAAGAGACAAGTTAATGAGGGTTTGGTTCCTTCTATCTATCCATTCATCTGTCATAATATTGCAACCACTAATAACCCACTATAACCGATGCTCTTTAACAACATCTTCAACATCCCGTACTAAATCTTTGAACGTACCAACCCTCAATGACTCATAAGATGGGGCTTGAAACCCAAAACCTACAATTGCAATAACATCTACCATAGCTTGCCAATATGGAGATCTGGAAGCATGGAATGACAAGCTAAAGGAGTACCAGAAATTAGCAATTGTCTTTTTTGCTTGTTCATGAACGACGATTTTCCTCCGTCCCGTACTCTCCAAAGTGGTTTGTGATCCTAGTGTAATATGAGGGTGGAAGAAATCATTAATGTTTCCTCCACTTGTGTCTGGTCCACGTGCTGTAGAAGAAAGTGTTGACCCAGATTCCCTGAAACCCCCATCTTCATCATTTTCCACCCAAACGATTCCTCCTAGCATCTACAGAACTAGAACCTAGTTCAACCTCAGTTCTTGACTTTTTGGCCTTACTCTCAGCAATCCCATTAAGAGCTTGTTTTGCTTGATACATGACATTTGTCGGGCATTTTGTGCAAGTCGGTGTTATTTCCTCGTTCTATTGCCAAATACCATTTGAAATGATAATTGTCACCACTAATGTCACTCAGACACCAAATGCATTTAACCTGTGAGCTACTATAACTTGATGATGTCTTTCCCTGCACTTCTAATCATTTTCTACTCACTACTCCATTGATAAACAAATAGGTTCCTTGGTTTTTTGAAAGGAATCAAACTTTCATCCTAGAAAACATCAAAGATGGAAATCTTTGGTTGAGTTGCTTCTAAATCTTCTTGTCCTAATAAGTTTTCACGATATGGAAGGCTTACACCATTATTGCTTAAGAGCTGATTGAGTAATGTATGAATTTGTTCTTTTTTTCCTTTTTTGGCAGGACTGCAGTGCTGTGGGAAGAGTTGCAAGCTTCGATGAATAAATTATCTTCACCCTGATCTTAAACAGGGCAATTTTACCCCAGAAGAAGATGAGCTAATAATAAAGCTCCGTTCTATTTTGAATAACAAGTGAGTAATCTGTCATTGTCTTTCTTCGCCACAATTTTTTTCTTTTTGGCACTAAAGTACCCATGATCCAAGTTTGTTTCAGAGTTACAGTTAGGCCATCCTGTTCGGTTGAAATACAAAGTTGTCAAAAGTGGGTTCATTCTGCAAAAGCTACATGAGATTTAGTCCATCAAATTTAGATAAACTTTTGTACATGGTGACCTATTATCTTAGGCTTAAGAAAAGTCTTATTTGATGTCAATGGCATGATGTTTTACCCCGAACCATTCTCTTATGCTGATAAGAACACCATATTCAATACAACCTAACTTTGTCCGGTTGCTTATTGGGTATAGTTTGTTTGATACTTTTAACTTGTCCTCGTGTAAAGACTGGTTGGTTCTCCTGGCTGGTCCAATTTAGTTGGGTAAAATAATTTTGTTGTACAAGGTTTATGAATTACCTAGAATTTTTTGATGCAACTTTATGTGTCACTTGTCTACGTTTTTATGGATTAAGCTTGAACAAGCATTAATGGGGTTATCTCTTCCAATCTAATCTGTACATAACAGATGTAAAAATATTGAATGGAACTTGAACACAAGCCACCATTGTGACAATATTTTGCTCTTTTATGGTACAGATGGTCCTTAATTGCAGGGAAACTGCCAGGAAGAACTGATAATGAGATAAAGAACTACTCGAACACATATATTAAAGAAGCTGTTAGAGAAGGGAACGGATCATTATACCCATTGCCCCATTGTCACATCTGCATCAAACTCCTCTTCCTCCAATGATAAAACTGCATGTCATTTAAGCAAGCCTGGCAGGCATGTAGCAGCAGACATTCATTGATTTTTTCCAGCAGCTGGCTAAATGGCATATTCATTTTTAAAATAAAAGTACATAATCTCATTGCATGCATGATGACCACAACATATATATTTTATAATTCTAAATATATCTTGTATGAACCATTAAACAAAATTATAACACATCAATGAGATAATTTCTTTATAATTTCTACTTTCTATTTAATAATCATTTTTTATTTTGACTTTAATAATTACTGATATTATATTAGCTAATCTTTAAAGTTTATATTATAAATAAAGTTATATAATTTATTGATGATATTGAATAAATTTAATGTTTATGTATTTTTTATGGAGAATTTTATGTCATATAAAGTTAATTTTGCTATCTGATATTGGAGCGTGGGTCTATGTTGATGCCTCTTTATCTGACAGAAAAAGGCTAAGAGGTATCCATTTTGGGCTGGGCATGATTCGAGCCTCATTCCTTATGTCATATCTTCAAGGATTTGATACTCACTAATTATATTCAGCCAATTAAATTGCAACCCTTTAATTATATATAATTTATATTTAATTTCTTTTGTAAAAATATATTTAACCTAAAAAGCAGTTTTTAGATACATTCCCAAAGGGATTTGTCATTACAATTTCAAACAATTACATCTACGCTTTTAGCTTATCATGTAGGTGGAATACTCCTATGATATAAGTCATGACAACATTCACACTTAAATCTGTAACCTTAGAATTTAAGCAACAGTTGGTATATGCTGGATAAGAATCCATTTTTTGTTTTCCTACCAATGAGAGCTAAGGTCTGAAGCAAGATGAATCTTTATTGCAACAAATTCTCTCAGGGCTCACAGCCAACTGAAATATTAACTATTAACTACTCTGATCTGGACATAACTACTTATAGCCTAAATGAAATATTAAGCTGCAGCAATAATTACAGAGCCCAAGTTGGCCGGACCCATTGCATTTTATTCTATTGTAAGGTCATTCTCCTCTTCATCCTCTTCGCGGGTCCAGAGGAAATGAACATAAGATGCAATAACGTAGCTGCAACACAGAGCCCAGCCATATGGTGGGTTATTATTAGATAGATTTTCAGGTTCTTTTGTTATAAAATTAATAAGACACTGGGTCTGAAAAGAGAGCACAGCGTCAACTAGCCATAGGACTAGAGAGTGATAAGGATACGGTAGGAGCTGCTTACCAGTCTTCAGGGACAACTTCCACTGCTCTTTCAAGGTAAGTTTCTACCTTTATTGGGAGATTCTATGGCTTTCAAACAAACATTAACCTTATTCACTATGGGGCTTCCAAAAGCTGGAATGTTTCGGGTCAACTTCAGGTTGGTGTCTTGTTATATAGTCTTCTCTTATTCTCCTTTCCTTCCTTGGACTTGGAAGACTGCTCAAGCGAGCTTCAGGGAGGTCCTTGATTTTTTGGTGGGGCTTTTCTTCACTTAAAGCTTTGATTTCACCAAGGTTAATATGGTTCTTCCCTGGGTTAGACTCCCCGAGCTTTCGTTGGGAAGCCCAGGATGGTAGCATCATTCAAGGTAATGCCAATGCCACTGGTCAGTATGTTGCCATTGAGATTGCTACAAAAAAAAATTCAAAATTGATAAGGTTTTGCCAATAAATATTAATTGGTGCTTCAAGCTTATCACCGATCAAAGAAAAAATGCTTCAAGCTAGGTGTTTGGGTTAAGAAAATTCATAGTGAATCTTCTTCATTAATCATTGAGAGCCCCAAGATGAGGCAAGAAAGGTTTTGGATACCACTGGGCTATCTTTTAAGGACAAGGCAAATCTTGGTTGTGCCCTCCCTCTACTTGCACTGTGAGATGGTGCTGGATTCTTCTATGAGAACCCACTCCAGCATGGTTTGTGGCTCCCCTTGCAAGGAGAAATGAAAACCTAAAGCTATGTTTGCAAGTCCTTCACTTGTGACTGGTAATCCTTGAAATAAGGAAGAACTATTCATTTTGGATCTTGCTCTTCTCTAGAGTCCTTTAGTTACTTTTGGTTGAAATCAAATTGCCTTGATTTTAGTCTGTCATTTTTTATTGGTCCTTGCTGAATTTGCTTTTCTTTTGATTTTGTTTTGCAAGTTTCAATCTCAATTCTTGTGAAACACATTTTACTTGCCTTTATGAGTGCCATGTAATGAGTCTAGGCCCTTCATGTGTTTTTACCTTCATCAAAACATTCTCAAATTATTAATTGTCTTATTATGACATTTCAAGTACAACATTTTATATTCTTGCATCAAAGATCTTGTTATCTTAATGCTTTTAGGAGACCACAAACATAGAATACTTTGAACCATGAGAATGTGCAAAGACATGTAAATGATCAAATACTTTGATCTTAATAACTTGATTAAAAGACTAAAAACACTCTCGATAATGATAGGAAGATCATGCAATGATGAGTTACATTATACTCCCTTCTGTATCACAAGAAGGAATCCACCACTAAATTGATCAGCTCGTTAACAAACTATTCAATTATTTCTCCCCTGATAATACATTGTCAAGGATTACTTTCAATTAATGTAAATTGCACTGGATCTTGATCAATAACACATCATATAAAACTCATCATCAAACTACACATAATTCAAAGCCACGTTAAGATTTATTGTATGCTGGTTTAGCTTATTAAAAATTGTGTTTGTTCCGTCTAATGAAACAATCTGATGACAAGGCTGGAAGGAATAGCCTCGTATGTAACAAATGAATCAGCAATGATCAAACTCTCCCTAATCTTCCTACTTCAACTATTTGATACAATCATCAAATTTCCAAAGATTACTTTTCAATGGGCAATTTCATCAAACATTTTACTTGTATAGTCTATGCTTTCATATTTTGCATATGTATCTCTCTTGAAAGCTCTCACTGTAGCACAAGCTAGGAGAAACGTTGATAAAGATTGCCCAGCCACCAATTGTATTTGCTTAAAACCTTTTAATCTTTTATAAAAATCTGCTATGTTTGTCTTAAACTCTAATTTTCCATTGTCACCAGACCCAAGTCAATTTCTCTAATTTCCCATCTCTGCTCTGCAGATCTATAAATCAAAACAACAAATTTGTCTGTCAAAAAAATAAGGATTTGCAACTATAACAGACAGTTGATACGTCTTTCCATCTGGATCAAACTTGAGGTGCACATCCACATCATCATGACATATTTTCATGTAAAACAAAATCCTCGCATCTTAAGTCAATGGGACTGCATAGTCAGTGGATCGATCACTCGAAGGGTTTAGAACCCCATCTCCAGCTCTGAGAAACTATTGTGAGTTACTACATATCCACTCATCATTAAACATCTTCTTGTACACATCAAAGAGACCAAATCCATTAAGAGACTCACTTGTTTCATCATAAAGATCCATCACCGGCCATATTTCCATATTGCTTTGCTCCCCATTAGAAGAGTCACTTGTTTCATCATAAAGATCCATCACCAGTCATATTTGCATATTGCTTTGCTCCCACAGATTGTGAAAAAGGACAGAGATAGAAATAATAGATTTCAATCAAGTACAAACGATTTGAACTTTGAACTTGGAACACAGTATGAAGAAGAAGTTCGCAAAATTACTATGTTCAAAAAGTCCTCTGCAATATGACCTACAAAAATTGATTCTTCCCTCACTTTTACTTCTTTGTTGGAGCCATCCTCTCTACATGAGCCGATTCTAAGTGTGGACCGATTTGAAGAACTCTGACCTTTTTCCATGGAAAATAAATTTTAAATTAACGATGAGAGTAAAAGCAAATTTTAAAATAATAAGACAACACCATAAACAATGGGAAAAAAAACACAATAAATCATATGAAAAAAAAAATACAAAAGAAAACGGAATAAACATATCACCTGCTTGCTGCATTTTGGGACATTTTCCTCTTCAAATGTTAATAGAAGAAGGTACTTCCTCAGTAGTAGGATTATGGTTACTATATCCATAGGCCGCATCAAATGCCTCCAAAAACAGCAAAACCACCTTCCAGTATAGCAGGGCATTTGTCAACCTGTGGATTGTATCAAAAGAGAACAAAAGCTCTCCTTAAATAAGATAAGACTTTTTTCAAAAAAATACATTAAAAAAAACCTATCTACTCCAAGATAATAACTAATCCACCTTTGTGAAAAAATTCATATAACAAAAATGTGCCTACCAGTATGTTCTCTTTCCAATTCCGACCATTCTAAGAAACAATGGCTTCCAAATAAATTCATCACTCATACTGTAAAAATAATTCACCAAATGCATGTTTCTGTGATAACATGGCAGGGATAAAATGAATTTTAAATTAACAAAACAATAAAAATAAATTTCAGAATAGCAGGACATAACACCAAAAACAATACAAAACAATACAAAAGAAAACAGAGCTTCGAACCTTTTTCTGCATTTGGGGACATTTACATAATGAACCGAGTGGGGTTTACAACTTAAGGTACGCTGCACAAAGCAAACGGCATGCGGATTACAGGGCTTTATTAAAAATTCTTAGGGTTAGGGTTTGGATTCCTCCGTTCATTTTTCTTTACTGCCATCCACCGTTTTTGGCGTCATAGAAAATAAAATAAAGCGTTGGATTGATTTCGCAACGTAAAAATGTAAATTGATATGTTTTTTATTAGTTCTGTTTACATTCAATTTTTCTTCCTGTTGAATTATAAAATTGTTAAACAAAATTTTTATAATTTTTATTTAAAATAATTGTAAAAAAATATTTTTAATAATTTTATTGGTTCATACAGTTGTAAATTCAATTGTTTTAAAAGGAAATGCAAAGCTTATTTTTCTCCTAAACTGACATTAAAGATTTGATATTCATGTACAATTACCATTTAATTTTGAATTATATTTAATATAATATATTTGATTTATGTTAAATTTTGTGTTTATGTAATTTTTTTTCATTGAGTTTTATTATTATAAGAATTTATACTTTATATTTAAGTAACTTCTATCAATGCATTTTCATGACATATTTATCAATCAAATTTTGTTATATAATTACATCAAAGAGGTCTCTTATTTGAAATGGGCAGTCTCATATTTCAAAATCTAAGGTTGATATTATATTTGAATTGTACACACTGGAACACATCTCAAAATCTAAGGTTGATATTATATTTGAATTGTACACATTGCAACACATCTCAAAATCTAAGGTTGATATTATATTTGAATTGTACACAAACACACTGCAACACATCATCATTAAACGGTAATAAATTTCTCGGCCTTGTGAAAGTAAACACACTGCAACACATCATCATTAAACGGTAATAAATTTCTCGGTCTGGTGAAAGTAAACACACTGCAACACATTCTGGCCTTGTGAAAGTAATTGAGATTACAACAAAGTAAAAAGTTTCACATATTTTCTTTTCAAATATTCCCGGCTATATGAGTCAAAGAATAGACAATGGATGTTAAGTTTAATAAGTATAGCTATATTTAAAAAATATATGTAAAATATGCCTAGAGATATCTTATAATAGAAAAGAATAATCTCTAAAATACTAAACACCAAACATGGCAGATTTCATATATTTACCCGTCATTTGCATGTCAAATTGTTTCAAAAATAAATTTTTGTAAAATATTTTTTTTATGTTAGGCAAACGTATTCTAACCTAGAGGAATGTTACTTTAGTGGCATTAATATTATTATAGATGAAGAAATTTTAGGTTAATTTATATATAATATTTTTATTAAATTTTAAAAAATTATTTAATTCTTTATTTAATCATTTATTAATTTTATTATTTATTATTTTTAATTTTTATAAATAATTAAATTGTGATATAAATTTATTTCATATTTGTTAGTATTATCATTTTTTATATATTTTTTTTTAATATTAAAAAGTGTCTTATATTTTAAAATTAGTATTTCTTTGACAATAAATCATTAGAAATAATATTTAATCATTAAAAATTTACAATTACATATTTATTATGTATATTTATACTCTTTGACCTTTGAGATGAGCTCCTCTCTTTTTCTCCCTCACTATCTCTCTCTTTATCTCTCCTTCTTTGTATCCCTATCTATTCATCTATCCTTGTTGCCCTCTCTTTTTAATCTATGTATTTCCCTTTCTCCCTTTCTCTCTCATTCTATCTATTTATATATGATTTAATTTATAATATATAATATTATACTATTATGAATATATTCACCATCTATATATTATAAAATTATATAACATAATCAATAGTATACACAAATTAAAAATATATATTATTAATAATATAATATAAGAGGTGAGATTTTTTTCGTCTCAATGCTACCACAGCACTCTCTTCTGTTTGCTAGGGTTTTGGCTAGTGCCTATGCTTCGGCTTTGACTAGTGCCTCCTCTAGGTTATTGGCTCACAGTTCAATTGACGTGGACTTGGCTAGGCATGGTGTTAATGGATTTGTACGTGTTGTTTTCGTCCATGGTGGCAAGAGCAATATTCACAGAGGGGATACAAATTTTGCATCTCTTTTTAAGGAGAAATCTCAGTGTGGGATGCATACCTCTTTGAAGGGTTCTCATTCTAAACAAGCTTTTTGAGGGAATGGGAGGTTTGACTCTGCAGGGAGCTTCGACAGTAGAGTATCCACTGGATCAATATTTTCCTTCTCTCAGGAAGATTCGACTCCTATTAGGCCTATGGTGAACTTTGATGCAGAGATATCTGAAGAGGTGAAGGAGAACGAACTGTATTTTGCAAAGATGGGGTTGATTGGGTGGTTTCAAGGGTTTTGGCCAAGCTTGGTTGATTTAAACAAATGGATTATTAAATGTTGGAAACCCATTTTGATAGGTGATGTCCAGATTTACTGTCACGAACCCTATTTTTCCATAATTATTTAATTAGGAAAATAATATTTATTTTTCGCAAATGAAATTGAAATGAAATAAGATAGGAGATTGAATGCACTGAAATGATTTATATACAATGAATGATCAGTAATAATTTTTATTGTAAAATTGGGATTGTGATTGCTAATGAGCAATTGAGTGCAAGTAAATCCAGGAACAGGTGAACGAAGATGAAGGCGAGAACAGGGTTCAAATAGAGTTGTCTTCACTCCTAGATTTCCTTAGAATAGATGGAATCTCTCACACACCACATTAAGATTTATAATTTGCGTCTTGTAATGATGGATGATTTAAATGACCTTATTTGAGTGTTTGTTTAAATTGGCATGATGAATCTGGAATGAGTAGAAGATTGATTTAAATATTTATACATGAGAATTTGTTGCATGATTTGAGTGGTGATTGAATTAAATCCAAGTTGCATGAGTGAATGTAAAATATTATGTCTTATTTTAAAAGAAAGATTGATTTGCTAATAAGTTGGATATAAATATTGACCCTATGTTTATATGTTCTTTTTATGTAGATATGTGTGATTTAGTGAACTATGTATTTATGTGTTTACCTATAGATGTACTTATATATATATATATATATATATATATATATATATATATATATATATATATATATATATATATATATATATATATATATATATATATATATATATATATATATATATATATATATATATATATATATATATATATATATATATATATATATCTGTGTGTGTGTGTGTGTGTGTGTGAGTTCGAATAATGATTCGAACATATACATGTAAATATGTATGTAACTATGAGTTCTAAATTCGATCATGGACTTATAATACATATGTAATTATCGAATATGTAAATAGATTTGTGGAATTAAATTATTTTATGAAAATCCATATTATATATATATATATATATATATATCAACCACTCCCCATATTTAAAGGGAGGGGTCGATATTAACACCGACCACTCCTCCTTTTTATACGAACACCAACCACATTGCAACTTAGGAATCATGGAACTATTGTAGGTGACACTGATATGGAAGTTGGCAGGTTTAATGTATAGTTGCATAATGTAAGGCAAGTGTAGTATAGAGGGAGTCGGCACACCACCGACTACCACTCCTCCTCTCCTTCATTACCTTCCATGACAAGTCACGTTGCAGCCACGTAGACCCAGCCTGCAGTAATATCTAGTACCTGTTGTTAAAACAAAACATTAACTAATTCAGAGAAGATAGGTAGACGTGGAAAGAGGTGAGCAGTTCTATCAGATGTTTAAAACAATAGATGGAAGCCTAGTCGACATGTATGCAATTCATTAGAGTTCTAAATCATTTAGAACTAAAAGAGCTTTAAGACTAACAGTGGTGTCGAAGAGATGGCTAATTAAAAGCCAAGAGAATAGCAACCAACGTAGGATAAGAATATTATAAATAGTAGTGAAGGCTCAACAGAAAAGAGAACTAGAATGATAAAAGAAGAAATAATAGAGAGGAAAGAGTAGAGAAGGAAGGGGACATAGATGCAACAAAGGATTAGAGAATGGAATGTAGAAGAGAAAAGTAGTGGAGATTTAGATGTGTTTACGACCAAGTCGTAAAAGATCAGTAATGATCATCTCAGATTTAGTGTCATATTTCAGAGGAAAGAGTCAAATACTGGAACAAGGAAGAGTGGCAGACACGTTAGAGGAACAACGACCTTCTTGAGAACTTGGTGAAATAGAAAGAAGATAATAATACACTGATTAGAGATCATATACAACGACAATATCAGTCAGAGGTAGGCTCTGCTCTAACAAAGTTTGTGGTAGAGATCTAAAGAGAAAATGTTCTATTTTGATTAGACTTAGACGATAATCAAATGAAAGAATTAGAGTCATAGTTTTTAGATTTCTGATTATGAGAATTATGTTGAATGACATCAAAATATATTCTTTAGAAAATTATATTCTATACATAAATGTATTAAGGAAATATATTTGTAAAGATTGTTGATAAACGTGTGTAATTCATAGAAATTAACCACCAAACCCTCTAGAAACAGAGTAAGAGGATAGAGTAATTGTGCATATAAAACTTGAAATTTGAATCACAAAGAAGATGAAATGCTAGGATAACGAATTATTAAATATTGAAGCTTATTTTGAATTCATGAAGAAAAGAATTACACTTTCGAATTTGATCCTTGCATGAAAAGTAAAGATGATTATTAGGTCTCTCCTTTAAAAAGCCATATAGATAGGCGCTTTATGAATTTTCATCATGTTAGATTGTTGTTATGGAAAATTAGTAAAATCAGTTAGTTGAGTTCTTAAATCATGAAAAGTCACATATTAGTGTTAAACTAAATATGTTATTTGAGAAAAGAGGTAGACGAACCAAAACACCTAGAAAGCTAGAGAGCTTAGATGATATAAACATGGAAAATTCTAACCCATAAGAAATGGAATGCAAGTTAATGATTAAGCTATTTAAATGTTTTAATAATTGAATAAAAGAATGTGTACTCATTTTTATTCAATATTTATGTAAAGATACACACATGTGTTACACCTTCTTAATATTTAATTCTTGTTTTTAAATTGCTTGAAAGATAGAAGAGAAAGATTGTTTTCTTTTCAGATATATATTTGTTTATCCATGAAAGATTGCTTCCTGTTAGATAGGATTGGTTGTAACAAAAGATTGATTCTTTCTATTTATATTCAACGAAAGATTGTCTTCTTTATCATTGTATTTTATCTTGCAAGAAATAGGAAGCTAGAATTGAAAGGCAAAAAATTATCTTTTGTATATATTTATTCTAGATTCATATGAACAAACCTTGATAGGCTTGTGTTTGTGGAAAGTTACCTTCCAGGACGGGTGTCGAATGTGGATTATAGAGAGAGAGTTTGGTTTTTCCAAACTATATTATTTGCTATGCATGGTGTGAGATTTTGCCAAGATCAAGAGCACAATGAAAAACATAAAGAGAGACAATAGAATGACAAGAACAAACTGTATTCTCATCAATATACAAATGATCAACTGGATTAACCAATACAATGAATATGAGCCTGCTTATATAGACAAGGCCATATGTATATACGAGCACACAATCATGACATGTGGCTCAATGATAAACAAGGGTAGATAAGAAATACTAGGGGTAGGTAGGAGAAATAATATAATATTCCACAAGAGGTGGATGACCCACCGAATGTGGAGTGTAACAGCAAAATAAGACCACAAAAGGTGGAATTTCTCCTACAAGCTATATCCCTATGTGCACACTTCTCTAAGTGTCTCATATCCAAACTACAAAGAGATGCATTATCCTAAGTTAACTTAAGTAAAGTGTAATAATATCTATGATGAATATTTATTTACACCAACACCCCCACTTAAGTGCAACTTAGGGGAATGAAGACTCAAGTCAACAATGCAAGATAGGTCTCGGCTAGTAGGCCATGATAGGTACCCATGTACAATATGCAAATGCAAGCAAAATTATGCAATGCAATCTCTCACAAACGGAAAAAGGGAGAAAACTCAGTGGGAAAAAACTCCCCCCCAAAAGAGAGATGAATGTACAAAAGACTCTCAAAGAAGAAGGACAAAACCTCAAAAAGGAAAAAGTCCCCCCCATAAGAGAGGAAGGAGAAGTTAGCTGACCCCCCCTAATGAGACATCCTGCACCCCCAAGAGAGCTCACAACTATTGGAACTTACTCTTGGTGAAAGGTTTAGTAAAGATGTCAGCAACTTGCTCCATTGTAGGACAATACTGCAAATCAATGACGTGCTCCTAAATTAGCTCTCAGATGTAGTGCATATGGATCTCGATGTGTTTGGTCCACTGGTGTTGGACTAGGTTCTTCAAGATTGCAATAGCACTCTAATTGTCGCAATGTAGAACTATCAGTCGTGGAGTGGTGAACCCAAACTCTATGAGAATCTGTTGAAGCCAAATGGTCTTAGTTGTTGCATTAACAGCTCCTCGATACTCAGCCTCAGTCAAAGAGAGAGCAATAACATGTTGCTTCTTGCGCTACCAACAAATGGGGCCCAAACCAAGGTGAAAATTGTAACCTGAAGTAGACTTGCAATCATCAAGATTGCCAGCCCAATCAGAGTCTATGTAACTAACCAAGCGAAGACTTGTGCCTACTGCATAGTGAATCTCATAGTGATGTATACCCTGGATGTAATGAAGGATGCATTTGGCAGCTTTCCAATGAAGCTCATGTGGATCTTGCATGAAGTGAGAAACCATTGCAACCGCAAATGAAATATCAGGGCCTGTGTGAATCAAGTAAATGAGACTACCCACAAGCTGACGATACAATGTGGTATCAATTGGTGGAGAAGAACATCTAGCCTCAAGCTTGACTCCTGAAAGAAAGGGAGTTGGGGCAGGCTTACAATCAGCCATATGAAAGCATGCAAGAAGATCAAGAGCATACTTGGGTTGCGAAAGAGTGATCTCGAAAGAGGACTTTGAAATCTCTATCTTGAGAAAATAGTGCAAAAGACCCAAGTCAGTCATAGAAAATATGTCATGCAAAGCAGATTTGACACTGCTAATGATGGATGTGGTGCTCCCTGTAATGATCAAATCATCAACATAGAGCACAAGGATCAAGTGTGAGTCATCTTGGCACAAAATGTAGACATTCGGATCAAAATGACACTTGGTGAACCTTGCTGAGAGAAGAAAGGAATCCATCTTGGTGTACCAAGCCCTGGGGGGTTGCTTAATGCCATAGAGAGATTTCCTTAGTTTGCAAACCAAGGAAGAATCCTGGATGAAACCCTGTGGCTACTCCATATAAATCTCCTCATCAAGATCCCCATGAAGAAAAAGCACTCTTCACATCCATCTGATGTACAACTAGACCATGAGTTGCGGCAATAGCAAGTGTCAAGTGAATGGAGTTCATCTTGGCTACGGGTGCAAAGGTCTCAGTATAGTCAACACCTAGAACCTAAGAGAAACCTTTCACAACAAGCCGAGCCTTATACTTATCCACACTACCATCCGCTGCAAATTTGGTCCGATAGATCCACTAACATCGAACCATCTTTCTCCCCTTAGGGAGAGAGACTAATTCCCATGTGTTGTTCCTCATCAAGGAACTATACTTTTCCTCCATAGCTTGGTCCCACTTAGGAACCCCTGATGCTTCCCGAAATGTCTATGGATCAGAAGCAATAGCAATGAATGCATGTGAAAGATCCTGATGTTGTGATCGAGTCCTTTATGTATCTGAAGGATCCCCAACAAGAGAACCTATTGAATCAAGTGTCTGTCGACCCCAACGAGGTCTAGGTGGAGGTGGAGAACAAGGCTCCTCAACTACAAGTGGACCCGATAGAGGTGTAATCCTGCGAGTCGGAGTTGAAGGAGTTTCATCATCTAAATCACTTGCATCACTATCCACAATGGAGGAAGGTGCAGGAGGTAGAGAGGCTAAGCTAGGAGAGATTTCCTCGAAGTGAACACTCCTCTCAATAAATAGCTCATGTGTCTCAAGATCCATCAATCGATATGCCTTAACACTCTCAGGATATCCAACAAAAATACAAGGCCTACTATGAGGTTCCAATGCCTTGCGTTTCTGCAGAGGTATGCGAGCCCATGTTGGACACCCAAAGACTCTGAAATGTCTCAAAATTGGTTTCCTACCAGCCCAAGCCTCAAAGGGAGTAATACCTTGCAAATATTTGTGAGGAACGCGATTCTGGATGTGTGTGGCACAATTGATAGCCTCTGCCCAAAAGGCGGGATCAAGAGAACGTCCATATATCATACATCTAGCCATTTCTTTGAGAGTTTTATTCTTGTGCTTTGCAAGTCCGTTCTGTTGTGGAGTGTATGCAATAGAATGTTGAAGATCAATCCCCTCAAATGTACAAAAATCCTCAAGTCTTTTGTTCACATATTCCCTTCCATTATCTGTATGAAGAATCTTGACCACTTTCCCGGATTGCTTCTCCAAACGAGTCTTGAAGTCCTGAAATCTATCAAATACTTCACTCTTATGAATAAGAAAGTAGACCCAAGTGAAGCGGGAGTAGTCATCAATGAAGGTGAGGGCATAGAGGGCCTTGCTAAATGAAGGTGTTAAAAATGGACTTGCTACATCGTTGTGAACAAATTGAAGAACTTCCAAAGCTCTCCAAGTTTTCCCCTTACCAAACTTCTCCTCGGGATGCTTTCCCATGGAAGAACTTGAACATACACCCTCTGAAAAACCGATTCGAGGTAGACCTGTGACCATGTCTTTAGAGCTGAGTTGTTGAAGATAGCAGTAGTTGAGGTGACCAAACCACTCCTGCCATAGCTTACTTTCTAAATTTGAATGAGTAAGCAAGGCCCTAGAAGGAGAACTTGGCACAAAGTGGGAGAATGAATAAAGCCTGAGTTGTCATTGACTTGTCCCACACCCACAAGCTGACGATACAATGTGGCATCAATTGGTGAAGAAGAACATCTAGCCTCAAGCTTGACTCCTGAAAGAAAGGGAGTTGGGGCAGGCTTACAATCAGCCATATGAAAGCATGCAAGAAGATCAAGAGCATACTTGGGTTGCGAAAGAGTGATCTCGGAAGAGGACTTTGAAATCTCTATCCTAAGAAAATAGTGCAAAAGACCCAAGTCAGTCATAGAAAATATGTCATGCAAAGCAGATTTGACACTGCCAATGATGGATGTGGTGCTCCCTGTAATGATCAAATCATCAACATAGAGCACAAGGATCAAGTGTGAGTCATCTTGGTGCAAAATGTAGACATTCGGATCAGAATGACACCTGGTGAACCCTGCTAAGAGAAGAAAGGAATCCATCTTGGTGTACCAAGCCCTGGGGGGTTGCTTAATGCCATAGATGGATTTCCTTAGTTTGCAAACCAAGGAAGAATCCTGGATGAAACCCTGTGGCTACTCCATATAAATCTCCTCATCAAGATCCCCATGAAGAAAAGCACTCTTCACATCCATCTGATGTACAACCAGACCATGAGCTGCGACAATAGCAAGTGTCAAGTGAATGGAGTTCATCTTGGCTACAGGTGCAAAGGTCTCAATATAGTCAACACCTAGAACCTAAGAGAAACCTTTCACAACAAGTCGAGCCTTATACTTATCCACACTACCATCCGCTGCAAATTTGGTCTGATGGATCCACTAACATTGAACCATCTTTCTCCCCTTAGGGAGAGAGACTGATTCCCATGTGTTGTTCCTCATCAAGGAACTATACTTTTCCTCCATAGCTTGGTCCCACTCAGGAACCCTTGATGCTTCCCGAAATGTTTGCGGATCGGAAGCGGTAGTAATGAATGCATGTGGAAGATCCTGATGTTAGAATTTTTTTCCTTTATGGATATTTTAGCAATTTTTTTCTTTGTTTTCTTGTGATGGAATTAAGTAAAAAATGCAATGTCATGCCTTCTAAAAAAAATGTTTGTCATTTTCAACTATTTTTTGGCTTTTCTTTAAATTCTTTTTTGACAAGTGGATGTTTTAATGTCCAAAACTAGCAAAAAGTAATGTTAACTTGAATCTATTGTTTCTTTAGAGAGACATTGAACTTATATTTATTATTGTAATAAAAGAATTTTTTTATTGAATTAATTTGTTTAAAGGTTAATACATAAATTGAGGATATATATATATATATATATATTATTTTATTAATAAATTTATAGTTATTTTTTAGAATTTTTAAATTAATAATAATATAGATCATGTTTTATGATTTGTCATTTAATGAGCTTATACATGTTGATTAGAAATAGTTTATTACTCTATTAAAAAATTATTACTATTGATCCAAAGATTTATCAAAGGTATACCCACCATACTAGGTGTTGACCTATGTCAACATCTTTATTGATGTGTTGGTTATAAATTGGTCCATGCATCTTGACATTATGTTCTCATATACTTGCAAGATTTGAATGTCATATCTCTATATCCCTATCTCTCTCCTATTATCTCCCTATCTCTCGCCATCTCCCTCGTTATCTCATATCTACCTCTCTATCTCTAACTCTTTATCACTCTACATCACAATCTCTCTCTTTCTATGATCTCTCCTCCTATCCCAATATATCTATTTGTCACTCTAGCTCTATCTCTTCATTTATTTCTTTCATCTCCTTCTATTTCTATCTCAATATCTCTCCATCTCTCTCTCTGCCCTTATATCTCTCCCTTTCTCTATATATATATCACTTCCTATATCTATCTTTATCTTTTTATCTCTTCCATCTATTTATATCCCTCTCCTCTCTCTCTTTCTCTCTCCATTTTCTCTCCTCCATCTCAATCTCAATCTCCATCTCTATGTTCCTCTCTATCTATATCTTGTTACCCCTCTATATATCTTATTATCTCCCTATTTCCTTATTGCAAACATAACATGAGCCTATTGGTAATGGAGTTTGATTATGTTCTTGATTCAGATGTTTTGTTTCAATCATGTTTGGATCCATTTAAGTGGATGTATAATTGATTTGAAGCTATCACTTCTCTATTAAGATTTTTGTTAGATGGCCTGCCAATTTTTCTCATGCATTACACAAATGTATTCAAAAAATAGATCAATTTATTTTTAAATTGTCCTTTCACACCTATTTGGTGTACCCATTGCACATCAAGGTGCAATTACTAGTTTATTAAATTTGAAGAAGGCTATATTAGCATAAATATTTTAAATACATTTATCTAAAAAATACCAACATTATAAGTTTTTATCTATTTTATTTTACTTACAACTACTTTTTTTTAGACATGGACACACACATTTTTTTTTTTTTTAATTTTATTTAAGAGAATTTGTTTTATCTTAATATACTATTTTTTTAAAAGAGTTATGAATTTTATATGTAACTTTTTTACTTTTGGAAAGCCAACATTTTGATTGATTTGCATTATATTTTACTTAAGAGTTATTATAGTATTAAATGACATATTAATATTATGTATTATTACATATTAATGTTGTATGGTGTAAATGGCAATAAATTATTATTACAGGCTATACACTAAAAGTGTAATTGTAAAGCGGAAAATCGCGATCGAACCCTAGTTGCCCTCCCCTCTTCCAACTCTGAGGAGAGAGAAGGGAGGTTCACTAGGGTTGATGGTTTTCACTTAGGGGAGAGACTTTACATTCAAAAGAGGGGTTGAAACCGACAAGATCCAATCCCACACAATGCAAGATTGGATGCTAAATGTGTTTCAAGGGTTATGACAGCAAGGCTACCCTCTTTTGTAAAGAATGTGCATAGAAGAATTAAGCTAGGAATGCATAGAAAGTGACAAAGATTCGCTTATAAACTGAGATAGGGATATAGGATGAAGCTGCGGACCTGGAATTAGCAGTAAAATGTCGATACGACACTGTCCTGCAAATTTGAGCAAAAGTTGTCGGGACGATGGCGCCCGACCGCCACGGTCCTCCGAAAAATCCGCGAAACGAAGGGGGATCTGTTCGTCTCTGCACAAGGATTCCAGATCTTCAATTTCAGCCGCGTACCTGCAACCTACACACAGAAAAGCGAAGACGATTGGGGGGTTAGGGATTAGGGGTTTGCCTTTAGGTCAAACCCCGGTTTTGGAATTAACCAAGAAATGAGCAAGTGCTGTAAATGTAAATGTATGTAAAACAAGTACTAATACCTTGTTCTAAGGATGTTTGTATCCTTATGTGCGAAGGTATATATGTTGTATGTTGTATGTTGTAGCATGTAGTATGTGATCTCCTCTTCAATGGTTGAATCCTTGACTTGAATGCAACACTTAGCCTTGAATGGAGACTTGAAATGATCAATTGCTTGAAGGAATGCTTGAATGCTTGAATGCTTGAGTATAGTTTCCACGCTTTGTACACATATCCTCTCCATGCCAAATGAGAGAGAAAAATGTAGTTTATATACTTGTCATTTAGGGCTGATAGACTGATTTTCCCGACCTTAGGCCGACCAAGAAAGTTAATTTCCAAATTGCAAACAAAAAGACCCAAGACCCCTTAGGAGACCGGGCCCAAAATAGGACCCAGGGACCAGGGCGCTGGGCACCATGGTCCTGGGGACCAGGGCGCTGGGCGCTCTGGTCCCACCTCCCGAGACAGCAGGGTGCAAGGAGGTTCAGGCCAGGGTGCTTGAAAAATGCAGTTTTCAGTGTCGTAATCAGGTTTCGGGGTCTCCATTCAGGTTGCGTGTTGCGTCGCCATCGTGAAGACCAAAATGCAGTCAAAATTGCAAGTGTCGCAATTTTAGGATGCTACATTTAGCCCCCACTTTAGCGGGAGTATGTATGCTCATACTTCCGGTAAAGTACAAGGAAACAATATTGAAAGACTTTCACCATGTCAAGGAGGCAAGACACACCAAGCCCCCAGTGGACTAAGGATCTTACGTCTTCGATTGACAAAGTAAAAGGGAAGATCACGAGGGAGAACCATGACTGTCAGTAGTAAGGTTCCCTCACTATGAGTCATGCAAGAAAGATATCAAAAATTTTCAAGGCAAGGTTAAATTTGCCAAGAAATTTTCAAGTATCTTGAAAAGATATGAACGGGATGTATGCCCCCCTACGTTAAAGCGATCGCACACACCTCACCGGGGGTGATTGCTTTAAGGTAGTGATACATATAAGAAATGAGAAAGGAAAGGAGCACGTTATCACAAGGATTTAGCCCCCAAGTGTGAGATAAGCCCAAGGATAATAGACACAAAACACAAAGCACAAGGTGACTTTGCTTTCCTTGGGGTCAGTATGCTGTATGATAATTCATGTATATATATCATATGTATGTATGCATAATTGTTCTTCATTCCCCAATCAAGGAAGGTCACCTAGAAGAAGGGAACACATGTGTCTTTTGAGTCAACATGAGAGAGATCGAGAGATCTCAATGCTTTGCATCGTCCTCAAGTAGACAACACTAAGGACAACAAATAGAAGAATGAGAATAACATATAGAAGAAGTAACAAAAGAGAGGGGGAGAGAATCTGCTATGCTAATGTAACTAGTCTAGCACGTCATCTACCCCTCGATCTTGCTGATCAATGTTTCGGGAAGGCAGGGAACACGCTAGAGGAGGAACATCCAACACAGCAGATGGAGCTATCACAAGATCCAAACAAGGGCTATGTTCATGTTCCGAGCCACATTGTTCTTGTCTAGGAGCTAGGATAAGTGCTTTAGAAAATTCATTAGATAAATGGTTATCAATATCAACAAGTTCATATTCACTATCAGAAGCAAGAGGAGTAACATTTTCATCATGAATAACATTTTCATCTATAGCATCATCAAGATTTATAAAAATAGGGTCTTTAACTCGCACAGGATCAAGACCATCATGCATCTTATGTTTAGGAGATTTAGGCTCAACGTCTGGCTAAGGAGAAAATGGAATAATGCTTGTTGAAGGTGTCTTTGGTTCTTGCAAAGTTTGAGCTCTAAGACGACGCTTTCGTCGGCGTTCACGTGCCGAACGATTTCGTCTAGTCTTAGTAGGAAGTGGAGAAGATTGAGGAGGAGGAATGTTCTCATCCTTAGCACTTGGGTGTTTAGGTTGTGGTCTCTTAGGCTGGATAATAGGAGAAGAAGAAGGTCTCTTCTCTCTATAAAAAGAAGGAGGAGGGACTGCTCCATACAAAGGAGGAATATTTGGTTTAGGAAGAAGACCAAGTCCATCATGACGAGGAGGTATAGGTCTACTTTTAGAAGGTTTATTAGGCATAGACATAGTCACATCCATAGGGATGGGTTGGGAAACTTCTTGAGGAAAGACATTAGTTTTATCTTTCAAAGGAAGAACTTCCTTCTCAAGAATGATAGGAATATCAAGTTTAGGTGTTCTAGGTTCACTTAGAGATAGGATCATATCTGTTTTCCACTTTTGATAAGATTTGAAAAGATGATCACTTCGCGGAGGAAGAGATTGGAATTGTTTAGGCCAAAAGTAATCAAGAGGAACGCTAGAAGTTCTTTCAGCTGGTTTAAAGAGACTATGATTGACAGTAACAACTTCACCATTATGGGGAAATTTCAAACACTTATGTATAGGAGAAGCAATAGCTTTCATGGAAGATAGCCAAGGATAGCCAAGCTTCACACGAAATTGTTCGGATGAAGGAATAATAGCAAAGTTCACATCAAGAGATTTGTTATGGACCTCAATAGGCAGTGTAATAGAACCAATTGCAGGAGAAGAAAATGCATCAAATAGTTTCACAATCACATCTGTTTTGTCATATATCACTTGATTCAATTGCAAAGTAAAAAGAAATTCTTCAGTAATAACATTAATCATGCACGAAGGATCAATAAGCACTCCACGGCAAGGTGTGTTCTTGACTTTTGCAACTATGTATAAAGGACCATCAAGTGCCCTAATTGTTTCACTGGAATCAAATGTGATGGAAGGTTCTTTAGGGTTTTCTTGCTGCTCTACAAAGTTAATCACATTCGGAGTCATAGACACAAGACCATCAGATGAGAGAGAAGAATCATTAGCCTCAATCGCATTAGAGGTATGAGAAGGTAATGGATCAGTGAAAATCTGAAGATTTTGGTTAGGAGGAGCTACAGATGTATTGCCTTTATCATTCACTCCAGAAACAGAAATAGTATTATTATCAATCAAATCTTGAATTTTACCCTTTAAAGAAAAACATTTTTCAGTATCATGCCCAGGCTGACGATGAAAGTGACAAAAAGCTTTGTTATCAAAATAAGGTGAAGTAATCTTTGCAGGATCAATTTGTCTTATAGGAGGAAGAAGAAGCACATTTTGTTCCAATAACTTATTCATAATACTATGCAATGATTCATTCAAAGGAGTATACTTTCTTTCTTTCTTGAAAAATTTAGAAATAGGAGGCACACCTGATGCTGCATTCACATTGTTGTTGATGATGTTTTCATTGAATTTGATGGAATCTCTGTTTGGTTTAAACTTCCCAAATGGTTGTTGACTGCTATCACCCTTATCACTCGGAGCCATAGGATGTGATTGTTCCATTTGACTCACAGTCAGTTGATAATTGTGAAGAGTTGCACACAACTGTTGGAAAGAAGTAAACTCAGAAAATAGAAGTTTGTCTCGAATATCTTTTTGTAAATTAGAAATAAAGATTCTTTGAATATCATTGTCAGGCACTGGAAAAGAAATTTGAGCATACAAATGCTTATATCTACCAATGAAATCGGTCACTTTTTCTTTAACACCTTGTTTACAATGCATTAAATTAATCAAAGTAACTTTAGGACTTATATTGTTTTGAAATTGTTGAATGAAAGCATTTGCAAGTTGTTCGAAAGAAGTAATAGAATAAGAAGGCAACGAGCAATACCATTGTAGGGCTTTGTCTCTTAATGTTCTAGTGAACAGTTTTGCAAGCAACCTTTGGTCATAAGCAAAATCAGTACATATTGTTTGAAAAGTCTTAACATGTGTTAGAGGATCACCTTTACCATTATAAAGCTCCAAATGCGGGATTTGAACATGTTTAGGGGGAATAGCTCGAACAATGTTAAGAGAAAGTGGGCTCGCAACATCAAATGTGGGCACACTAAACTTAGATTGATTCATAGAGGCAATTTGTTGCTGTAAAGAAGAGACAGTTTGTGCAAGATTGTTAATGGTCGCTTTAGTCGAAGAATTCATATTAGATGTGCTAGATTGAGATGGAGGTGTTATGTTATTGAAGGAAGGTAGAGAGTAAGGTGGCGGGACCCTATGATAATTAGTCATAGGAGATGATTGGACAGGAGGAACACTACAAGGAGGAATGGAATGGTGAATTGCCCCCTTGCGTGATGTTCATTTGTGGAGATATAAGAGGAACACTCATTGAAGGAACGAATGAAGAGGTTGGATTGAATGAAGGAAGAGGGTTGATTGAAGAAGAGGGATTGCCCCCATGACTGGTGATCACAGGAGGAATGTCTTGTGTAGAAGTAGCCATTATGTTTGATGTAAAGGTAGGTATGCTAGCAATAGAAGTCACCAAAGGAATAGAATGATTGACTTGAGTAGGAGGTTGTGTATAACCCAAATTTTCAGCACCACTCTTCATAGGCATCACATTCGAATCCACAATGTGTGCAATACCACGCAAAATATCAATTCCATTCTTATCACTTTGAAGCATACGTTTTAGACCCTCAATTAAAGGAAGAGCTTGACTATCGGGATACTCATGAGACATCCATTGGTGAAAATCGTCAAATTGGTTATCCAATTTCGAAATTTATTCTACAGAAACCTCATGGAGAGCTTCTTCATCATTAGGAGGATTAGAGGAATTACCCATGTCCTCGTTAAAAAGGCTATTCAAATTAGGTTCCATCTCCTCAGTAGTTAAACCTTGGAAAGACTTAATTCTACGGCTTCGTCTAACGGGAATAGTGTAAGTAGGGCTTATTGTTGTAAAACTCATGCACTAGAAAGAGAGAGAAGATTTTGAATTTAGAGGTAGCAATTTTCAGTAAAATCAGCCAATCTTCTGGATTTAAGCTGTTAAATGCAATCACGACAGTCTCCCGAAATTTCGAAAAAAATGTCCGGACCGTGGCGCTCGGAGTGCAACACAGTCCTTGCAACTTTTTTCAAAATTTGCAGGGATGAAAGGTATGATGATTTTAAAGCTAATCTGAAAAAATTGAGTGATTTTACGATCTGTAGATAGGCCAAATTAAAGTTGCAATCTCGAAATTGAACCCTACCAAGATTGTCGAAAAATGCAAAAATTTGAATTTTGAAAAAGAGAGGGAAACTGAAATTTTGAATTTTATGATTTTAGAGGGAATGTCAAAAGCAATGCAAATTTTGAAATTCAAAAGTTGACTCAATTTCACGCAAAATTCAATTTTGAAAGCGGAAATTAAAGTTGTTGTAATTAGGCATTTAATTTCAAAAGTCACAAATTGCAAGAATTTGAATAAAGCACTGAAATTTTTAATGAATGCAAACACACTTTTCAGATTTAGGACAGTAAGAACACAATTTTGACACAAAATTTCAATTTCAATGATTTTTAAATGTTTAGAAGCCTTAATCCAAGCAATCACAAGACCAACTTTGACTGTAATTTTGAAGGTGTTAAAATTGATAAAATCAACCAAAATTCTGGATTTTAGCAGGAAAATACAGTAAGATCTCGCTCCCGAAATTTCGGAAAAAATGTCGGGGACGATGGCACTTGCAGTGCACACGGTCCTCGCAACTTTTTTCCAAATTTTCAGGGATGAAAGATATTGTGATTTTATTGCGGAATCCAAAGTTACAGCTGATTTGGAGATGTTTTGATCAGTGAAATTGTCGGACAAAGGTTGAATCAAGAGGGTTTCAAAAATTAAGGTTTTGACACTTAACCACTTAATTTTCAAAATTAAAGCACAAATATGAATTGATAATTTGTAATAGAAGGGCAGATCTGAAACAAGCATTAACATTTAGACATTTCACAAGCTTGATTACTAAAAAGAAAATTTAGGGTTTTTATGCAATTAACCTCTAAAATTTTGCAAAAGATCAAACATGGAAATGCAATCAAGGAATCCAATTTTCAGATCTAACTATGAATAATCAGAAAGGATGTTCACGTCGGGTTCACCAAAATGTAAAGCGGAAAATCGCGATCGAACCCTAGTTGCCCTCCCCTCTTCCAACTCCGAGGAGAGAGAAGGGAGGTTCACTAGGGTTGATGGTTTTCACTTAGGGGAGAGACTTTACATTCAAAAGAGGGGTTGAAACCCACAAGATCCAATCCCACACAATGCAAGATTGGATGCTAAATGTGTTTCAAGGGTTATGACAGCAAGGCTACCCTCTTTTGTAAAGAATGTGCATAGAAGAATTAAGCTAGGAATGCATAGAAAGTGACAAAGATTCGCTTATAAACTGAGATAGGGATATAGGATGAAGCTGCGGACCTGGAATTAGTAGTAAAATGTCGATACGGCGTTGTCCTGCAAATTTGAGCAAAAGTTGTCGGGACGATGGCGCCCGACCGCCACGGTCCTCCGAAAAATCCGCGAAACGAAGGGGGATCTGTTCGTCTCTGCACAAGGATTCTAGATCTTCAATTTCAACCGCGTACCTGCAACCTACACACAGAAAAGCGAAGACGATTGGGGGGTTAGGGATTAGGGGTTTGCCTTTAGGTCAAACCCCGGTTTTGGAATTAACCAAGAAATGAGCAAGTGTTGTAAATGTAAATGTATGTAAAACAAGTACTAATACCTTGTTCTAAGGATGTTTGTATCCTTATGTGCGAAGGTATAGATGTTGTATGTTGTATGTTGTAGCATGTAGTATGTGATCTCCTCTTCAATGGTTGAATCCTTGACTTGAATGCAACACTTAGCCTTGAATGGAGACTTGAAATGATCAATTGCTTGAAGGAATGCTTGAATGCTTGAATGCTTGAGTATAGTTTCCACGCTTTGTACACATATCCTCTCCATACCAAATGAGAGAGAAAAATGTAGTTTATATACTTGTCATTTAGGGCTGATAGACTGATTTTTCTGACCTTAGGCCGACCAGGAAAGTTAATTTCCAAATTGCAAACAAAAATACCCGAGACCCCTTAGGAGACCGGGCCCAAAATAGGACCCAGGGACCAGGGCGTTGGGCACCATGGTCCTGGGGACCAGGGCGCTGGGCGCTCTGGTCCCACCTCCCGGGACAGCAGGGTGCAAGGAGGTTCAGGCCAGGGTGCTTGAAAAATGCAGTTTTCAGTGTCGTAATCAGGTTTCAGGGTCTCCATTCAGGTTGCGTGTTGCGTCGCCATCGTGAAGACCAAAATGCAGTCGAAATTGCAAGTGTCACAATTTTAGGACGCTACAGTAATATTTGTTTTTTACTAAATTTATCAATGTTTGTTAGGTAAGTAGTAATAATATTATAATGTAATAGATTTGTATGTAATTCTACACAACAAAACAAAGATCCCACATGATATTTGGGGCTTACACGCAAGTGACTCTTGCTTGTTTTTTTTTAATTTTAATAAAATATAAGTTTAAAGGTGAATTTAGAAATTATTTTCGTAAATTTTTATTTAATTTTGCGTATATTCCTTTGCAGATTTTTTGGATGTCTTAATGTGATAATATATTAATAAATGATATATTTTTCTATTAAATTTAATTCACATTTTGATTTAGATTTATATTTATATTTTTTATTTCAAATCTAAATCTTAAAACTCCAAATTCGTATTCAAATTTAAATTTCTTCAATCTTTTATATTAATCATTATGAAGTAGTTTAATACATTTTTCATACACCATGTTGTGATGTCATGATATATAATAAAATTCAACATGTAATGACCAATAATAATTGTTGTCACAAAAGTTTGCAGCCTTGATGACCCAAGAAACCTTGATCATCAACCTTGTGAAATTTTGAATCAACCTTTCAAGTGTGGGACCTTGCTAAATGTAAGGTTGAATCTTTGAAGAAGGTTGACTTCCTCTTCAATCTAAGATGTAGGGTGTTGGACCAACCCAACACTAGTAAAACTAAACTATGCTCTAACAGGGAAAAGGGAGAGAGAGAGAAGGGTTTCATGAAAGAAGGGAAAAAAAGGTTTGCACCTAGACTAAAAGTTGATCAACACCCACCCGTAACTACACAAAATATCAATAAAACTACCCAAAAGATACACTAATTCCTATCTAAGTCTAGCTTTCTAAGATTAAGTCAAGGTTGTAATTCTTAACAATGGCAGAGGAACGAAAAATGTTCATAGATGTTGCTCTAAGAGTAGTCAACACTATCACAAATGCTTAAAAACCAAGAGAAAGATGCATTCACACAAACAAGTAAGAGAAATACACAAATTTGCATAAACTGAAACAAGGTAACGTAAGAAAATTCTATTAATGCAGAGACAAGGTAATTTTTATAGTCGTAGAAGTCATAGAATGGCTATAAGAGAAAAAGAAGAGAAGATCCTTTGGAAAAAAATATAAAATTTGCCTTTATAGTTGAGGCATAACTGAAAATTGAACTACTGATGGAAAGCTTAACCCTCCTAGTGTTAGGTTACAAAAATATCTGAGAGGGGAGAAGATCAGATCGAAAGATCCAATAGTGTGTTAGAACAAACTTTGAAAGTCCTTTGCAGCATGGAAAAATGAAATCCCCACAAATTAGGGAGAAATTTGCACACACATCATGGGCCTTTGTACATTTGCAGAGCCAAAATTCTCCATATCACATTGAAAAGGGCATGGTGGCATCAAAAAATTGGCTTGCGGGGTACAATCTGGAGTAAAGGTGGAAATCCTCAGTGGTTGGAAGGAGATTGGATCAGATATCAGGCATCGACCACGCAAAACAAAACCTCAATCATCTAGTCGATAACTGCCTACTTGCAGAGCATTCGAAATCCAACAACCTTTGCAAGTTCAAATGTCCACTGTTGATCAAGAGATCTCACACACAGATGGGTGCACAAGATCTTTCCATGAGAGTGAGGGGAGCCAACAAAAGAAAAAGTCACAACCGTCAGATTGAGCTTCAAGTGATCATCAATGGTTGTCACTACGCCACGAGGCAACTAGCCCCACTCTAAGGATTTGGGAGTAACATGGCCTTTCGCCCAAACAAAATTTCCTTTTATATGAAAATTGGGCCCATTGGGCCCACAAAATCGTCTATCACTACTAACATGGTCATTGAGTCATTGGACTCATCATTTTTTCTTCAACCCTCTTATCCCACATGACCATCCTAGACCTCCGCTTTCCCCTGCGGGATAATGGGGAAAGTCGTGTCCACTGTCTTTCTTATCCTGCACTGGCCATCTCTTGTACTTTTCTTTGGCACGAGATAAGGAGGAAAGCCATTCACCCTTTGACCCTATTATCCCACATGGCCATTAGTGTTGTATTCTTCTTAGCACAGGATAAGGGGGACCACATAATTGTCTTTGTAACTACTTACTTCGCACGACCTTGTGCCTTGGTCACTTCGCCTTGCAGGATAAACAAAATTGCTTATGGTTTCCTTACCCCACGTGACCTTCATTTTCTGAAGTTTGCCCCTGTAGGATAACAAAATAAAACCTTTTTTTTAATTCCTTATCTTGCACAATGTTGCACCATCCGCGTTGCTCTCTTATCCCGCATGACCCCCTATTCGTCTTTCTACACCTTGCAGGATAAGCAAAACGCTTATCGTTCTTATCCTGCACAATGTCACATTGTGCCTTGATCTCGATGTGGGGTAAGGAAGGGGAGCACTATCTTTGCTTGCTTTCTTATTCCACACAATCCCTTTGATCTCTTCCTTCACCTCACGGGATAACAAAAAAATCCTTACTGCCAGTCAGACAACAGACTGTGGTAAATAGCTTGATGTGGTCAATAACACATGATCCTGATACAAGATGGTGAATAACACGACGTTTTATTCTCCTGAGATGTTGGTGTTACCACAAGGCACGGGTTGATAACATATTGTGTTATTGATATCCACATAACCTTTGTATTATGTGCTCTGGAAAAAATAAGGAAGCAACTAACTTTGTTGAGTGCAACAATACGACATGTTAGCCGCACCGACTAACATGACGTGTTATATGACACTGAACTTTTTGAACTGATCTTTGCAAGGGTTGGCACAAAAAATTGCCAACATTTTTGGTGACTCAAAGGGAACCTTAAGCCTTCTTAGGGAAAGAACAAAACTCTTATATATCCATTGAGCGTAGATTCAAGGCCTGAAACAAAAAGATAATCTATGCCCTTGCAACTTGAAACAAAATTCAAAATTTGGACATTATGAAAGAGATGACCTATGCACGTGTACTTGTGGAAAGCATAAGAGCGTAAATTACAGATATTCATAATATTTATAAAAGGACCTGCAAATCTCTTAAGAACATGCTTTTAGATGTATGCCATTGACTGCAATGGAAATACCTTCACCATTAAGTCTTGACAGATTGAAAGCATTAGCCTCCTTGCAACTTTTAATTACATAGGGACCACTCCATATGGCATCAAACTTTGAATTCCTGCCTGGTTTTTCTCTGCCAGCATCCCATTTTAGGACAAAATATCCAACCTAAAAGGTCCTCAAAGCTTTCAGATGTATGCCATTGACTACAATGGAAATGCCTTCACCATTAAGTCTTGACAGATTGAAAGCATTAGCCTCCTTGCAACTTGTAATTACATAGGGACCACTCCATATGGCATCAAATTTTGAATTCATGCCTAGTTTTTCTCTGCCAACATCCCATTTTAGGACAAAATATCCAACCTAAAAGGTCCTCAAAATGGCTTTCTTATCAAAATACCTCTTCACTTGTCCCTGATGGACATTTAAGGTCTACTTGGCTTTCTCTTTGACCTCTTCAATCTTTGTAAGTTCAACATACCTCACTGATAGGCCATCATTTTTCAGGAGCTCCAACTAATGTGCTAGGTCTAGATATGGAAACTCAAGGGACAAGGGGAGCCTTGCTTCCCTTCTTTCATGCAACCCTTCTCTCTCTTCATTTTCCCTGTCAGATCATAGATTAGTTTTACTAGTGTTGGGTTGGTCCAACACCTTGCATCTTAGATTGAAGAGGACGTCGACCTTCTCTAGAGATTCAACCTCACATTTAGCAAGGTCCCACACTTGAGAGGTTGATTCAATATTTCAGAAGGTTGATGATCAAGGTTTCTTGGATCATCAAGGGTGCAAACTTTTGTGACAATAATAATCATGCCTAAAATGATAATAATTAGAGAACAATTCAGTTCTAAAGACTATTTAAATAATTAAAATTGTAGAATAATCACATAAGATATCTATATGGTTGCAAATCTTGTCTTTAATATTTCTCATTGTCATTAATTTTTTTCACTAAAGGGTTTGACCTAGGAGAACTTAAAGAAAATGCTTTTGGATTAGAGTGTGTAAAGCATTTTTGCATCAAATTTTTTTTACACAATCTAATCCAGAAGCATATACTTTAATTCATTATGGTTTGGGGAAACTTGATATCATTAATCTAGGAGAACTTGTTCACTTACCAAATCAATGTCTCTAGACACTACCTTAACACATGCATATATCTATATAAGACAATGTGAGACAATTTTCATGATTACATTATATTAGTCCATTCCCACATAATGTATAGATCATTTTTTTTTGCATTAGATGAAGTTAATGATAATTGAGATCAAACTCTTTATCTTTATCTCTATATTTTTATCTCTCACTCCACCTCTCTATATCTCTATATATTCTCTCCCTCTTCCTCTCCCCCTCTATCTTCATCTCTACTTTTATTTACTCTAAACTAGCCACACTAATGGCAAGAACTTGACATTTTGTGTCTCTTGTTAAACTTGTTTTTAAAACATTCAATAGAGATTGAGTCCCTCTTCTCTTATAATTATATTTTGGTTTACATTGACGAATTTAAGTTATGCATGGATAAAAAGTATTGAATAACTTTATAAAAAAATAAAATAAAACTAGCATACTTATATTTTTTAAAATAGATATCAAATTTTTAAAATAAAATTAAAGGAGAGTAAGTAATCTTTATTTAGTGCAACCATTTTCTCTTAATCTTAAAAAATCAAGATAAATATCATGTGCACAATAAATCCCATAAAAAAAAAAACATTTTTAAAAACAATGCGTTTGTATTGTACTTTTTGCTATAAACGCTTTCAAATCTTCAAAAAAGTTGAATGCATTTGCATGTTGTCTATTTTTTTTACATGGATAAGAAAGCTTGTTGCCCTTGCAAACTATATATATCTTTGCCTCGCTACCTCTCTATATTTCTTCTTCCATATCTCCTATATTTATCTTATTATCTCTCCATTTATCTCTATCCTTATATCTCCTCCCTCTCTCTCACTCACTCTATATATCATTTCTTATCTCATGCTTTATCTTTCTATCTCTCACTCTCATTGTCTCCCTCTCTCTCCCTCTATGTACATTTATCTCTTCCATCTTTATTGCTCATCTCTCCTCCCTCTTTATCTATCCCCCTCATCCATATCTATCTCTATCTCTATCTTTATCTCTCTCTGTCTTCCCCCCTCTCTCCCCCTCTCTCCCCCTCTCTCCCTATTGCAAACATAATATGATTAAGTCAATAATAGAGACTAATTATCTTCCTGATTAGAGATTTTGTTATAGTTGTGGTTAGATCTTTGTAAGTAGATGCATACTTGATTTGAAGTTATCATTTCTCTACTTAGACCCGTGTTGCACAAACAACACCATTTGTTAAATAGCCTACAATTGATCCACATAGTACACAAATGTATAAAACTAATAGAACAACATTTTTCATAATTGACCTTCCACACCTCTTACACATACCCATTGCACACTAAGGTGTGATTACTAGTTTATAATTATAAAGGAATCAAACTGGTTAACTTTCAAGATCAACAATTCATGCTTATGTCAATCACAATGTCTACAACTGTTGGATCATTATTTTGCCAATTTTTTTACCCTTTTTTCTACTTATATTTTTCTCAAGATGGACTCACTTCGTGTTTTCTATTCACAATTTTTCCTTGCCTCTGCTCACATTTTTTTGGTCAATTTTCATGCACGGTTAGGGTTTTGGTGATCATAAAGAGATTTTTATTTTATAATGAAGTTTGTCTATCTTCTAAACGTGGACTTTGTTTGTATTATAATCCTCACAAAAAAAATTCTCACCTAATAATGTATAGCCTAATCCCTCTAAGGAAAAGAATATGCATTATTGATTAGGAATTTTCTATCTACTAAGATACCAATGTCTCTTTCGAATAATGTTTGGCTATTTATTTACAAAGTGGACAATGAAGAGGCATTATTTAAAAACTATATTATTACTCAAGCACACTTGGCACCTTGATGTAATATTTTGAGTTTTATTCAATAAAAATAATTTTAATTAAAATTTTGTAGGGTAGTTGGGGTTTTAAGTTTGATTTTAATTAAATAAATACTTTATTAAAATTTAATTACGTGTTTTTAGTTGAATTTATTGAATTGTATTTTATGACGAGTGGTTTGTATAAATTTATCTTTCTCAATTATGAATGGTTCAATTAGTAGTTTTTTGCAATGAGATGTTGCTCATCTCATAAGGATAATGTATTTAAACTATTTGAAAGGTCATCGATATGAATGGTCCACTTAGCTATCTTTTTATGGGTAAAGGAACTTGAGAGGTTACCCATATAGGTACTACTTGACTCAAGCATATTTGATCATAGAATTATTCAAAATCCAATCTACTTAACCTATTATTCCATTTACAAGATTTTAACAAGCACTGGTATCTTATGAACCATTCATTATAAAACTTTACATTATATTACATATCTATCAATATTATATATGTATGCATGTGTGTGTCTTTCTATATGTATGTATGTTTGTATGTATGTATGTATATATATGCATATGCATATGCATATGTATATGTATATGTATATGTATATGAATATGAATATGTATGTATATGTATATGTATATGTATATGTATATGTATGTATACACATACATACATACACACATACACACATACACACACATGTATGTGTGTATGTATACATGTGTGTGTGTATGTGTGTATGTGTGTGTGTGTACATACACACACACACATACATACATACATACATACATGCATACATACATACATTGTGTGTATGTATGTATGTATGTGTGTATATATGTATGTCTGTATGTGTACGTATACATGTATGTGTGTATGTATACATACATACATACACACACATACATACACACATACATACACATACATACATGCATGCATACACACATACATGTATACATACACATACATACATACACACACACACACATACATACATACATACACACACACATACATACACACACACACACACACACACACACACACACACACACACACACACACACACACACACACACACACACATACATTTATATACATGCATACATATATATAAATATAAATACACACACACACACACACATGTGTCTGTGTGTGTGTATGTGTGTGTGTGTGAGCGCGTGCATGTGCATGTGTTGTATGTATGTATGTATGTTGCATTTCATAACAATACAAGTGTTATTTTTTTTATTGATAAATATGATATATTTATATTAATATTAAAAGAGTTCATCTTGTTGGAATCAAGTATCACTGAGAGGGGGGTGAATCGGTGATCTACCGGTTAGCAGGTTTACAAACTTAACTTTAAACCACCGGAAGAAAACAATTGAAATTGAAATGCAGAAACATCAGACTATCAACCACAAAGGCATAACACCATATTTTTACATGGAAACCCAAATGGGAAAAACCACGGTGGGATTTGAACCCACGATATTATCTCACTATGACCAGTAGAAAAACAATATTACAATATTGGGAATGCACAGGCAACTAGGCACACTGCCTAGAGCTCACTGCTCAATTATAATAACCCGGAAGGCTACAACCCTCAGGGAAGGCTCACTGCCTTACAATATAGTTATAGTGATGAATTATAGTGAATGAACTCTAAAAAAGCATCTACAATTCATGGATGAGTTCTGGTTGAGTTCTAAATATACTGACTGTATCACCTTCTCTATTCTATTTTGTTCTGCCATGTTCTTTGTCTCGGTCAGCTACCAGATCAAGAATGTGCACGTGAAACTTCACTTAGAGGGATTCTTGATCACCTCTTGCTCACATACAATCACATCATTCACCAAAAAGATCATCCACACCAAACTTATATAATGGTAATCACAAAATAGATCATCCACTACGTCAACCTAATAGTGTAATGTGTAGTCTCATGTCGGCTCGATCAGATCCCAAAGAATAAATGTGGATTACCAAAACAATAATAAAATGATTTTTCTAAGTCGACCTAATCATCCCAAACATGATTCAATGCACCACAATCACCAAAAAGCTTCCAAACCCAAAAAATGCTTTGTTCTTCCTGAAATATCGGTTAATAAGCTACCAATTAACATTCGCTTCTGGATATGAAGAATTATGATCACCGGATCAAATCTCCATGAAAATTTGCCATCAATGACAACCCTAAACCAATAGTTAGCCACCGAAAACTACCAAAAACCATCGGATGAGTGTCAATTGCCAATAATATCCCTCTTTGGCATTGATGGCAACACTCATGAAAAATGACTAAGTGTTGAGCATTGTACACCGGTTCAAAAGAATAAAAAGAATTTCTAAGGCTCCCCCTTAGAAAAAGAATTCCACTCTTCTATACATTTTTCACCTTTCCTCTCCCCCTTTGACAACAATGCCAAAGATGGGGTGCTGTCAAAACTTATATACAAAGATATTTATAAATACTTGAAGATGTCAGCATTAATAGTCTTCAAAAATCCTAGGTTAGTATCCCACCCGCTCTTTAAGTTATCCAAAATTGTGATGAATGAACTAAATACAGTAGCATGAATTTCTAATTCCATTAGGTTAGATGACACAGGTCGAGCCATTTCCTTCATACAATCTACCTTGTTACTCAACATGGTGTCCAACTAGGGGACAATTAGGTTTCAAAGTTCACCAACTTTTCTCAAAATTTTGTCCTTGTCTACTTGGAGGCTTGAGATCTGATCATTTAGAGCTATAATCTTCCCTTCAACACTTCTGGTTAAAGTTACATTAGGATCAAAGGACTGTGAAATGCTAGCGATCTTGCCCTGGCAAACACCTATCTGCTTGTCTATATCTATAGTGAATTTAGGCAAAATTAAGCAAGATTTGTACAATTTACCACCTTTTGATAATGCATCATAAATAATTTGGAATCTCTTATTCAATCTCAATCCATCATCCTTGTGAGATTTTTCCAAGATCTAGAGGCAATGGAAAGCACAAATAAGAGAGACAAAATATAGAACAAGAATAACTATATTCTCATCAATAGATAAAAAAATATGATCAAATAGACCATTACAAGTTGTTGTTCATACAATGAATATGAGCCTGCATATATAGGCAAGTCTATATGGATATGTGAGCACACAAACATGACATGTGGCTCAATAAGAAACAAGGGTAGGTAGGGATAATTAGGAGTAGGTAGGAGAAACAATATAATATTCCACATTAGGTGGATCACCCACCGAAGGTGGAATTATCACTCCATAATAAGTGGATATGATAGAGTAGTAACAACAAGATCACACCATAAAAGGTGAAAATTTTCCTACACACACTATCCCAATGTGGCACAAACACCCAAGTGTCTCATACCCAAACTACTATGAAATGCATTTCCTAAGTAAACTTAAATAAGGTGTAATAATATCCAACATGAATAATTAATTACACTAACACCCCCCCTTAAGTGCAACTTAGGGGAATGCACTTAAGTCTACAATGCAACTAAGCAATGCAAGATGGGTCCTGGCTACTAGGCCATGTTAGGTACCCATGTACAAATGAAAATGCACACAAACCAATGCAATGAAATCTCTCATAAAGCGGGGAAAGAGAGAAAAACCACATGGGAAAAAACTCCCCCCCCAAAAAAAGAGAGATGAAGAAAGCACATAATGCTCTCAATGATGAATAAGAGAGAAGAAGAGACCATGAAGCCCCCCCTTAGTGTAAAATCTCCAGCAAAGATGGTCCAATGATATTTACCAAATACCTTCCCATTAGGAAGAAAGAGAGTCAAAGTTGCACCAATAATGTCAAAGTGTGACAAAACCAGGTACCAAGTCGATGACGATGAATCACTTGCTGCAACATGATAAAGATCATGCATGGAGACAACCTGCTTTGAGCATCATCTAGATACTCGTAAAAGGCATAAATACTAGTACAATCAAAGTCTCATGGGAGCCATGCACAAATGTGTACAATCTAAGTCTCAACTGGAGCCATGCACCAAGTCTCACAAGATATTCCTAATTTAAGTGTACAAGAGGATTACATCAAAATCGTCATCAGAGACAAGATACAAAGAGGTGTGGCACTTTATGATAGTGCGTGTACAACATTTCTCATGCAAGAGCATACAACATAATTAAATATGTGCAAAACTAGAAACATGAAAATGAAGCCACCAAAGAAGCCTTGTATAATACTGCAGATGAAGATGCCTCAGTTTGGTATGTTGCCAAGCAAAATATAGGAGCAATAGCCCTCCCCTGGCTCTTGGTTGGAAGCACTACAAGACAGGTGTGAAGGCAAGAAAAAAATTAGTTGCCAATTTGATTTATTCCATGATATTTTGTTTTTAAAAACTTAATCAAAAGTTTAATAAAAACAATTATCTAATGCCCCAAAAAACTATTAAAAAATTAATAAAGAAAAAAACGAAAAAAGGCGTAAGAGAATTTTTTAAAGATTTTTTGATATTAAAAAAAAAATTAATAAAAGATTATTAAAGAAAAAAAACTTTATTTTTTATTATTAAAAATAACATTTTAAAATGTTTTTAATTTAAAAAAATTAAAATAAATTAAAATTAAAAGCCTACGGGCTGTAGTGCAGTACAAGCACCCTGCGGTCATCGCAGGTCCTGCGAATACCCGTAGGTACACTGTGCGGTCGTAGTGCCTGCGGTGTACTTGTAGCGACTGTGGTGTGCCCATAGTGACTGCAAGTAAAAAAACCCCAAAACTTTTTTTTCCAATTTTTAAATTAAAAAAAAAAAATTACTCCCCCTCCCCACACAAAATATTTCGATTTTAAATTTTTTAATGAAAAACGAAAAAAAAAATTATTAAAAAAATAAAAAATTGTACCTGTTCACTGCGTCCATACCAGCGACCAAGGGAGGGAGATTTTTTCTCAACTTGGAGTGACAGAGGCCGATTTGGACAAATGGATAGGCAATCTTGGGGTTTTGGGGCCTTTTGAGCGCAATGGCGATGACAGATTTGGCCAAATATGCTCCAAAATTGTAGGTCGTTGTCGGGACAAGTCACCACCCTCCACCTTCAAATGACTCTAGATTTGGCCTCAGATGTCGGATTTAGACGAAAAAAGGGTGATTCTCACTTTTTCGAACCTCCTCAATCCAATGGTGACCTCATATTTGACCCAACAAGCTCCAATAATAACCTACAATAGAAAGCTCCAAAATATGAAACCCCAAATAACATGAAATTTCTCTCAATTGGCAAACCAATGACACTCTAATGGCTCTGATACCATGTGAGATTTTGCCAAGATCTAGAGGCAATGGAAAGCACAAATAAGAGAGACAAAATATAGGACAAAAATAAACTGTATTCTCATCAATAGATAGAAAATGTGATCAACTAGACCATTACAAGTTGTTGTTCATACAATGAATATGAGCCTGCATATATAGGCAAGGCTATATGGATATGTGAGCACACAAACATGACATGTGGCTCAATAAGAAACAAGGGTAGGTAGGGATAAGTAGGGGTAGGTAGGAGAAACAATATAATATTCCACACAAGGTGGATCACCCACCGAAGGTGGAATTATCACTCCACAATAAGTGGATATGATAGAGTAGTAACAACATGATCACACCATAAAAGGTGGAAATTCTCCTACACACACTATCCCAATGTGGCACAAACACCCAAGTGTCTCATACCCAAACTACTATGAAATTCATTTCCTAAGTAAACTTAAGTAAGGTGTAATAATATCCAACATGAATAATTAATTACACCAACAATCCTCAATCATCTTCCAGAAAGTCTGCATCCTAATATCCTTAAATTTATCCAAAAAAATTTGAGAAGCAAACTTCTCTAAAGAATCAAAACTGATATTTACACTGTTAATTAAATGCAACAATTTACCAGAGGGGCTTTTATTTGAATATAACTATACATTTGGATTCACCTTCTGCAAAACATCAACTGACATTAAAATAAGCTTCTTGTCCTTAGATTCAGACTACACCATATCCTAGCTAGCCCAAGCTTGCACAGCAGCTGCGAGCATAAGCTTTTCCATAGGAGACATCTTTCTAAGGTTCAGCGGACCATCAAGATTGATAGGGATCCTAGGTGGGGTCCCTATAACCTGAGGAGTGACAATTTTTGGATCAGCTACTCCTTTGCCTTTGTTAGACTCAACAACCTTTGTCTTTGCAATAATCGCTTGATCACATTGTGACAAATGAAGCTTCGAAATGCACTTTTATCCTTTGAAAACCTAATTTTCCACTGCAATAAATGTTGCAACTGGTTACCATGATTTTCACAAAGTCGCTTACCAAAGCGCCAATTCTTCTCTAAAACATTTGGATAACAACTGCACATATGATTCAATCCTTCTGCAATCTTCCGGAATCAATTGTAGACCACCGAAGAGGGGGGGTTCTTAGGACCTATATGAAAAAGTTCCCCCTAAGGCATAAATCCCTAGTTACTAGATTAAGATCTTGCACCGGATTTTGGTGTAGATCCATTTTATACCTTAGATTCATCTTTTCTAACCCACATCTTCTCATTTTTATCTTTGATCTCTTCTACCTTCACTTTTTCCTTCTAATCTGATTTGCTTTTGTCTACTGGAGCATTATTCTTGCTTCTGCAATACTTTGCAATGTGACTGGTTTTATTGCATGTGCGACAAACAACATTATTCTGCATAGGTCTAAAGTTCATTTGATTTGGTCTCATCCTACACTGGTTAGAGATATGTCTAAACATCCCATAAGCATGGAATCTTTTGTTATAGAAGTTATTTATTACTGCTCTACACATATTTGACTTGTGTCCAAAATTATTGTATATGAAACATTGACCGATAAAGGTAGGAGAATCATTCATGTTGTTCATTCCATTATTCATCCTACTTCTGCATTGATTTGCCATATGACTGAATTTACTGCAAGTAAAACATCTACCATTCAATTTATGAGCATTAAGTTGTCTTACTGGAGGATTATTGCTCTTCTTCTGATAAGGTTTTGCATTGCCTTGTCCAGATCCGGAGGATTCACCTTTTCTTAAATCTAAGTCCTCGCATGTCCTTTCCATGTCTTTGACTCTCCAGCATCTCATCAAGCCTTGTTGAGCTACCTTTTAATTTGTCTTTGTATTCATTAGTAGTAGCAAGTTCATCCCTTAAGGTAGCAATCTGTCTTTCAGTTTCTTGACCATTATCCCTTGACTGTGTCAACTCAAGCTTCAACTAATCATTCTCATAGGTAAGCCTCAAGCATTCATTTACTCTTTCCTTCAATGATTGTGCCAAATTCTCATCATTCTTCTTTCAGTCCTCAATCTCTTTAGTCAGCCTCATCACAATGGATTGCATCTCATTCTTCAAAGCAACATTCTCTCTTTCAATCTTGTTAACTTTATTAGCTTTACCCTGGTATTCCATGATCTAATCTTCTTTCTCCTTCAAATTGTCCATCAATTATTTCCTCTTGTCTCTTGAAGTGTTCACTTGATCCTTCAAGTCATTAATGAAATCATCAGCATCATTTAGGTTCTTCTTCAAGGTACACATCTCATTTCTAGCTGCATCAAGATCCTCAAGTGCCACACTGAGTTGTCTCTGAAAACTAGAATCCATTGAATCAATCTCTTAGACCTTCCTTGAGCGATTAAGCTTCCTCAAAGGAACTAGTCTCTGATACCAATTGTTGGAATTAGGAATCACTGAGAGGGGAGGTGAATCAATCATCTACTGGTTAGTATATTTTCAAACTTAACTTCAAACCACTGGAAGCAAACAGTTGAAACTAAAATGCAGAAACATAAGACAATCAACCACAAAAGCATAACATCATATTTTTACATGGATACCCAAATGGGAAAAACTACGATGGGATTTGAATCCACAATATTATTTCACTATGGCGAGTAGCAAAACAATATTATAATATGGGAATGCACAGGAATTTAGGCACATTGCCTAGAGATCACTGCTCAATTATAATAACCCAAAAGGCTACAACCCTTAGGGAAGGCTCACTACCTTACAATATAGTTACAATGATGAATTATAGTGAATGAACTCTAAAAAAGCATCTACAATGCCTGGATGAGTTCCAGTTGTGTGCTAAATATACTACTGGATCACCTTCTCTATTATGCTTTGTTCTACCATGTTCTCTGTCACAGTCAGCTACCGGATCAAGAATGCACACATGAAACTTTGCTAAAATGGAATCTTGATCACCTCTTTCTCGCATACAATCACATCATTTACCAAAAAGATCATCCAGACCAAACTTATATACCGATAATCACAAAATAGATCATCCACCACGTCGCCCTGCTAATGTAACATGTAGTCTCATGTCAACTTCACCAAATCCCAAAGAATAAATGTGGATTAACAACACAATAATAAAATGATGTTTCTAAGTTAGCCCAATCATCTCAAACATGATTCACTGCACCGCAATCACCGGAAAGCTTTTGGGCCCAAAAATGCTCTGTTCTTCTTGAAATACCGGTTAACACTCACTTCCGGATATGAAGAATTATGATCACTAAATTGAATCTCCATGAAGAGTTGCCATCAATGACAACCCTAAACCAATAGTCAGCCACCAGAAACCATGAGATGAGTGTTAATTGCCAATACATCTAGTATCAAAAATATTATCTTGTGGCTTCTTCCATATATTAAACTCTTAAGACAAATGAAAAACTACAACTAGTTATAGATAATGTTCATATTTATAAGAAAAAGAATGATAGTTCCTGAAAAGATCACTATCTATGAATTGGTTAAGCATAACTTCTTCTTTTGCACTTCTATCTCAAGTTACATCTTCATCCTTTAGAATTTCTACACAATGCATCTCATTCTTGGTGAATGAAGTATGGGTAGGCTCAAAGTTCATCATGACATCATCTATAATGTGCTTAGAATGTAAAGGGTAAAAAAATACCTTAAATTTAAAGCCATACTTAGTTATGAGAATCAAATGGGACTAGTCTAAAGACAAATATCCTCCTATTTTTTCAATAAAGTCTTGAGACAAACATAGACCAAAAATGGGGGGAATGTCAATTACAATTATCTCTTGACGTGTTGTGATGCTAGGACATGAATATAAAGTAAGCAAAAGATCTTTAATTTTTCCTATGGCTTGGACCTTCCCATCCAACTAAATAACTCCCCTACTAGAGGCTCATATTCTAATTTAAGGGCCTTCATTATTTGTTTGGGCATGACTTTGGTACTAGCTCTAGAATTGATCATAGAATTATACAATAGTTTATCCCCTATAATAGGTGTTAGGAAGAAGGGCATCTGTTTTGACTTCCTTTTGGAATCCAAGAACACTGAGAGGGGGGGGTGAATCAATGTTCTACTGGAATGATCAATTTTAACCTTATTAAAACATGCATACACCAACTGGTATACTGGTACATATAGAATTGAAAGAAGTAAATAAACCAATAAGCCAATCACATAAATTAATACCATAACACACATAATTATACGTGGAAAACCTCAAAGAGGAAAAACCACGGTGGGATTTGTGACCCACAATATCAATCCATTGGCCATATGAAGAGATATTGCAAAATATAGGGGCTTGCACTTGCAGGAAGGCTTACAACCTAGAACACACTGCTCAATCACAAAAGAGCATCACTGACTACATACGAATCCAGACTACAATCCAGAGAAATGATTGAACTACAAAGGTAGCATCTTCTATGCTTGAATACAGTTTCGATTAAGCTCTATTTGTTTCGATCTGAAACCCTAAACCCTTACTCGAATAACCCTTACATAAATACCCTCACATGCATGATCTCTCTCATATATTTTGCATTCAAAACATTATCATATTCTCCTATCCATCCATATTATAAAATAATCTAACCAACTGACCTTGTTGGTGTAAATAATTATTCATGTTGGATATTATTACACCTTACTTAAGTTTACTTAGGAAATGCATTTCATATTAGTTTGGGTATGAGACACTTGGGTGTTTGTGCCACATTGGGATAGTGTGTGTAGGATAATTTCCACCTTTTGTGGACTTATCTTGTTGTTACATTCCACATTTAATGGGTGATCCACCTCATGTGGAATATTATATTGTTTCTCCTACCTACCCACACCTATTTCCTACCTACCCTTGTTTCTTATTGAGCCACATGTCATGTTTGTGTGCTCACATATCCATATAGCCTTGCCTATATAAGCAGGCTCATATTCATTGTACGAAACATGTAATGATCTAGTTGATCAGTATTTTCTTGATAGAATAAAGCTTATTTCTATCATCAATTTTGTTCTCTCTTATTTTTTCTTTCCATTGCCTCTAGATCTTGGCAAAATCTCACATGGTATCAGAGCCATTAGAGTGTCATTGGTTTGTCAATTGAGAGAAATTTGATGCTATTTGGGGTTGTATATTTTGGAGCTTTCTATTGCAGGTTATTATTGAAGATTGATGGGTCAAATATGAGGTCACCATTGAATTGAGGATATCCAAGAAAGTCATTTTTGCCTTTTGTTTCATCCAAATCGGACTTTGGAGGCCAAATCTAGAGGCATTTGAAGTTTGAAGCTGCAACAAAAATTTTCCAGAAATTATAATTTTGTAGGCAATTTTCAAATAGCGACATCTCACTCATCTGGACTCCTTTTTCCGAGCAATGTTTTTTTTTTTTGGTAGAATTTTGTGATTTGTACAATGGTGCAAGATTTTTTTGATTTTCGGATATAGGTTTTTCTGAAATCATGAAATCTCGATTTTTACAACTTTGGAGGCTTTGTTCGGGCTCATATGGACTACTTTTTAGGTGCCATTTTTTTTGAAAGTGCATTTTTTTTTTTGTCTACTTTCATAATCTGCCATTTGTTTGTAGTGATTTTGAGTAAAAATTATACTTTCAATATTTGGTACGTGTATTTCGCTTGGATCTTAGTTTAGATCACTAGCAGTATTTGTTGAAGTCTCATATATCTCCTTTTGAGAAGTTGTAAATTGAAATCAGAAGTTCACTTTGCCTTGTTTTGCAAGTGGCCCATTGTATATGTACTAAGTATAAAGTGCCAAATCACCATTTTTTATTTTTTTTGGGGGGGGTTTTCTTGATTGAGTAAATTTGGGGGGGCGTCTTGTGTGATTGTGCCTCTCTCTATCTTGTTTTTTTTCATTTGGGTGCTATGGGTTCTCCTAAATTCCCACTTTTAACTCCTCATAATTATGCTTCATGGAAGATTAAGTCTTGGAGTAAACTAATGGAAAAATGACTCATTCATTATGTAACTGGAACTATTATAACACCACCTGATCCTAAAGTTGATCCTAATGCTCAACTTGAATGACTCACTAAGAATGCTATGACACTTGAAACTCTTAGAAAGTATGTATTAGATGACATCATTTTTCACATTGAGAAGTGTACAACAATTAAAGAGGCTTGGGATATTTTTCAGAAATTGTATGGTCAAGTTGACGGGATTAAGGGCTACAAGCTTGATAGTGAACTCACAACTTTGGATCCCAAGGATTTTGATACAATCCAAGATTATGTCACAAAAGAAAATGAGCTAAGATCAAAGCTAAATAATTGTGGAATTGACAAAAAGGATGCTCAATTGGTTAATAACTTGTTGGACAAGCTTCCTTCAGAGTATGCAGCCTTTGTATCTAGCTTTCACACCCATAGGTTAGCTCAAGGTTCCTCATACACTTCTCCCTCATTTGATTTATTCACAAAGATGTTGATACTTGAGCAATCTAAGTTGACCAAGATGGGGATTCTGAAATCTTCAAAGTCACAAGCTTTGGTGGCTAACAAAGGGAATCAAAGCAATCAAGGAAAAGGCAAGAATCAAAAGCAACCTAAGTCAAAACCTCATCAATATGGAGCACAATCTTCCTCTCCACAACAAGGTGATTCACCATTCTCACCTAAGAAGAAATTATATAAGGACAATCTTTTTTGTGGATATTGCAAGAAGTCAGGACATGATGAACATCGTTGTTATAAGACAGATATTGATGAGTTGAAGAATCTTCTTGAGAAGAATAAAATCAACCTACCTTCCAGAATGTCTACATCAGATTCTTCTTCGAAGGATAAGGATAAAGGAAAGGATCACTCTTTTGGGACAGATAAAAGAAAGGGACAAGCTCTTTGTGTTACTACAAGTCATGATTCAGGGAGATGGCTTCTAGATTCAGGGGCTTCTCATCATATGGCATCTTCCCAGTCTATGTTTTCTACATTTGAGCCTTGCCACATACCATATATTTTGATGGGATATCATAAATATATGGATGTGATTGGGAAAGGATCTATTTCCATTGGGGATAACTCCTTCAATGATGTGTTGTGTGTACCCCATTTGATAAACAATCTTCTTTCCATCTATCAAATCACACATGGGGCAACTAGGAAAACTGTGGAGTTCACACCTAATTTAGTTATCATTAGAGACTTGGAGAGTGGAGCTATCATTGTGACTCAAGTGGTTGATCATGCATCTCGGTTGTACTCTTTTTCACATTTTGGTCCTATTGATGAGGTTGATTTTTTCTATGTTGATGATTCAGATTTTGAGGAGAACTTTGGGCACTTGAACTTGGGGATTCTCACATGTGAGCCCATTCTTGAGGCTTGCATATGATCTCCTTCTCTTGATATCACACCACCTATTGCACCTGATGATGCAGCTAGTGCGACAATTTTTCCTTCTTGTGATTCAGTGCAACAAGATATTTCATGTCTTCCAGCTTCAATTTCATGGGATGCATACTTGACCGGCATTGCAGGTTTGTTTATGGAGTCCTACATTGTAGATTTGGGAGACATCATTGATGACATTCATCTTCTCTTTGATGAAGATGATCCTTCTTTGATTGTTGTGAGGGATCACTCTGACCCTCTTGTGCATTCTCTACATGATCAATCTTTAGAGGTTGACATGATTGTGGATACTTTTGTCCACCAGTTGGAGGAGGTCTCTTTATCTTTTGAGGAGACATGTGAGTCTTTGGATATTGTTCTACATTCTTCTCCACTAGATCTTGGAGTGCCTTTTTCAGCTGTGTGGAGCAGTTTACCACCTTTGGAGGGGGTAACTTTCAGCATCGACATGGGGACACTTGAGCAGTTTTCAGAGATTCCTTTCATCATGAGTATTTATTCTACATCTTCCCTTCATGATTGGGGAGACTTCATGGATACACCTTTGGTTTTGTTTCTTCCCAAGGGGAGGAATGTGGTTCAACATTCGTGGATAAGTTTCTTCATACATCATCAAACTTCTATCATTGGTGCATATTCTACATTGAGGGGGGGGCTTCCTAGTCTCTCTTCTTCTTCTCTGATATGGGGGGGACTTTTTCCTCACATGGGGTTTTGTTCCTCACATACTTCTATGAGAGTTCTTTGTTTTCAACTCTCTTTTGGGGGAGGGTTTTTTCCCATTGGGTTGTTCTCTCTTTCCCCTCTTTGTGAGAGATTTCATTGCATTGGTTTGCATGCATTTGCATTTGTACATGGGTATCTAACATGGCCTAGTAGCCGAGACCCATCTTGCATTGCTTAGTTGCATTGTAGACTTAAGTGCATTCCCCTAAGTCACACTTAAGGGGGGTGTTGGTGTAAATAATTATTCATGTTGGATATTATTACACCTTACTTAAGTTTACTTAGGAAATGCATTTCATAGTAGTTTGGGTATGAGACACTTGGGTGTTTGTGCCACATTGGGATAGTGTGTGTAGGAGAATTTCCACCTTTTGTGGACTTATCTTGTTGTTAGATTCCACATTTAGTGGGTGATCCACCTCATGTGGAATATTATATTGTTTCTCCTACCTACCCACACCTATTTCCTACTACCCTTGTTTCTTATTGAGCAACATGTCATATTTGTGTGCTCACATATCCATATAGCCTTGCCTATATAAGCAGACTCATATTCATTTTATGAAACATGTAATGATCTAGTTGATTAGTATTTTCTTGATAGAATACAGTTTATTTATATCATCTATTTTGTTCTCTCTTATTTTTGCTTTCCATTGCCTCTAGATCTTGGCAAAATCTCACAAACCTATATACCCTTTACAATTCAACATGCCTTATGTCGGCTTACAAAGATAATTACAATATGAATATACATGTTGACTCAATAACTTAAATACATTAATATAAAAAATAGTTGTCGATGTTGGTTCTCCAAAAGATGTCGGCCTCCAATACTGATAACTTGATTCTAAACCATGTCAGTCTGCATTGCCGGTAATCAAAGAATTCCTTCCAACATGCCGGTGTTAGTGAAGTGTCTGTGAGGTGCCTGTCGATACACAACTGAACTAAAATATTGAGCTAGAACAAGTTGCCATGTTGCCATCAATGACAACATATTGAAACCAACCAATTGAGTGTCAATTGCCAACAATCTCCCCCTTTGGCATTGATGGCAACACTCATGTGAAAAATGATCATGGTTTCCATCTGTCGATTACATCTTGAGCCTGCTCCCCCTGAGCGGAATATTCATCTATGATCATAATAAAAAATACTTCATATCTCCATATCTCCCCCTAATGTATACAACTCCCTTTTTTTATTTTTCACATCAATATCTCTCCCCCTTTGACATCAATGCCATCAAAAATACCAAAAGTATCAAAAGGCCAAAAACCGGGATGAAGAATGAATACTATACAATGAATATGTCCTAAAATACCTTACCGGAGCTGAATGTATTTGAAAATATCCGGATAAGCCTTATACAAAATCTCAAGATAGGTATCCCAACCAGATTTGAAAGTGTCAGAAATAGATACAAGTCCATTTAGCATATGGGCAAATGACTCTTTCTCATTAAGCTCTGCCGGTGTGGGCTTACCAACCATATATATACACTCATTTTTATGTACACTTAATGGATCCAACCCACCAAACCTCTAAGACTTTTGGCCCTCCTTATGATTTTTTCTTTCTCAAGAGCAAAAACATGGGCTTCCAAAACCAAAATATGACCATCTATAGATGTAGTTAATGAATTCAATCCATTAAAATAATTGGCTATACTCGCAATCTCCTCATGAATATCCTTAATCCTTTTATCTGTCTTAGTTGTGAGTAAACATGTATTACAACATACTATGTAGATATTAGTATACTTAATGCATTATCAATTTATTTTAACTTATCATCAATCTCCTTCCTCTTAGACTCAATCACTTGATCAAATGTAGCTCTCTTTGCCTGTGTGAACCTTTCCAGTGCTTGTCTATTTGATATCTTCTGCAAAGATTGAAAATCCTTTGAAATGTGCTATGTGATTGTCTTAAGCTTGCCGAATGGGCTTACTTCTTTGTCAAACTTGCACTCTGGGACTAGTTTATGCAAAATAGTGATAGACTGGTCAATAACACCTTTATCCATAGATTCCTCCTTCAACATTTTATGTGCAACCATCATCATGAGTTTAGTAGAACTCATCTTGGTTATGCTTTTCTTTTCAACCTGTGAGGTGTCAATTGACATCACTGATGGACTCACTATCGGTTCCCTACTAGATTCCCCTTTCTTCTCCCCTAATGTTTTAACTTTTATAGCTTTCACACTTGCACCAGTGGCTTCACCACTTGGTGCAGTCTCAGTAACTGTCGGTTCCTCCCTAGGAACAATAACCTCATCCCATACAAACTAATCTAAAGGAAAATTGTCCACAACATTAGAAACATGTACATTATCAACCTTTACACTCTCTGTATCTACCGGTATCTCAATATTTGCCTATAAATTTGTATCTACCAGGGGCTCAATATCCACTATCTTAATGTTTTTCAAAATTGAGGGTGCAGTACCCATAATACCTTTACCTTTCCCTTCAACCAGGATGTCTACAGTATTTGTCTTGGGTTTAGATGAAGTATAAAAACCACGGTTCTCTTCAAATAACTTAACCCATGCCTTGTGGGTCTCCTTGATTATCTCATTTACTCTACCTAACATAAGACTGATTATTCTATGCTTGTTGTTAAATATTTTTCATCTTTTCCATCTCCTCTGGAGCAATAGGAACACAAACAGATAACAACTCTTGAATCTTGATATGCCCATCCTCTTGCATTGTTGATAGTCTTCTAGCATCTAACATGTCATACAACTGTGTCGGTATTTGGTCTTCAATTTCTATCAAGGCTTTCTTATAGATATCCAAATACAACAAAATTGATTCCTCTACCTCTCTTTGTTTATCATTATCTAAATGTTCATAATAAAACTATAAATTCTTTCACATACCATCTTTAGTAATTTCATCAACTAACTCTACACAAGTCTTTGGTGGAATGATAGTTACATTACCAAATTTAATTGCAATATCAATGTCATACTTCTTCTTTCTCCTTCTAGTATCAGATGGGGCCGAAGGTGTTTCTTTTGGTGCTCTTCTCTGTGTCGATACCCTAATAGTAGTTTTCCCAACCGGTTGCTTCTTAGCCTCTACCTTTGTCTCTTCAATTTTCTTCCTCAATACCCTTTTGAATGCCAAGGGTGTGTCATCTTCAGATGCAAATTCTGCTACAATAGGCTCAATGAATATTTTTGGTTCCTTCCTCTTCCTACCTTTCTCTGGGACAACATCAATCAATGCTTTGATGTCCTGTGAAACCATTTTCACAAATTTACTTGCCTTGCCTTCCTGATTCTCTCTCTTCTTCTGGTTGAACTCAGTTTCAACCTCTTGCATCTTTTGCTTAGCAGTACCAAAGGTTTTTATAGTTTCATCTACCGGTGCATCAATTAGCATTTGTGCATAAGCATTAATAATCTATGCATCAACTTCATAACACATTTCCTCAATCCAAATCTTCCAGGGCCTTACAGCTTCCATAAAATTTTCATCTTTCTTAACCATGAAGCATATGTCGGTTGAGTACTTCTTAACAATGTTCTTTGGAACCCTCATCCTAGAATTTAAAGCCTTTTGAAATACTTTAAAGTAACCCCACACTTTGTCATCTCTTTGACTACCCAATGTAGCAATTGACTGTTTTAGTTGCCTCCCTATCGAGATATCGAATGCCCATTTTCTCTTCCCAAAATTGGGAGTCTCATTGATGAAAAATAGGATTAAATAGATAATTAGGTTACCATACCAGAATGTTCCTTTCTTTTCTCCTTTAATCTTTCCTAGGTTAATCAACAATTCATCCAACATCCAACCACATAGATCCAACTTCTCATTCTCCCTCATCATTTTATGAGCTGCATAAATGCAGGAGCTAGAAATAGAATTCAGTCGTTTAATTGTGTTACTTTGTAATCGATGACCATACTTTTGAATCTAATGTCTGTGTCGGTGATAATATTGATCCTCATTGACCGCTTGTCTGATGTTGCATCGGTAATCTTGTTGACCTGATCATTTGAAACTTTCTTATTCGGACGTTGTCCAACCTGTGGTAAACTAGTGATTTCCCTAATGGCCTCCTTTGTAATCTTATATGGTCTATCCAACTAGATAAACTCTCCATGCACCCTGCTTAAAACATACCTAACAATTTCATCTTCAAATTCTGGAATATCCAAAATGTCAGTAAACCCTAAATCCACAATATGCTGGTATTCAGGCTTAATCTTTCTAGAATCTCCCATTATCTCACTCATGTACATTCTCTTAATATCAAACATTCCCAAATCCTCAATATGACAGTGAATGTAAGCTCGTACATCTTCGATATATGCAACTCCTTCCGGGACACGGGAAAAAGCTCCAAGCGAATCGTCTAGGGTAGCAACATGTGGATATTGCTTGAAAATTGGCGTGGGACGGTCCTTGACCTCAACTATAATCAAATTTGCAACAAATATAGGTGATATACTTATAAAGCATCAAGTGGGGGGGGGGTGAATCAATGATAGCAAAAACAATAACACTTTAATCCTAGACCGGTAAAAACATTTAACTAGTTTACGTAAGACTTTGTATGCAATCCAAAGTGTTATAAAGAATTCACCATAACACAAGAAATTATACTGGGAAAAACCACAATGAGATGGAACTCACAAGCTAACTATGTGCAGTAATAGGTAACTAATTGGTTAAGGTATACAAAAGTGCTCTGTTGGGAGCAAATCCTATTAAAGATCCCAAGCCCTGTTAGGAGCTATACCTAGTTAAAGGTAACCTCAGTGGAGGATTTAGATCCAAGTTAATGAATCACCTTCTTAGAGGATTTGTACAATGAATCTTGTTAGAGATTACCCGATTAGGGGATTTAACTGTTGTAGTGATTAGAAAACAACAGGTGGTATGATCTAGGAATAGCACATTCTACTTGTATATATCCTTTTCTGCTCACTCAATATTGTATCATTGACATACTCTATATCTCCCTGAATAATTCGCATCAACTCTAACTCATAACATCACTTATATCTCACATATAAAAATAACTCATCACGATGCCTTTTTATTGACATTAGATTTTATGTCGGCTTCAAGAACCTCAACACAATGTCCTAGGTTCAGTGAATCTAGACAATCTTTCATAACATGTCACAAATCACTGCCAAAAATGTCGATTGGTGGTAGCACATCACGACCCGTGATAACTCATCACACAATCAGGGAAAACCGATTTGAATACCGATACCGGTTTAGTGTTCACCACATCAAACTCATATACCGATTGTCTCCATTCACCTCCTCTCACTCTCTGCTGCATCTTGAAACTGGTAACAATGCAATTGACCAAAAACCAATTGTCTTACTTGCATATACTGGTTGTCTGCATGTACTAGTTTAGACACCTTTATACCGGTTGGACTTACTCTATACATATGATACCGATTTATAATATGAAGACTTAGAAGTAGTACCAATTTGACTTAAATAAGATGACTATGACAATATGAACATGTCTGTGTGTGTGTGTGTATTTGTGCCATCAATGACAACATACGAAGTCATCCAATACAAAAATCATCATCAAGCCAACAATCTCCCCCTTTAGCATTGATGAAAATGCTTAGAAAAATGTACAGACTCCCCCTTAACAGTACATACAAAATTTACATCACATAAATATTCGTACTCCCCCTTTGACAACAATGCCAAATTGAAAAGAAAAATACATACATTACATCAAAAATTGTCATCAAAAACTGCATATATAAATACATATAAGAGTTTTTACAATGGAAGTCTTAAGAAAATATCGCTGAAATGAAAATTTATCTACTTGAGATTATTATCCCATGTCTCTAACAATGTTTCAGTGATATCAACATTTGTCAAAACTTGTGCAGCAAATTATTCCATAGTATCCACTGTGCTCATCTCCAGTGTAGCCAAAACTGCTTCAGAATCCTTATATGCCCTTTGTAGAATTTCAACTTTTGCTATCAACTGGTTCTTCAGTTCTTTCAAGGATCTAAGCCTCTTAACCTGTTCAAAATCATAAACATCTAACAAATATTGTAAAGCATCAACCGATTTGCCAAAATCTAAAGTTGAATCCTATACAGGGTTATATGCATCACTTATCCGCTCTAGTTCTTTCTCTATTTCTTCATGCTTTTGCTTCAAATCAAAATAGAAGAAAGAAACTTTAGATACATTAGCCAAAATGTTATCTCCTTTTTCTATAGTAGTTCTCAATAGATCTTTATTCATAGATAAAGCAATCTTTCCTTTATCTATATCTGAAATTAGTTTCTCTCCCCTTTTCTTTCTATAATCTTTTTTGGCTAAGGCATGTGTTGTCTCTTCAAGTGATTTTAGTTGGTCAGTAGCATCAGTAACTAGCTGTCTAGGCTTGGCAATAGGGGTAGACAAATTATCAGAGTTAGTCTCCGGTAGGAGACTTGGCAAAATGTCAACAACAGTCTGAATAGTTTCTGCTTCTTTTCTCTTCTCTTTCAACCTTTTCTTTTGAGCCCTAGATTGCATAACATAAACAATCTCTGTTAGTTCAGATGCACTCAATTTGTCCATATCAATTGGACCTTGTATGTTGATTGAGTCATCATCATCATCATCATCATCATCATCAAGTTGTTGCTTCACCTTTTCTTTTTCCTTTTCATCATTTTTCTCTATTGTCTTCTCCTCTGTTTTCTCTTTCTCTTTCTCTGGCGGTTCTTGCAAAGTGGTAGTAGTGACCGGTGGTAGTTGTTTCTCAATATTGTGTTCCTTGACCAGTGGTGGTTGAATATCCACACTTAGTTTTGTAGCCGGTGCTTCAACTACTTCCTGTTTATCGGTAATATTCGGTTGATGTTCAATTTTATTAACCGATTCAATGTCATTACATGTTAGATCAACAATATCATCAATATCTTCAACTTCATCCATTGAGAATATGGCCAGTGTCGAACTTGTGTCATCCTTCTTAACAGGATAGACAACATTCAATGTTATTATTTCTTCTTTCTCTAGCTCTGATGGAGCTCCAATCTCAGTCTGACTAGGTTTATTATCACATCCTTTCAATAGTGCATTCATTCTTTGAATATCTTGAGCAATACGTTGAGTATCATCTTCAACAGGTTGAATCTTTCCATCCAATAACCTTAGTCTCCTTGTTTTAGAATGATATTGTCCTTTATATTTAACAAGCAATGCTAATAATTCTTCTCGAGACAACTCAAAAATATTGAACAATGATTCTATCAACATTTTCTTATTCCCAATCTACAACCATTTTCCATTTATTTTCAAGAATCAAATATAAATAATCAAAAATGTCCTTTTTAATATCTTATGGTAACCAGTTGTATTGACACAAGTAATTAATTACCTCTTTTACCACTTCTTGTTTCTGGCCTTCATCAAATGAATCAAAATATTATTTTACATTATCAAATCGTTTCTTCCCTAATGTTTTCAAAGTCCTCTCAAAATCACTCATTGGTTTGAATGATGTAACATTAATACGAGTACTTTGTTTAGAAATGTCTCCTACTGGTTTGGATTTCTTACCAGTCAATTTCATCTTATTTGTTTCTTCTTCAATATCAGTATCCTTAGATTCTACTTGCAAGATGAGATGTTTGCCTCTCTTCTTTTTTGCAGCCTTCTCTTTGCATATACTTTGGGTACTGGTTCCTTCTTGATTTGAATACTTCTAGTTATCCTTTTATTGGTGGATACAAAAGCTGACTTATCAACTTTCTTCTTTTTCTCCTTGGCACTATTGGGTTGTGCAGGTGCAATCCTTTCTCGATAAGTGCCTAGTATTTTCTTCTTAGTGTCCTTAAGAGATGCCAAGAGGTTGTTGGCATAACCGATCAACAAGTCATAGCTCATTTCATAGCTCATTTCTTCCATTTCATCTTCGCTTGGTTCAATTGCCTCCATAAGGCAAAAGTCAGTGGTCACAGTGAAACAAATGTCTTTTTCAAAACGTTTCGCCACTTCATCTGATAGCTTCAATCTCATGCTCATTTTCTTTTGAAATTAATTAAAATATTTGTTCATTGCAATATGAAATGTGTCCTTTACAACCTTTATGCTATTTTGGATTTGGGTTGTCACTGGTATTTTCTTCGACCATTGAATATCACCAATTCCTGGAATGAAATTCTAAAAGTAGAAAAACAAACCAATCAATAGTTGACCATATTTAAACTTTTGGCTGTTGTCCTTCTTAATTGATTCTAGGTTCAACATCAATTGACTTCTCATTGCCTCACACAAATCATAATTTGCATCCTCTATCATCATCCTATAGGCAACATGCACACCTGTAGATGGTACACTGTTCATTCGACTAGAATGAAATATCCGGTAGTCAATAACCATTATTGCAAATATGACACCTTGATCTGCATGTTGTTGACAAAAATTGCATGACCATCAGTAGTGGTCTTTGTCAATGTAATAACAGTTTCCTTTGAGATTGTCCTCAGTTTTGATACTTCACTGGTTTGGCAAAAACCGGTTACTGCATGATCCTTTGTGATAGTGTGAGACCTATCAAGATACATGTTCCCTCCATGTACACGACTAAGGATAATCCTGACATGTTCTTCCTCAAAATATTCTAGAAAATATACCATATTATGAAAACCTTTCTCATGAACCCTAATATATTTGGGTTTGATTTTTCTGTTTTTATCACACAAAGATTTAAGCTGAGAATAGATTGCCAATGACCCTAGATCCTCAATTTTTCAATCTATGTAACTAGACAAATCTCCTTTAATAAAAACTCCTTCAATAACTTGAGACAATGCATTAGAAGATTCTATTTTATATGATCCCATAGAATCCATAGCTTCCGCAGTGATAAAAAGACTTTATGCAGGTGTAGAAGATGATGCCATTCAAAATAATCTGATTTACGAGAAGATTGATCAAAATACCTTGTTCCCTTCACATTGTTAGGGTTTTTGGTTGCTCTCTCACTTGCACACCTGATTCGCCTCCCTTCACTTCAAATCTGATTCAACTTTTTAAATTGTAGCACAAATTCGTTCTCAATCTGCTAACAATGCTTTGTTTCACTTCGTAAGTGCTAACAAAATGCTTCTCTGAATGCTATTAGGGTAAAAATGACTTAGTGAAATTACCTTTTATTAACTTACCCATTGCATTTATTACAGTACCGATAGGGTAACAAACCCTAATTATCACCTAACAAACTTGCCTATATTGATAGGTATATTAACTGGTTGGTAAACCTTAGAAAACTGATTGATAATAATATCAAAATTCTTATTTTACAACTCAAAATGCAAAATCTTCTACTATACTCTCTTTTCAAGGGGTCCAGAAATGAATTTAATGATACACTCCCCTTAGGCTTGTTGAAAAGCTTAGTTTACTAGTGTAGCATTCTCCACACTCGATGAAAGGTTTGATTCTTCTAATGGCTTGTCCTCACTTTTCTTTTTCCAGATCCTATTCATCTAAGAGACATTTCCATCTCAATACCTACTTGTAAAACTTCTTTTTCTTCCTTCTCTTGCCAGTGTTCATGCAGAGTTGCATTCTCTTGCTTGATCTTAGAGATCTCATGATCTTTTTCTTTGATCTGGTCTTCAACTTACCTTCTTGCTTCAAGGTCTTGAATCATACGGATTGTAAGAGCTTCAAGTTCTCTCCTTAGGTTGAGTTTTTCACCATTCAGTTTCTCCACTTCTTTGACCAGTGCATCAATATTAGCCTCATCTGAAGAGATGTTGTTAGAGATCTCTAATAATTGTTCAGTCAGTTCTCTCCTTTTTACTTGTGAAGCTTTGAATCTACCTCTCAGGGTTTCTATCTCTTCCCCAGTTGCATCAAGTACTCTAGCCATCTCTCTATAGCTCATATCCCTCATACTGGCTTTAGGGTTTCCTTCCGAGTGGTTAGGCCTTAAGGAAGTTAGGCTCTGATACCAATTGATAGACTTATAAATTACTGAGAGGGGAGGGGGGGGTGAATCAATGATAGAGAAAACAATAACACTTTGATCCCAAACTGGTAAAAATATTTAACCCGTTTACTTAAGACTTTGTATGCAATCCAAAGTGTTATAAAAGCATTCACAGTAATCAAAACATTCACCATAACACAAGAAATTATACATGGAAAATCCAACTGGGAAAAACCACGATGAGATGGAACTCATAAGTTAACTATCTGCAGTGATAGGTAACTGATCAATTAAGGTGTACAAAAGTGCTATGTTGGGAGCGAATCCTATTAAAGATCCCAAGCCATGTTAGGAGCTATACTTAGTTAAAGGTAACCTCAATGGAGGATTTAGATCCAAGTTAATGAATCACCTTGTTAGAGTATTTGTACAATGAATCTTGTTAGAGCTTACCCGGTTAGGGGATTTAACTGTTATAGTGATTAGAAAACAATAGGTGGTATGATCTAGGAATAACACATTCTACTTATATAGATCCTTTTCTGGTCACTCAATATTGTATCATTGACATACTTTGTATCTCCCTCAATAATTTGCATCAACTCTAACTCATAACATCACTTTTATCTTTCATATAAACATAACTCATCATGATGCCTTTTTATAGACATTAGATTTCATGCCAGCTTCAATAATCTCAATACAATTTCCTAGGTTCAATGAATCTAGACAATCTTTCATAACACATCACAGATCACCGCCAAAAATGTTGGTTGGTGGTAACACATCACGACTGGTGATAACTCATCACACAATCAGGGAAAACCGGTTTGAACACCGATATCGGTTTAGTGTTCACCACATCAAACTCATATATCGATTGTCTCCATTCACCTCCTTTCGCTCTCCACTGCATCTCGAAACTGGTAAAAATGGAATTTACCAAAAACTAATTGTCTTACCTGCATATATCGATTGTGTACATGTACTAGTTCAAACACCTTCATACCGGTTGGACTTACTCTATACATATGATATTGGTTTACAATATGAAGACTTAGAAGTAGTATCAGTTTGACTTAACTAAGATGATTATAGCAATATGAATATATGTGTGTGTATATGTGCCATCAATGACAACATATAAAGTCATCCAATACAAAAATCATCATCAAGCCAACAATAGGTACATATGATGATCCTACTTCCATGATTGAAGATAAATACTTGTGAATAGTTGCCGGTGAAAAATCCTAAAGACCTCTTCGAATCGCTGCTGAAATCGCTCAAGATGATATCGATCGCACTGATTCGCCTGAGACTACCTCTGAATCGCTCTAAATGCAAAGTGATTAGAAATGAAGTGAATTCAACATTTTATCCTCCAAGAAACTTAATATTTCATTGACATCAATGACTTCCAGTGGAAGATACCAGATCTCGATCAAACATCTACATGCCAAATAAGCATCTCCAATGTCTAGATCATCTTCCAAAACCTCTTCCTGGGATATATGCAACATATTTATGAATTTTCCCTACCCTTAAGGCATCTGCCTTAGTTACCGAATGAGATTCATGCCGATGCAGGAGCAACCTCCTCTACCGGTTGAGTAATCGGTGCATTTCCATCTGTTGATAGTTCTTCTAACTTCCTGATCCATCTCTGGGTATGATCTTGTTGGATTTCATTAACCTTCTCTTTTCCTTTCTCATTAGATCCTCCATTACCAACCAATGGGTTTCTACTTCTACAGAACTTAGCAATATGTCCAACCTCATTACATGCATAACATGTAACAATGTTCTTTTGAATTTCTTTGCTAAAGCTGGTGTAATTGCTTGACCTGCACTGACTAGCCATATGTCCAAATTTTCCACATGCATAACACTTAACATTCATTCTGCAATCTTCTGTCTTATGACCACACTTATTACATTTATTACGTACGTTGTTCTGCATACCAAAAATGTTATCAAAGAGATTGAAAACACTGCTAAATATACCAGAAATGCCACAATACATACCAAAAATGCTAAGGTACAGACTGAAAGCACTAAAGTATAGAAAAATATGAAAATAGAGTTGAGAAGTCTCCCAAAAATGCCATTTGAGGTGTCAGAACGCTACAAAAGAGTCCAATAACGCGATTCAGGAGCCCAAGAGAGCTAATCTGCACTTCAAAAGAGCTAATCAACATGTCAATGAAATTTCCTACAAGCAAACTTGTTATAGATCAAAGGGGCTAGGCCCCACGATGGGCGCCAATTAATGTGATGCTAGAAATGTGGTATATAAGAAAGGCACACATATAATGAGACAATAAAACATAAATGAAAAGCTTAATTGAAAACTAAACCAAAGATACAAACCATAAGCCTTCCTTGAAATGTCCCATTTTGCTCTATTCTTGAGGACCTTGAAGGTGTTGGATTCATTGGCTCTCAGCGGAGCAATGACCTCCAAAGTGGAAACTCAAGAGTTGAGTAGCTACTTGTTCATGATTGATTATGAAAATGATATGAAATGCATGATCTAAGAAACTAGATTAACATGCTATGATTAATCTAAAAGCTAATTACTATATAATTGAAATGCAAATTGCCCATAGTAATGATGCTAAGAATATGAATGCAAGGGATTATTATTGCTCTAAAATGAGGGGTATTTATATGAATTCCAAGGCCAAAGCTGAGGTGGCGTGAATTGACGGTCCAAATCTTATCTGAAGATATCAAGGGCCAAGATTGAGTAAGTTGGAGAAAAGGTTGGAGGAGGAGACACTTGTCATCTCTGTGGTGACAAGTGTCAAGAAGCCTTGCTCATGAGAGGGCAAGTGTCCAAGGGAGGAAACATGTGACAAAAGTGCCATGTGTCTCAAGGAGAAAATATCCACACCATGGGAGGTTAGGATAAGGAAGTTAGAATGTGCAAGATAAGATAGGGTTAGTTAAACCCAGGGTTAAGTGGAATGGGTTAGGTTAGGGGATGGTTAGGTTAGGTGGTTAAAAGTTAGGAGCCATGTGGTCATTTGAATTTGGAAATTCAAATAATTTGGAAAATGATAATTAATCTCAACAAACTTGAGTTTGTTAATTTTAATTAGGGATTAGAATAATTGATTTATATGGGGGGAAATTAATTCATTTATAATTAATTAATCAAATGGGGATATGAAATGAACTATATAAATAAATCATGTAGATTCATTTACTAGTAGATGAATAGAGAAATTAATCAAATTGCTTGTGAATTCAATTAATTGGGAAGGAGAATTAATCAAATAACTACGTATTTAATTAACTATCTTCAAACCATTTTTAGGTGTATACATTTTGCCCCTCTTTGAAGCGATGTGTGAGGACGCGTTGGTGCAAAGAAAACTCGATCGATGATGTTACTGATATTGATTTTGATAAGATGCAAATTTCATCTTGATTTGATGCGGATTTGGTTTCGATATGATATTGATTTGATTTTGAGATGATAAATCTTGATATGATGTGGTTTTGATGTGGTTTCGATTTTTGAGTTGATAAATCTCGATATGATGTCCTAGATGCTGACTGATAGATATTGATGTGAGGATACCCCCTCGGGAGATGAATCGGATAATTTTTGCAATGTTTTTGAATTTTTCTCGATTTTTTGATTTGTTTGAAATTTTTTAAATTTTTACGATTTTTAGATTTTTAATGATTTTATGATTTTTAGAGATTTTCAGAGTCGATCCGATTCATTTCCCGATAAGAAATTTGAAAACGCTGCCCTTCCAAGTTGATTAGTTGATTAGATGATTAAAAATCAGTGGAATAAAAATCCCACTTAAATGCCCCATTGTGAGTTTAAAAAGGTGAATTCCTTTTACCACTCTTCATTTGTGCACTTCAGTTGTTTGAGAAATTTGCTCTGGGGGAAGAAATGGCTATCCTGTATCACCAAGATAGGTTCGAGCGAGTTCGGCGATACGAGCATCCTCTGGCCTACGGTCCACTGGTACACACTTCGAGGAAACCCAACTTTGTCAAATTTTAGTTGATTTTTGAGAAAAATAGCTATTTGTAGAAAAAATCATTTTTTAGCATTTTCACCAGGTGGGTTTGTAAAATAATTAAATTTTCGAGATGGCTTTTTTGATTTACAAAATGGGTTTGTAGGATTTTTGAATTTGTTTTAATGCGCATCTCAAAAAATTGATATGATGAGATGATTTGATTGCAGGAGCACTTTAGTGTCCTCCAGTCTCAGAAGCGCTTACCAAAGACATCGATGTTGATACCCTACCTTAGCTAGGTGGAGAGAGACCACATTGACAAGTGTGGTTTATCTTCCCTTCTCGACATGCCTTGACCCTTGATAAACCAGGGATTATTGATAGCCTTAGTAGAGCGTTGTCATAGAGAGCACAACACTTTTCACTTATCGACAAGTGAGATGACGGTGACTCCTAAGGATGTATACTGGATACTGTGCATCCCTATGATGGGCGAGCTAGTGTATTATGATCTTAGTGAGCGGGGTGGGATAGATGCACTTTGTCGAGTGTTCGAGGATGATGAGATAGGTGGATATGACATTGCGTGGCAGGAGATGCTAGAGTTAGGTTATGCCACATTGCCCACTATTCTTGCTGGATTTATTGGAGGTTTCCTTTGTCCTGATCATAGGTCAAAGGGATTATCTATTGGATGGGGTCATATTCTTGAGTAGATGGTGACATAGGGGACCTGATTTGCATGGGGGTCATGGATGTTGGTGCACTTGTATCATGACTTACACCACGTTATGTACCAAAGATTGACTGCATTATCAACAGGGGTGATCGTTCTTCAATTATGGGCCTGGGATCACCTACCTATCACATGACCATTGGCTGACAAAGATAGGCCTTATGCTGACAGGTATCCAGGCATCATTGTCTGGCGAAATCTAAGAAAATTGGAGTATTGGCGACAGAGACTGGATGATCTGGATACTGTGATATGGGGACCATACAGGGATTGTGAGATTTGGCACGAGGATGTAGTGGAGATGTATATATTTGTGATGCAATACCTGATTGGATCGACACCCTATGTCATTGAGTGATTTGTTTGTATGAGGGTGTTGAGACAATACGACAGGATATAGGGGATACCATAGGGTACAAGTCATTATGCTCGTAGGAGACTAGATGTGGCTACTTGGGGACCTTCTATTCCATACGACTAGGTGTGTGCAGAGTATCGATCATTGGGGCCACTAGATTGGGATTATCTTCCAGGTGTGATGGATAGCAGGATGACAAATGAGTACACCATGCATTGTACTATACACAGGTTTCCAAGGTTGACATGCCCAGATGAGCCAAAGCTAGTTCTAGATGAGGATGATGAGAGGCTACGATGGAGAGCTCCTAGACAACAAAGGGATGGTGGGGGGGAGGAGGGGGGCAAAGATGATGGTGGAGATGGAGATGGATATATAGGAGATGCAGGAGATCATGGTGTTAGAGATGACGATGGAGGAGATGATGATGGGGGTGATGGGGGATATGGTCGAGCAGTAGTAGTGGCAGCGCTAGGCACACCAGGAGCCAATAGTTCTAGATCTGCTAGAGATGTATATACAGATTGGATGGCCTAAATGGTCAGACAGAGGAGATCAAGTCCAGGGGATCAGGAGCATCAGGTCCCGGAGTAGGAGGTTCCCCAAGTTGAGTAGGTTCCTATGCCAGTATCATAGGTTGAGTAGCCACAGGCAGAGGCACCTCAATGGATCCTCATTAGAATGTCATCTCATTAGCAGTAGGCTCAAATTATGGACTTACAGGCTCAGGTTCAACAGCTAGAGAGTCGACTACTAGAGAGGGACTCTCAGATGGCCCAGCTAGAGGTTCAGATGGCTTCTCTCATAGTTGAGAGAGATGCAGCTAGAGATAGGGTTTGGCAGGCCAAGGCACAAGTACAATTTTCAAGAGAGTCTAGTTCAAGAAAGATTGCCCTGAAGATGATGCGCCAGGGGATCTGAGGGGCCGAGTATTACAAGATCTTATACTTTACTGTTGCTCCTGCTAATCAGAGGGCTCCGGGATTTTCATAGCTGAGCAGGAGATCGGGATAGATCCAGACTGAGAGTCGAGGAGTGACAGGGTCACTTCAGAGCGATCTTCCAGGTGGGGATCCAGGTATAGGGGTATCAACTGGTGTTACTATACTTGCTGCATCAGGACAAAGTTCCACTCCACGTCCTAGTGATCACACTGATATGGGACATTGATCCATTCATGTACACACCTTTTTGTGATGAGATATTGATGATTCCCATGATGTATATTTGTGATGCATCTCATATATTTTGTGATATCATTGTACCTTGGACATTTATGTTTTTGATGATATGATATGCAGTCGATCCTATTCGCTCTACATGACCTATGAGATGATGGATGCATTCTATTTGATATATGATTATGTTGTGGAATTACTTTCATGATGTATGCTTTATTTTCTATATGCTTATGGATTCTAGATGATGGATATATGATGATGCAATATTTACATGATGGTATGCAAATGCAAATATGTATGGTGATGCTTATAAGTGCTATGTGATGTATGTGCAATGCAATGCTTTCTATGTTTATGGTATTTTTATTATTTTCTCATGCGTGTTAATATGAGATGGATTCAATGATGTTACTTTATATGATTTGAGATTAGATGAATGCCATGCAATGATCTAACTAAATGAATGAACGATTGGATGCTTTATATGAATGATGTATTAGTATGCAATGGTTACATGAGATGAACTAAATTATCATGCAGGATGAATGAATTGATTAATTTTGTTATTGTCCAATTTACTCAATCATGTAATAATAGAGATAACACCATGTTGAAGTCTTTGGCCTTGGAAAAGATGAGTGTTGTGATCCCATGCGAAATGAAATGCAAATGCAATGCGGTGATCGGATCGGTCATGGAGTCATTGCTTTGTTTCATCATTGAGCCTTTAAAATGTGGGAAGTGAGTGCAAACATCAATGATATAATTGAACCATGATGACCTGAGCATGAATTTCCTGGGTTTTGATATTGCAAGTTATCACAAGCATCAAGGTATAATTGAACCAAGATGACCTAAGTGTTGCTTGTGTAAAACAGGCAGTAGTAATCATTTCTATTGCAAGTCCAAAATGTCCTCTATGATACTCTGATGTTCATGTCCTGAGACAACTTTGCACATATGAATGATTAATTTATATATAACAGACAAGAAAAATGTCATGTTCCTTCCTTGTTCCTCTAGTCAAAGACATCTCGGAGGCACTCATAAACCATGATAGCGAAAAATCAAGATAAAATAGTTGAACCATTATTGTCATAATGTTAAAATCATTAGTCAAAATATATCATCTATTGATATGTGTTTTATCATTTTTTAGACTGATATGTGATAGTTGATGGTTGACAATGTGATCTTATGTTCAACATTGGATGTGTCTTAGTTTTTTACTTGACTAATGCTATCTAACTATTGTTCTACCTATTTGAGTAAGCTCGAAACGATAAAAAAATTTGCCCACAACTAGGCTCAAGATTTTGCCCCAGTCTAGAAACAACTTTATTATGATATATACAATGATCCAAACCATGACAAGAAATCACCCAGGATACCTACGTATGTACAAAGGCTTTATGATGGATATGAACAACGCTGATGGAAAAGAATGCAAGTGGAAGGATGCATGAACAATAGATGAAAAAGATAGCTGACAAATAGCGCCTGTTTGCCAGGTTTTCACTATCTGTTTTTATTGCACTTTTTCTCATATTTGTTTTTTTTTATTTTCATTGTTTTTCCCTATTTTTGGATTTTCTACTTTTCTATTGTTTTTGGATTTTTTTGCTTTTTCACTGTTTTTGGATTTTCTGCTTTTTCATTGTTTTTTTTTTTTTTTTTTTTAAACATAAAACTTCTTCAGATGCATGCTATTGACGGGTTCCTCGAGCTGATCCCCATCCTGTGTTGATAGCTGGTATAATCCTGACTCAAATATTGTTGTGACCACAAACAGACCTAACCAATTTGGTTCAAACTTTCCTTTCTTTTCTCGATCTGACTGGTTTTGTGGATTTTCCTTTAGTACTAGTTCTCCAACTTGAAAGACTCATGGTTTGATCTTGTGATTATAACTGCAACACATTATTTGCTGATATACTTTTAAATGATCAAAGGCATTTTGTCTTCGATCATAATTCAATTCTAACTCATTCAATCTAGATACTCGTTGTTCTTCATCTAGGATAAGGCCTTTTAATGATACTCGTAGAGAAGGTATCTCTACTTCTATTGGCAGTATTGCTTCTGATCCATAAATAAGAGAGAAAGGTGTGGCACATGTTGGTGTGCGGATACTAGTATGGTAGGTCCATAAAGAAGGGTTCAATTGAATATACCAATCTCTGCCAGCATCATTCACTATCTTTTTGAGGATTTTCAAAATAGTTTTATTTGATGCTTCTGCTTGCCCATTCCCTTGTGAATAGTAAGGTGTGGAAAATATGTGTTAGATCTTGAATTTCTCACATATCTCTTGTACATCCTAATTCTTGAACAGTCTCCCATTATCAGTGATAATGGTCATGGGTATTCCACAACGATAGATGATGTAGTTCAAGATAAATGCAACAATTTGTTTTCCAGTGATATTTGTGAGAGGTATTGCCTTAATCCATTTTGTGAAATATTTTGTAGCTACAAGGATGAATTTGTGACCATTGGATGAAGAAGGATTTATCTTTCCTACTAGATCAAAACCCCATTGACAGAAAGGCCAAGATGTTGACAAAGCATGAAGTTCTTGTGTTGGTGCATGAATCAAATTCCCATGGATTTGACATTGTTTGCATGTTATGGCTATCTGAAAAGAATCTCGTTCCATAGTTGGCCAATGATAGCCCAAGTGTATGAGTTTTTTTGAAAGCGTAAGACCACTTGAATGAGTGCCACAAATGTCATTATGGACTTCATTTAAGGCCTTCTCAGATTCTTCTCGTTCAAGACATCTTAAAAGAGTATCGTCCAGATCTCATTTAAAAAGGGTATCTGCGACAAGAGTATAATGAGAGGATTGGCAGATAAAGTTTCTCTTTTCATTTTTCAATAAATTGGGAGGGAGGATGTTATCTTTTAGGTATGTATAAGTTTGGCCATAGCAGGAGGGATCATACCTAACAAGGTGATAGATAGTTTGGGAATCAGGACAATTATGAGCAAGGTAAAACAACTCTTCCACCAGGAATTCATAGCGATCTTGATTTTCCTGTGTCTGAAGTAGAGAAGCAAGTGTTACCATGGCATCTGCTGCTTTGTTGTCATTCCTTGGAATTTTCTCAAAAGTTATTTCTACAAAATATTTCTTGAAATCATCTACCATCTTTTTATAAGGCATGAGTTTGTCATCCTTTGTTTGGTAATCATCATTAATTTGATTGATGATGAGCTGAGAGTCTCTAAAGACTTGAAGTTGTGTAATGTTCCATTCTATAGCCATCTTGATACCTGTAACCAAAGCTTCATATTCTACTGTGTTGTTGGTGCATGGGAAGCTTAATTTGTATGCTTTCAGAATTATATGACCTTGTGGTGTGATGAATAGAATACTTGCTCCTGATCCATGTTGTGTATATGAACCATCAAAGTATAATTGCCATGTTTTTGTGGTGACTGTTAGGATATTAGCATCGGGAAACTCCATGTGTAAAGGATGATCATCTTGAAGTGGTGCCTCAGCTGGTTGGTCTGCAATGACTTGTCCCTTGATAGCTTTTCTATCTACATACTCGATATCAAACTCACTTAGGATCATGATCCATTTTGCTAATCTTCCTATTAATGTCGCCTTACTGAGAAAATACTTCAATGGATCGATTTTAGCTATCAACTTGATGGAGTGAGAAAGTAGATAGTGTCTTAATTTTTGAGAAGCAAAAACTACCTTCAAACATGATTTTTCTGTTGGGGAATAGTTGAACTCATATCCCACTAGTATTTTGGTGATGTAGTAGATGACACGTTCTTTTCCTTCATTATCTTGTTGTGCAAGCATAACTCCTAATGATACTTCAGTGGTTGATACATAGAGTAACAATAACTTTCCCGGAATTGGTGACATTAGGATGGGTGGTTGCATGAGATAGGCCTTGATCTTGTTGAATGCATCTTCACACTGATGGTCCCACTTGAAATGAACATTTTTGTGCAATAAATGAGTAAATGGTTGACATTTATCTGCCAGTTGAGCAACAAATCTTCTGATTGACTGGAGTCTTCATTGGAGTGATCTTAGTTGACTTATATTCTTGGGAGATGCCATTTCCATGATTGCTTTGACCTTCTCCGGATCTACTTCGATACCTCTAGTTGAAATAATGTATCCCAATAGCTTGCCTGAAGTGACACCAAAGGCGCATTTCTAGGATTTAGTTGTGGCTTGTACTGTTCTAACCGGTCAAAGATCTTTTCTAGTATCTCTATATGTTCTTCTCTGTTGTATGATTTGGCCAAGATGTCATCCACATAGTCTTCCATGAATGTATGCATCATGTCATGGAATATCGTTGTCATAGCTCTCTAATATGTGGCACCTGCATTCTTTAGTCCAAAAGGCATGACGTTCCAACAGAAAGTACCCCACGGATATGTGAAAGCTATATTTTCTTGATCTTCAAGTGCTATTTTAATTTGATTATATCCGAAGAAACCATCCATTAGAGAAAACATGGAGTGTCCAATCATTAAATCTACAATGATGTCAATGTTAGGCAAAGGAAAGTCATCCTTTGGACATGCATTATTAATATCTCTAAAGTTTGTGCATACTCTGATACTTTTGTCCAGTTTGGAAACATGAATGATGTTTGATACCCATTGAGGATATGCTACAGGTCCGATGAATCCTACATGCAGTAATTTCTTTAGTTCTGCTTTGACCAGGAGAGCAATATGTGGATGCATCTTCCTTAATTTATGTTTAACTAGTTTGTCTCAGAGATTGACATTTAAGTGATGCATAATAAGCTCTGGATCCAAACATGGCATGTCTGTATATGACTAGGCGAAATTGATTTGCCATCATTTGAAGAATTCCATATATTATTGCATTTCTTGTTCTGATAGAGAAGTTGTTGGATGTAGGATCTTTGGTTGCTCTATTGTCCCAATGTTAACTGCCTCTATTGGTTCAATCAAAATTGATGACCTTTCTTGATAATACTTAGGTAAAGTGTCAAATCTCCCATCTTCTGGTGCCTCGAGGAGGTTTTCACCATCAGATGCATCCTTTCTTTTTACTTTTTCCTGATCTAATGTTGCCAAGAAATGGTTTTCAACATTAGACCTGATATTGTTTTCTTTATTTTCTTTTTTGTGACTGGGAGATTTGGCACCCAAGTTGATTGAAAGATGCGTTGCTGAAATTCCTGGTGAAAGTTGTTGTGGGTTTGATTGCATTAAGATATACGGATATGGCATTAATCAAAGGGGGATATGAAATGAACTATATAAATAAATCATGTATATTTATTTACTAGTAGATGAATATAGAAATTAATCAAATTGCTTGTGAATTCAATTAATTGGGAAGGGGAATTAATCAAATAACTGCATATTTAATTATCTTCAGACCATTTTTAGGTGTATACAATCCTTATTCTGAAAAAGTTCCTTCCTCCTAGCCTGAATAGATGATAGTCTCTCCTATAGGACAAGAACGAATTCTTGAGCATAATTCAATTCATCTTGTAGCTTCAAGTTCTTCATCCTTTCAACATCATAATCTTCAAGTGCCACCTCAATTTGCTTTTCCAAACTCATATCCATAGATGAACCAGATTCAAGATGTTCCTCAAGATGTTAAACTTCCTCCAAGGCACAAAGCTCTGATACCAATTGTTGGAATCCAAGAACACTGAGAGAGGGGGGGTGAATCAGTGTTCTACCGAATGATCAATTTTAACCTTATTAAAACATGAATACACCAACCGGTATACCAATACATATAGAATTGAAAGAAGTAAAGCAACCACTAAGCTAATCACATAAATGAATACGATAACACACAAAATTATGGGTGGAAAACCTCAAAGAGGAAAAACCATGGTGGGATTTGTGACCCACAATATTAGTCCACTAGCCATATGAAGAGATATTACAAAATGTAGGGGCCTGCACTTGCAGGAAGTCTTACAACCTAGAGCACACTGCTCAATCACAAAAGGAGCCTCACTGACTACACACAAATCTAGACTATAATCCAGAGAAATGATTGAACTGCAAAGGTAACATCGTCTATGCCTGAATACAGTTCTGGTTAAGCTCTATCTGTTCGTCTGAAACCCTAAACCTAATAAACCTTACATAAATATCCTTACATACATGATCTCTCTCATATATTTTTTATTCATAACATTATCATATTCTCCTATCCATCCATATTACAAAATGACCTAACCAACTGATCTATATACCCTTTACAATTCAACACGCCTTATGTCGGCTTACAAAGATGATTGCAATATGAATATACATGTTGGCTCAATAACATAAATACATGAATATAAAAAAAAATTGCCGATGTCGGATCTCCAAAAGATGTCGGCCTCCAATACCGATAACGTTATTCTAAACCATGTTGACCTGCATTTCCTGTAATCAAAGAATTCCTTCCAACCTGCCAGTGTTAGTGCTGGTGTTAGTGAAGTGTCTATGAGGTGCTTGTCGGTACACAACTGAACCAAAATATGAAGCCCGAACAAGTTGCCATGTTGCCATCAATGACAACATATTGAAACCAACCAATTGAGTGTCAATTGCCAACACTTACTTGTTTTTCTTTCTTTTGGTCATCGTTTGAATTTGTGAATGTTGTGGCTTGTTGCCCGTATGTTCTAGTAGCTGGTTCTTTACCATTTTCTTTATTACACTCCAAAACCTTTTCAACTTGCTTGACTCATCACGAACTTCCAAAGCTTCAAGAAGCAATGACTATAGTTCTAAAATATATACGATGTCCCAAAGAGACACGTTGGCAAGTGCTTTCTTTAATTGCTCGACCATGTTAAGTGATTTGAGTGTTGGAATTTTTTACTCCTTTAGTTTGTTTCACATGCTTATTTTTCTTTTGAAATGGTTGCACTATTGTGGATTGATTGGATGTCTTCTCGAAGTTGGATTTTAGCTACTATTTTTGGATCAAAGGCTCTCTGGTAAGTATTCGCTTTGATCGAGTATTGCATTCATATTATACTTGTGGAGCTTTTAATGTGGATGCTTAATTGGAAAAGACCACTTTTTTCCCCTCCATCCAAGAAAATAACACACGATCAAGGGAGATTTCAATTTGCTACTCTAAGGACATGCCTTGCATCTAAGCTATTACCATAGCATTATCTATGCCAAGAGATGAGTAAGTCTAAACCCCTGCATTCAAAGTAATACCTTGACTTCATTACTCTGCCACTTTTTGCTAAATATTTCCTCATGGGAAATTTTGAGGCATGTGTGCATCATTACACAGAAAGCACCAAGCATTTGAATCATTTGCCAAAATTTTCTAGTTGGCAATGAGCTATCAATTTTTATTGGGAGCCACTACTTGAAGGTGAGTATGAACTTGTACAATCTAGTTCAAAGCTTGTGATTGATTATTTTCTCTAGCACTTCCTTGATATTGACATAGTTGAAAGGGTGATCTTACATCCTGGTAACCTTAATAGGGAGGCATTTCTCACTATCGTTTGATGTTGATTGTCTCATTTGAAAATGCCTACAACAAATTTTTCATATCGTTTATCTTTGTAGCTAATGAGGATGATGCAACAACATTACTCTATTATGTATTTTCATAAGATTCATCAATTGAGGTGGAGCTAATGTACTCAGAACAACTTCTAGTGACTGAGTTGGTATCCTAGGGAACACTAAATTGGGTAGTCTAGGTGGGAGTTTTATAGCATCAATCAAATTATTCTCTACTCTTATTGCCAGATCATAGGTATTTGGTAACGTGGTGCCTCCTAGGGATTGAATCAGCACTTCTATATCAAAATTGAAAGCTCTGAGATAAAACACAAAAGGCATACATGTTTGAAAGAGGACGAGTCATCATCGAGATTCTTTCCCAGGTTATATGAAACCTAGTGTTGACATCTATTACAACTTCTCATGGAGCCCTTTTTATGGTTATTAACTTCTATAACAAAGACAAGCAATCTCCTTTCTTAATAAATTGTTCAAAGAGACGATCCTTAAGCACATCCCAATTTACAATTGAATTAGATGGTAAGGATTTGTACATGTCTTGTGCTTTCTCTTTGAATGAAGCTACAAGTAGAATGTGTAGTGCTCCTCCTTGACTCATCCTTTTGAGAAGGTGTGATAAACACTTTTAGGTTTGTGCGTGTTCTGATATCTCTGTCACATTCTTATATTGATAGTCTCTTTGACATTAGTGGGTTTATTATGATTTATGTGGATGAAATTATGTCCTGTACTAATATGATGATAAAACTTAAGTATAGTGATCTAGATGCACTCATTATTCATGTATCGATTATATTGCTTATGAGGATATGATGACATCTTATTATTGCTAACCCCACTTTATGATTGTAATGGATGAGATGATTCTTTGTTGATTGTGATTGTCTTACTACTGTATCTGTGATAGAGACGATGCCATACCACTCATTACGAGCTTGATATGACGTGATTCTCTCTCACTTGCCTGATCACACACACACACACACACACACACACACACATATATATGTATATATGTATATATGTATATACATATATATCTATATACATACACACACACACACACATATATATGTATGTATATACATATATACATATATATATATGTGTGTGTGTGTGTATGTATATAGATATATATGTATAGATATATACATATATATCTATATACATATACATACATATATATATGTGTATACACACACACACACACACACACACACACACACATTATGGTATATATTAGCTCATGGTTATTGGTGGTTGAAGGATTTGAAAGTGCTCAACATCGACTCCACCTAGCCCCATAGGTCTAAGCGTGTTTAATCCCAATTCCAAGTTGATTGGAGATGGCATTAGTTCCCTCTACACACTTTAGGCTCAAGTTGGTACCCTTGTTAGTTAGTGTCTTGACTTGAGTCGTTGGTTTGTGTCATGTGATATGTTGTTCAAACCTATACCGGGTTGCCTTGTGAATTTGCGATTATTTATTAATTAATAATTAATTGGTTTATATAGTTTATTTAGTATTAAATTAAATTAATTGATGCCATTAATATTTGGTATTAATGTGTGAATTATTAATATTGGAGATTTATTATTTATTGATGTTTATTTCATGAATTTGTATTTAATTGATGATTTTATATTATTATTATTATTTTATGGTCTAATATTTAATTGAATATTTATTATTTGAGCTTTTGATTTAATGGATTATTATTTATTTATTTATTGTTTATTTATTTATCTTCGTCATTGTTTATTTATTTATTGTAGGGTTGTTTATTGTTTATCTAATTATTTATTGTTTTGATTATTTATTTATTTATTTGCCTTGTTTTATTGTCTACCTACCCCTTGTTATGATTTAGCCTCTTCGGAGTTGTGATTGTGCGGATATTATTATTCAATTGTTTGTTTATTTATTTATATTAATTGTGGTTTTATATTTGATTGGAGCATTATTTTATACCGCCTTTGATTTATTTTATTGGACTTTGATTTATTATTATTGGTTATTATGTTATTACATTCTCTTGTTACTAATTGAGTAATTAAATATTGTGTTTATACCTACCCTATTATTTTATTGGTTGAGATTTGGGGGTAAGTAAATACTATTATTTTATATTGTTACCTCAATTTTTGGAAGGGGGTTGGTATAGAATATAGTTTATAGGAATATTTTGATTGGCTAGAATTCTTCTATAGTCTTGATTTCAATTTTATTTATAGTTTTTTGAGAATGTTGTCGGGGTTACCTTCCAGGAGAATTTTGCTTGCATTTGGAGTGTTGAATTGGGTTGAAGCTTGGATTATGGAAGATTTCGTGATTGTATTTGGAGTATGCTTGGTTGGATCTATCAGTTTGGACTTTCTCTACTTCGAATTTCCTTGTCTTTACTTCAATTTTTCCAAGTTGGAGCTTCAACTCTACTTTTGCATTTCAATTTAAAAAGATTGTCTTCATTGTGGCATTTGTTGAAAGATTGATTGTAAGGGAAATTTTAATGTTTGAAGATCACAATTTTGGTTTGGGAATTGATTTATGTATATATGTGTGTGATATTGGCAAAATTGAGAATTGGGGTGTTGTCGGGAATGTATGTTTTGTTGGGATCCAAGAACACTGAGGGGGGGGGGGGGGTGAATTAGTGTTCTGCCGGTATGAACAATTTTTAACTTTCTAGACCATGCATATATAAACTGGTAAACAAATAAACATATAACACGAAGCAAATAAACCATCCACATAAATGAACACCATAACACACATAATTTATACGTGGAAAACCTCAATAAAGAAAAACCACAGTGGGATTTGCGACCCACAATATCAGTTCACTAGCCATATGAAAAGATATTACATATAACAGGGGCTTGCAATTGCAGGAAGGCACACTGCCTAGAGCATACTGCTCATCGGGTGAATTCACAAAACTGGTTCCCACTTTTGCCAACGAAAGAATTTGGCGAAAGTGGGAATTTCGGATTTGACAATGTTCGAGCGAAACACAAATGTTCGCTCGGACTACCCCTGGGAGTCCGAGCGAACCAAACGGTTCAGCTGGGTTCGAGCGAACACGATGGTTCGAGCGAACCCATTAAATATCGATATTTTAATGGGTTCGCTCGAACCCCCCATTCGCTCGAACCCTTGGCAGTTAGGGTTTTTTTTTTAATTTTATAAATATCGAAAATGACAGTTAAAAGGTCATTGTTACATTTGACTTTTTCTGTCTGGTGGGGGTTGGATCGAACTAGTCGTCAGCATCATGTCATCGAGCATTGTCTGCAGCAGTTAGCATCTTTCTTATTTCAGTTTTCGACCCTTGTTATATCAGGTGCACAAAATAACCCTTTGTTTGGTTTAATAATGTCTTTTTTTATTAAATTTGTAAATAATTTATTTGTTAATTTAATTTTTTAATTAAATAATTATATATAGTTATTGGTTTTGAACATTTTAGAAAAATGTTTGATAATTTATTGTTTTTCATTATTTTAGAAAAATGTTTGATAATTTAATATTTTGATTGAAATGTGTAAATTTGTTTTTAAAATTACGTAATTGTATAGATGTATATTTTTTTCAACATTTTAAAAAATTGTTATGAAAAACATAGAAAACTACCCTGTAGTAAATCAGATCTTAGAAAAACATTAGCAAAAAAAGAAAAACGTTAAAAAAATTAATTTAAATAAACATTAGAAAATTTAGATACCAAATTTAAACAAATTAGACAAAATAAATTTCCTCTACAATGTGACCTATTTTCACATCCTATTACACGCACAACATGACCCCTTAAGACCACATATGACACTATACGTTCTCTTAGGAGGTCATAGAGGATCACATATAATATAATAGTGTACATGTATGACATTCCCTTTAGGATCACATCTAGTGTCCTAAGGGGTCATACGTGGTTCTAAGGGGTCACACGTGTTATAACACATGCGGGACCCCTTAGAATCGCATATGACCCCTTATAAAATTGTAGGGTGAATGACATACCCCTTAGTCCATCAAATAGTGTCTTAACACATACGTGACCCATTAAAATCGCATATGACCCTTTATAAAATCAATCTTAGTGTGAACGACATATCCCAAAACCCATCACATAGCGTCTTAAGGGGTCGTATGTGGTCCTAAGGGGTCACGCATGCTTTAACACATGCGTGACACCTTAGTAGGTCACATAGGACCCCTTATAACATCCTACTATACATATGACATTCCCCTTAGGATCACATAGTGTCATAAGGGGTCATATGTGGTTCTGAGGGGTCATGCATTTGTTATAACATATGCATGACCCCTTAGAACTGCATATGACCCCTTATAAAATCCTAGTGTGAACGACATACCCCTTAGTCCATCATATAGTGTCTTAAGGGGTCCTATGTTGTCCTAAGGGGTCACGCATGCATTAACACATGTGTGACCCCTTAGTAGGTCACATATGACCCCTTATAACATCCTACTGTACATATGACATTCCCCTTAGGATCATATAGTGTCCTAAGGGGTCATATGTGGTTAGACCCACATATGACCCCTTATAAAATCCTATAACCACATATGACCCCTTGTAAAATCCTAGTGTGAACGACATACCCTTTAGTTCATCACATAGCGTCTTAAGGGTCGTATGTGGTCCTAGGGGCCACGCATGCATTGACACATATGTGACCCCTTAGTAGGTCACATGTATGACCCCTAATAACATCCTACTGTACATATGACATTTCCTATGTGTCCTAAGGGGTTGAATATGTGGTCCTAAGGGCTCACGCATGCATTAACACATGCGTGACCCCTTATAGAATCCTAGTGTGAACGACATACCCCTTAGTCCATCACATACTATCTTAAGGGGTCGTATGTGGTCCTAAGGGGTCAACATGCATTAACACATGCGTGACCCCCTTATAACATCCTACTGTACATATGACATTCCCCTTAGGATCATATAGTGTCCTAAGGGGTCATATGTGGTTAGACCCACATATGACCCCTTATAAAATCCTATAACCACATATGACCCCTTATAAAATCCTAGTGTGAACGACATACCCCTTAGCCCATCACATAGCATCTTAAGGGGTCATATGTGGTCCTAAGGGGCCACGCATGCATTGACACATGTGTGACACCTTAGTAGGTCACATAGGACCCCTTATAACATCCTACTATACATATGACATTCCCCTTAGGATCACATAGTGTCATAAGGGGTCATATGTGGTTCTGAGGGGTCATGCATTTGTTATAACATATGCATGACCCCTTAGAACTGCATATGACCCCTTATAAAATCCTAGTGTGAACGACATACCCCTTAGTCCATCACATAGTGTCTTAAGGGGTCCTATGTTGTCCTAAGGGGTCACGCATGCATTAACACATGTGTGACCCCTTAGTAGGTCACATATGACCCCTTATAACATCCTACTGTACATATGACATTCCCCTTAGGATCATATAGTGTCCTAAGGGGTCATATGTTGTCCTAAGGGGTCACGCATGCATTAACACATGTGTGACCCCTTAGTAGGTCACATATGACCCCTTATAACATCCTACTGTACATATGACATTCCCCTTAGGATCACATAGTGTCCTAAGGGGTCATATGTGGTTAGACCCACATATGACCCCTTATAAAATCCTATAACCACATATGACCCCTTATAAAATCCTAGTGTGAACGACATACCCTTTAGTTCATCACATAGCGTCTTAAGGGTCGTATGTGGTCCTAGGGGCCATGCATGCATTGACACATACGTGACCCCTTAGTAGGTCAGATGTATGACCCCTAATAACATCCTACTGTACATATGACATTTCCTATGTGTCCTAAGGGGTTGAATATGTGGTCCTAAGGGCTCACACATGCATTAACACATGCGTGACCCCTTATAACATCCTATTGTACATATGACATTCCCCTTAGGATCATATAGTGTCCTAAGGGGTCATATGTGGTTAGACCCACATATGACCCCTTATAAAATCCTATAACCACATATGACCCCTTATAAAATCCTAGTGTGAATGACATACCCCTTAGTTCATCACATAGCGTCTTAAGGGGTCATATGTGGTCCTAGGGGGCCACGCATGCATTGACACATACGTGACCCCTTAGTAGGTCACACATGACCCCTAATAACATCCTACTATACATATGAAATTTCCTATGTGTCCTAAGGGGTTGAATATGTGGTCCTAAGGGCTCACGCATGCATTAACACATGCGTGACCCTTTATAGAATCCTAGTGTGAACGACATACCCCTTAGTCCATCACATACTATCTTAAGGGGTCGTATGTGGTCCTAAGGGGTCAACATGCATTAACACATGCGTGACCCCTTATAACATCCTACTGTACATATGACATTCCCCTTAGGATCATATAGTGTCCTAAGGGGTCATATGTGGTTAGACCCACATATGACCCCTTATAACATCCTACTGTACATATGACATTCCCCTTAGGATCATATAGTGTCCTAAGGGGTCATATGTGGTTAGACCCACATATGACCCCTTATAACATCCTACTATACATATGACATTCCCCTTAGGATCATATAGTGTCCTAACATACATATGACGTGTTAGATCTCTCTATTCTTGAATTTTTTATGTATGTCAAAGATTTAAATATGTACATGTACATTAGATCTCTCTATCTCTTTGAAATATATGTTATCTCTAGATCTGAAATATATGAACTCTCTCTCTCTCTCACTGAAATATTTGAAATTTTTACATGTATTTTTTGAAAATGAAAATGATCTCTCTCTCTCTGTCATGAAGATTTATATGTATATAATCTCTCTCTCTCTCTCTCTCATGAAAATGATCTCTCTCTCTCTCTCTCATGAAAATGATCTCTCTCTCTCTGCTTACGTATTTATTTTAACTTTATGACATGTACCTAGATAGATGGCATCCCAGGATATACCTTCGCAGGCTCCTGATCAGGATCCACCTTTGCAGGCTCCTGATCAGGATCCACCTTCACAGGCTCCTGATCAGGATCCACCTACGCAGGCTCCACATCAGGAGCCACCACAGCAGGATCCTCCACAGCAGGATCCCCCCTTGCCCGATATTGCCACTATTTTTCATTATAGTGATCAAGAGCTGCATAGGTTGAGGGCCATACTAGATGACCCTCGTACTGATGGCATGTACAAGAGTACGTGCACGTCCATTTTTGACAGTTTGCAGACATTGAGGGACCGCTTAGTATCTCATACCTCATTCTCACCTGAGGTTATAGAGGATATATATAGACAGTTGAGGAGTGAGGTGAGGGGTCCTCATTCTTTTGCTGATGTGGTGGGGGTGGTCTCGAAGGAGACCATCAAGGAGAGATGCTTCCCACAATATCAAGAGAAGAGTAAGGTGAGGGGATATCAGGTTACCAGATGTATTGACCCACAGGTTGCGTCACTGATTTACCCACGATTCTTAGCAGCCCATGGTCGTTATCCTAATAACGACTAGATTCCATTATACTTTGCACAGCAGGTATTTGCTGAGGTTCATTGTCAGATGAAACCAAACTACCTTGATATTCCGGGATATTATGGACAGGGGAGGGGCAGGATTGCTGATAGAGATGCATACCGTAGGCGTGATAGAGCTCCGCCTAGACACAGGGACCTTGTTGGCCAGAGATTTCCTGTAGTAGTCCCAGCCATGGCACCCATAGCAGATCACGTTGTGATTGCTTCTCAGAGAGAAGCAATTGATAGGATTGGACATATTGCATCAGCAGCAGCCACCATATCTTCTGACAGGGTGGGCAGATATATGATGACTCGACCACGTTCGCGATCATCCATAGATCATGCATCTTCTAGTCATGGGGGGGCTTCAGATTCAGATGATCGGTATATTTCTGCTGGCATCCCCTCCCCAGATGAGGTAGCAGCTATAGTCGGAGGTAGTAGACATGTACAGATGTCGCAGTATTTAGTCGAGGACCTACTACATGCTTATAGTTTTATTTCATCTCGACTTGGGATACCATTGGGTGATGTTAGAGAGGAGATTCTCAGAGATGTTCAGGCTACAGCGGCATCGACGCATACCCCGAGGCAGTCACAGCATTCTCATCACTCTACGCATGCTCCAGGCACTGACCCACCTACAGATCACTCTGTTGCTGCAGAGGAGGAGCTACGAGCTGATGAGCTCCATATCACAGATGAGGGTCGGTTGGATTCATGTGAGGAGATACGAGCTGATCAGGTACATATCACAGATGAGGGTTTGGACTCATTTGAGGATCAGCTGAGAGATTTGAGCCATAATGGATTTATGGACATGCTACTACAGTCAGACACTTCATCCACGATGCCCACTCATCTAGTTAGCCCCTTGCACTCCTCAGTGATACGTACAGCTAGAGAGAGATATGCTGGCACGAGTGATGTTGTTGATATGATTACAGGACAGGATCAGTCTACTATACAGCCTACTCCAGGTGATACACAGGTATGTACATGTACATGTGCGTTTAAAATTTTAGAAGATATGTATACTTACATTGCAAATTTGTACCTAATAAATCTATATATATATATAGATCTCATGTTTAATTTAAATAATCTAGAGCTTTCTAAGTTTTAATTTGTAGATCATTTAAATTGATTGTGGACTAATCCTTAAATTGACAGTTAGCTCATGTCACTCCTTCCTTGAGCTCTGAGCATGTGCGTAGGAGAGATTCTTTAGATGCTGACATTAGTGTACAGGTTAGTTATGGTTTTTGGTATATATATATTTGATGTACATGCACATCTAGAGAGATCTATATATATTATATTTAATATTTAAATAAATTCTACTTTTGTAGGACTCCCCCTCAGATGGTCGCTCAGTTCGTAGCCGACATGATGATCCCCAGTGTTGATTTGCTCCAGATTTTATAGCTCATTTACATTTATCTTTTTATATACTTTCATATTATATATATATTCATGCACGTACATGGAGTTTAGACTCTAGATTATACTTTATACCTGGTTTATGTTTGACTCTGGATTATACTTTATACTTTATACATGGAGTTTAGACTCTAGATTATACTTTATACCTGGTTTGTGTTTGACTAGAGCTAGATTATACTTTATACATGGAGTTTAGACTATAGATTATACATGTTATAAGTTTTATACATGTTTGATTATATTATATTTATACACATGTTTGATTATATTCTAGATTTATGTACATGATGTTTGATTAAATTAGATTTAAATACATGATTGATTAGATTGTATATTTCATGCATGTGTACAACGACTTGTTTAGACTCTAGATTATACTTTATACCTGGTTTGTGTTTGATCAAGATCTATTATACATGTTTGATTATATTAGATTTATACACATGTTTGATTAAAGATTAGATTTAAATTCATGTTCAAGATTAGATTGTATATTTCATGCATGTACAATGACTTGTTTAGACTCTAGATTATACTTTATACCTGGTTTGTGTTTGATTGATCTATTATACATGTTTGATTATATTAGATTTATACACATGTTTGATTAAAGATTAGATTTAAATTCATGTTTGATTAGATTGTATATTTCATGCATGTACAACGACTTATTTAGACTCTAGATTATTCTGTATACCTAGTTTGTGTTTGATCATCTATTATACATGTTTGATTATATTAGATTTATACATGTTTGATTAGATTAGATTTAAATACATGTTTGATTTTCAAACAAACTTGATTTAAATGTATTCAATTATAAATGTTTGATTTTCAAACAAAAGAGTATGTATGAAAAGAACAAACTAAACTAAGATAGGTCATGTATTGAATAGTTCACATCCAGTACATGTATATTACATAGGTATGTATATTTGTAGGTATGTGAGCTTCTAGGTATGTATATTGTAGTTAAATAGTTCACAACATGTACATGTCCTAATTCCATATTAAATATATCAATTTTACAAATGTACATATTACATTCTAATTTAAATATGCATTTTTTAATTAAATACAAATACAATTACATACAATTAAACACGTGCACATTTAAATACATCCTAATTTGATATAATGTATAAATAAACTTAAAAAAATATTTATCCTAAATAGTTTCAAAACAAGTTACTTGAGATCTAGAATTTATCTTGAACTTTTACATTAAAATTCAATTCAAGTGGATTACTAAATTATGTATATATAGTTCATACCACATCAAGTGGTTCACAACGCTCTTCAATAACACTTAATATTTTGTCATGATCTTCACTATCTAGTCTCCACTTTTGAGTCCGCCCTCGACGTGGAACTGTTTGAAGAATTAGGCCAACAGCAATGACCAAGTGACTATACTGATATACCTTGTTATCAATTTGATATTCAGTGAAATGAATCCCATGTTGAACAATTTTAACTTGTTTGAAATATGTCCCTTGCACTACAACTGATCCTGCATGTACATGTATATAAGAAACATGAGAAATTAAAAAAATTCACACAAGCGATTTGTATGTATGTACATATTCAAATTAGAACTCAAACCTGTGGGAAATGACATTCCATCACTCATCTCAGATTTTGATAACTTCTTTCTCTCTTCTGTGCAACGCAATAAATAATAACTAACACCTTCTATATTTCCATCTTCTGCTATGACTGCAAAAATATCTCCTGCAATTTGACACAATTTAAATAAATTCTAAGTTATATGTCATTTTTAAGGAAATGTTTACATGTGTACGTCATGTACATACATACCTTTTTTAATCAATCCTGAAATATGATCGTAATCACCAGAAATCAAAGGAATGTCTTCAAAGTTTTCATCCTCATTTGAATCCTCGTATGTGTCAGAAACATCTAGTGGCACCATTTTCCATTCACTAACATATCCAAGCTCTTGGTTCTTGCAATCAACATAGTTTTCGAAAATGCATTCAGAACAAAAACATGAATAATCTCTAGTGTATAATGTCCATGGGCGATTATCTATACTCATGACACAATGCAAAGATCTTGTCCTCTCCACACTCTTGCATCCATGCATTGATTTTCTATCCACATCTGTAAAATGTACATGTGTACAAGAATACATACATGTAGATCAAGTTGTTAAATTAAAAAAAAATAGAATAAAATACTAAAAGAGAACACGTACCGGTTATCTCCCAAAACACTCTATATGGAATGGGCTTATATGTTCTTGATGATGATTCCCCATGATAATTAGGTTGTTCAAAGTGTTTCTTACACCATTCAACAACATCATGTGCATTTTCTATACGTTCTCCTGTGTACTTTATTTGATGCTTTCTTATAGCACGTTTGATACAAGCTCCTGCACCATCATGTTCACCCTTTCCATGACCACTCTCAAAAAAACTCCAAACATGTGGTATTTTGTCATTTCGATGATATCTACATAGTGCATAAAATAGCCTCGAAGATTTGAATTGTGCCGCACATCCATCAGACCAAACAAAATGTTTAACTATTGTTATGCCTCTATCTTTCAAATATTCAAAAAACTTCTTAAAGCAATGTTGTACAAAAAGTGTGTCATGCTCCTTATCATCACTGATATAGAAGTGGTACTCTTTCTTAATGACACAATTTTCAAATGTACTATCAACACCATCTAAATTCATCTGTGCATGTCGATAACACACATGCACGAAAATAGTGATTTGCTTTGAAAAATAATACTCTGATTGAATCTCTTTTTGATGCACAAAAGAGTAATTCTCTGCGAAGTCAACTACAGATAAAATAGTTCCAAGTGGGAAAGTGTCTCTTAATCTTTTAAATTGTTCTGCTTGCCACTTGGCAAAAAAACCATGGCATATGTATGGTTTTATCAACTTACGAAAATTTTCCATAAATGTTCCAATAGGTATTTCTTCTTCTACATAATCTAGTCTTGTAGATTCCTTTCCAAATTTTGTTTCAATTTTTTTGTACTTATAACTCTTGCAATTTACCATCTTCCTCATGTCAGTATCTTCATCTCTCAAAGGCAATTTAGCCAAGTCCCCGCATGTTCCACAAATTCCTCTTATGCAATTTATTTGACCGGTTGCATTATCATCTGATTTATCACATAAGATGGATGCTATAAATTGACTTGTTCGTTTAGGAGGAGCATTTTCATAACCATCATTATCTTCTCTAATCTTTCGAAACACCTAATAGTACAAGTCAAATTCGATGTGATAACGACAACAACAAGTTTCAAAAACTTTGTTTAACTTCACATAATATGGCCTTAACCGTTCAAACATGGTTTGTCCAATCTTTATATGAGGGTTTGTTTTAGTAAACAATACATACAATTCATGTTTTGTTGTGTCTAGCCAATGTTTTACATGGAGATCATAACGATCAGGACCAATCCTTTGCTTGATAACATCTCTACTATTTGATGAAGGGTGAGTATTATCATTCCAAAAACTTGTCACAAAGTTCCTAACAACATCTTCAATTCTATCAGAACGAGGAGCTCTACACATAATTGCCCAATTCCCTTCTGAGGTAGTATCATCCAAAATCTTTCTCCTTTTAACATATTTAGATATTGTCCTTCTACTAAAACCAAACTCAGATGACAGTGAAGAGATTTGTCTTTTTTGAGGCAATCTTTCATTTACTAAAGATGTTAACATCACTCTTCTTGAAATGGTCTTATCTAGTTTTCAAGATTTTTTACCAATGTTCACCAAACCTTTCTTAACATTATCAACAATAGATTTTTGTAGCTGAGAATATTTCCTCTTTTGATTTGTTGTATCTATACCCAACAATTTCATTGGATCTATTAAGTCTTTATGAGTAAGTACAATTGATAACAATTGAGCTTTTTCTAGTGTAGTATCAAGATTGTTGAAATGCGACATTATTTCTTTTGCACTTTTATTCATTGACCTCCTTTTAGTATGTCTAGGTTCTTCACTGAGACGTTTCAACTCATCCACATCCATTTCAAGTAAATGATCTAAATTTTTATAAGAAATATTTCTCTTCACCTGTTTAGCTAGATCCACAATATGCTCATCCATATCAGTGGTAGGAGGTAAGGAGCCTGACCCCTCTCCTTCAAAGGTCTCCATTGGTTCAACTTGGACAATCTCCTCCCTATGTTCATCAACTATATTGTGTTCTTCAACAGGTTCATTTGCTCGTTCTGCACATAATTTAAGAGTTTGTGTAAGGTTCTTGAATTAATCAGAGATTATTCAATTAGGATTAAGAATAGGGGTGAATTTGGCTTAAAGCTTTACATGTTAAAATTAAAGCCCATTCAATTTGGTTTATTAAATTTAAATACTTTTTTAAGACCTTATTGTTATAACTCTAATTAAATTACTTGTTTAGGTTTAAAGTTCAATTTGTTCTCAGGTTAGGATTAAAGTTCAATCTCTAATTTTGAGCACTAATTTAACACATAAAATAAAATTTTGATAAATTAGAAATTCCAATTTTGAAAATTAAAAGTACAAATATTTTGATGCATGCATACGATAACTTAGGTGACCTCATATTAATTTGTTATGGACCATAATGTAAGTGGACTATAATTTGTCACATGTGAGTATATTTAAGACCTATTATTGCATAATAGACCTCCTAATCTGAAATGTTTTTGCATGTACGTGAAGTTGAATATAAATAGTTCACCTAAATTATTCAACATGTTTAATAGGAGAAAAATGCAATTACACAACAAGCAAGTTGATGGAAATTGAAATTTGCAAATACACATGTATTATCTCAAATTAATTATGTTTTCCAATTAAAACGAAATTATTTTTAATCCTATTAAAAATATTAGATAAAAAATATTGAATTCTAATTAATTGATACGTAATACATATTAAATTAAATATCTTCTTTGTTATAAATTTATGTCACATTTAAGAACTATAATCAATGTAATAGTCCTAATAGGCCTTATTATTAAAATCAATATGACCACATTTGAAAAAACATTTCACAAAATTAATATACTTAACTACCCTTAAGACAAATATATTATGTGATATTAAAGAACCTATCACATGAAATTACTTGTACATGTAGATTAAATATTCAATATATATAATTTAGAACCTAAAAATTATGACATAATAGGTCTTATCTATTATAAATGAACTTAATTATATAGGAGAAAAATGCAATTACACAACAAGCAAGTTGATGGAAATTGAAATTTGCAAATACACATGTATTATCTCAAATTAATTATGTTTTCCAATTAAAACAAAATTATTTTTAATCCTATTAAAAATATTAGATAAAAAATATTGAATTCTAATTAATTGATACGTAATACATATTAAATTAAATATCTTCTTTGTTATAAATTTATGTCACATTTAAGAACTATAATCAATGTAATAGTCCTAATAGGCCTTATTATTAAAATCAATATGACCACATTTGAAAAAACATTTCACAAAATTAATATGCTTAACTACCCTTAAGACAAATATATTATGTGATATTAAAGGACCTATCACATGAAATTACTTGTACATGTAGATTAAATATTCAATATATATAATTTAGAACCTAAAAATTATGACATAATAGGTCTTATCTATTATAAATGAACTTAATTATATAGGAGAAAAATGCAATTACACAACAAGCAAGTTGATGGAAATTGAAATTTGCAAATACACATGTATTATCTCAAATTAATTATGTTTTCCAATTAAAACAAAATTATTTTTAATCCTATTAAAAATATTAGATAAAAAATATTGAATTCTAATTAATTGATACGTAATACATATTAAATTAAATAGAAATAAAATTAAAAATACATACTTGCATCATGATATCTTTGTCTTCTTTGTTCTCGATATCTTTCTTCCGTTTCGGGAGAATAATTCCTTGCAGTCTTATTTTGCCTTCTCTTCTTGTTCCCCATGCTTTTACAAAAAACCTTCAAATTATTCGCTTTCAAAATAATTTTCAAATATCTTCTCTCATCCAAAAGTGCGAATTATTTTAATCATTTGAGTGATAAAAAGCGAAAAAAAATTATAGATATTTATACGATTCCACAAATGAAAAAAAAAACAAAAAATGCGTCGGCCCGTGTTCGAACGAAAGCCGACAGTTAAAAATTGTTGGGTTTGCTCGAACATGGCAGTTACCAAAAAATGCGTGCCGAAATTTAGCTCGTGGGTTCGAGCGAATGGGGGTTCGCTCGAACCCACTTTGGTTTGAGCGAACCCAATCCGATCGAACATGTTTTCGATCGAAACCCCAAAATTGGAAGTTTCTCCCAAAAAATTTCAGAGTTCTGAAGAATTAATGACTTCGGAGCTCTGGTTCAGTACACGAATGAAATAATCTTCATAACCCAAAAATATTAGATGGTAGTACTCGAAACAAGCTTTCCAACGGATATAATTTTGTTATATTTTGAATTTATTATGTTCTTGATTTTTTAATTTTATTAAAAGTTGGTTTTTAACCGAACTTGAACTTCTCTGTTCAACGCATTGGGAAAAATAAGAAACTAATTCAAAAAAAATTTGAAAAATATCTATGCCCTTGGTATTGATGTCTTCTTTCTAACAAAAAAAATAAAATTGAATTTCGATTTATATAGAACAAGTTATGTGTTCAAACGTAAACCTATGTTTGAATTATGACTAGTCGGACTTCAAAACTTTATAAAATGAAAAATATTGAACATATCACTATAAAACCAAATGCATGCCCTGGATATTGATGTTACAAACCAAAATTTGAAAGAATTGAGTTTTTATCATTTATAGAAAAAAAGTTATGCGTTACGGAAGGCACATCACTCTTAAAAAATGTAGTTTGTTGTAAAAAACTACTTTTCGAGGGAGATGGAAATTTTTTTAAAAAATCTTTCAAAAAAATTTGAAAAAAATGTATATAGAATCTACAAACAAAATGCTAGAAATCACTAATTTACATCATCTTCAAATTTTTAATAGTTTAAAAGTTATAGTTCTCGGAAGTTGAAGATTATTTTAAAAATGTACATCTCAGTGTCAAAAGTGGCAAAAAAGTGGGAACCATTATTGTGAGTTCACCCCATCACTAAAGAGTCTCCCTGACTACAAGCTTTCTGCTAGAGTAAATTACTGAAAAAGAACTCAAGAATGCATCTACTATACCAAATAGAGTTCTGATTCTGGTTCTTCTCTGTACTGGTTCATAAACCCTGAACTACTACCGGTATCACTTCTTCTCCAAGAATAATTTCCAAGCTATCTATAGATCATTGCATGATATAACATTCGCATACAAAATGATCTCCATACATATATTTCACATCATACAGTTCTTCTATATTCTCCTATATCCACACATATCATCTATCATATATATCTCATCAAAATAACCTAGCAGACTGACCTATATACCTATTACAAATAATATGCCTTATGCTGGCTTACAATATATTTACAAAAGATATTCAATGTCGGCCTTGAAAATATTTACAATATGATTTATTAAGTAAATCCTCTTGGATGTCAGCTTCCAATGAAGTATTGATGTCGGTGTCGATGCTAGTGCTGGTGTAGCCCTGAATGCTCCAAAGTCGGTATTTACTGGTATATGCTTCCTAGTGCCAGTTTATGACTTCCATCAGATCTTGTTGCCATCAATGACAACAAAATGAATCCAATGAGTGTCAATTGCCAACAATATCCCCCTTTGGCATTGATGGAAACACTCATGTGAAAAATAGATTCCATGTCAATATGCTCCCCCTGAGCAATACACTCCATTTGATATCCTTCCAATGTGTTTCTCTAATATTTTTCACATATTTACATACTCCCCCTTTGACATTAATGCCAAATAATGGTGAAAGAATTGAAAGAATAAAAGAATACTGTTAGTTTCAATGGAGCTTAGTCATCTTCAGGATTTCTGGGTATGCCTTTTGTAATAACTGAAGATATGTATCCCAGCCGGATTTGAAGGTATCAAAAATAGACGCAAGTCCACTTAGTAAGTTTGAAAGTGTTTCCTTCTCTTGAACATCTACTGGTGTGGGTTTAGCTGTCATATCCATGCACTCTTTTTTGTGAACACCCAATGAATCTAGTCTAGGACTTACCAATCCTCTTAGATTTATTGCTCTTCTTATGATTTTATCTCTCTCCTTCTCAAAAGAAAAAATTTGGTTCTCCAAGGACAAAATTTGTCCATCAAAAGATATGGTCAGTGCAGTCAATCCATCAAAATAGTTAACAATTTTAGCCATCTTATCATATAAATCCTTCAATCTGCTATCTACATTAGCTATAAGACTTTCTATGTTACAACACACTCTGTAGATATTTGTACATTGTTTTAAACAAACCCCAATAGGAATAAGTTGTCCTCAATTTTCTTCTTCTCTGTTTCTATAAGCTGATCAAAAGTTGTTCTTTTTACTACTGTGAAATTGTCCAAAGCCTGTCGATCTGCAATCTACCTCAAAGATTGAAAATTGTTGGATATATGCTCTGTTAGAGTCTTGAGCTTATCAGAAGGGCTTGCTCCATCTTCAATCTGATAGTCAAGTAATAATCTATGCAATACTGTGATCAATTTATCAATTAATCCTTTATCTATAGTACCTTCCTTCAATAATTTCCAAGTAGCCATCATTATTAATTCAGTTGGACTCAACTCAGAGACTAATTTCTTCTCAACCCGAGAAGTGTCTGAAGATGGTGAAAAGGAGTGTGAGGTGGATTAGATTATAAACATGCAAATCAAACATGAAAACACATGAAACCAAAAGACATAATTCAAATCACATGAAAAACATGAATAAGATGCATATACCTCACAACCTTTTTACCTTCTCCTTCAGATGGAGCTTACATGGAGTTGAAGTGCACCCACGTGCCTCCAACTTAATGTTGATTTCCTCCTAGATTGCTTGATGTGGATGGCTCTCCAATATTGTGCACAAATGGATAAAAATAGATTTTGAGGAATGATATGGATGATATGACTAAGTAGGGATGAGGGATGATTTTGGAAAGGTAAGGATGCAATGGTGATTTTCTAGGCTCAAACTAACAACATAAACTTACTAAATTTGGAGATGATGAGTGAAGGGATGAAATCCTTAATTTATAGGAAGAGGAGAGGAAAAATGGATGGCTAGAATGGACCCAAGTTGGAGGGCCAAGATTTCTTGTGAGCTCACACAAGACCCAAGAGGAGGTGTGGAGACGAAGAGATATGCCTTAAAGACAATTCTTGTCTCCACACCCCTCAAGTTATATTGGGAAGACTTCCCAATGTGCCTTGAGAAGAGCAAGGGATGGGACATTCCTTGAGGAATGGGGAGGAAGAATTTAAAACTCTTCAAAAATGGATGATCATGGGGATTGGAGGAATAAGAAGGAATTAAAAATTGCTTAAGAGATGAGATGCCTAGAGGAATATGAGATTTTGATGGAGCATTTAAGGATAGTGGTTGGATGGAAGGGACAAGGAGTTGACTTTGTGGCTAATCATGATGATTAGCCACTAGCAACTCATTAAGAGGGGGATTAGAGGAAAGGTTAGGTGGGATGAGATTTGTAGGAGGATTTGACTAGGAGAGAGAATGAGTGGAGGGAATTAAAAATTAGAAGAATAAGGCTAAGTGAGTTTAGAGAGTTTCTAGAAGAATTTATTAGGTTAATGATGGATTAGGAAGATGATTTGTATGAATCATGTAGGTTAACCAATTAAATAAAATTAATTAGTTAAAAGGAGGATTTGAGAAGATTTATTTTTAGAAGAATAAAAAGAGGGGTTGATTTATTAAATAAATTAATCACAGACTATAGTGACAATATTAATTGTAATTAATTAATATTGAGGAGAATTCAGAATTTGCATGATTAATAAATTAATTATGTGAGGAATTAAAAATAATTAAAATAATTATTTTTAAGTGTCTACATTTTGCCCCTCTTTTACGCAGCAGCAAATTTGGCGATGGGTAGAAGATAGAAGAAGAAGAATCAGATGCCCCAACGTAAAGCGTGGGAGGTGTATGCCCCCTCGAGAAGTTTTTCAGAAAAAAAAGATGAAAAATTCTTGAAAATAAAGAAAGAAGAATTTGAGTGGAAGAGATAAGTGAGGAAGAAATATGAAGCGGACACGGAAATTTTAGGAAGAATAGAAGATGCAAGACCGCAGAGGAAAGGGGCCCTCACGGGGGCCCATATAAGCCACAACGGGCCCAATGAGGAGTCATTATTACACATAAGCCTTGGAGCCACTCAGAGCGAAGAAGAAGAGAAGGAGAGATGGACTGCATTCCTGTCCGTGATCATCGTGTCAAGAGGATCCGATGATTCGATCGACCAACCAGCTTTGGACCACCGATATGTAGGACTATCCCCCCTTTTGGAATTTTTTGATTAGGGTAGATTTTAGGGCTAAAATTAAGGGTTAGGTTTGGTGAGGCGCATGCGCTGATCGCTGTTTCAGTGCATGCGCGCCCCTAGGTTAGCACGAGCGCTAGCGAATAGCATGGGCACTCACTGTAGGGTCAGGTAGAACAGGGGTGTTTGTGGGAATGGGGGTTTAGCGCGGTTGCTCACGCTTTAGTATGAGCGGTCGTGCTTTGACACGGGCAGTCGCGTTGACGGGTCCGGGAAGGGGGGCTTGAGTAGGAAAAATTTTCCTGTTGGCCCGAGCGCTTGTCGATTGGCGCGAGTGCTGGATAAATTAACACGTGCGCTTGGGAGGGGGGAAATTAGGTTTTGGCTTAGAATTTTTGGAATAGGGGGAGGGTATGGTTGGTTCTGAAGGGTAGGAGAGAATTTTTGCGCATGGAAGTAATGATTTGGTCTAATGGATGCAAGTGGAGATGGGGCCATTGGCTTCGAGGGAGCATTGGCCCGCTACGATGAGCCTATATTGAGAGTTAGGTCGTGATGAGCTAGAGGTGCTACCTGATCTGGGGTTACATTATGTAGGCAGGTGGCCGAGGATATGAGCGCATACTGCTATGATGACGACGTTAGTGGAGAGGTGGGATAGTCAGTATAACATCTTTCGTTTGCCTACGGGGGAGGCCACATTGACTCTTTTGGATGTTTGGAGGATCTTGAAGATCCCCATTCATGGTGTTATCCCAAAGTATCAGTTAGATGCAACTGAATTTTACCTGTGGGAGGTGTGCAAGTATGAGACTCCACCGATGTTGGACAGGAGAAAGATGCATTTGGGGTGGGTGATGGGTGTTCGGCGAATTCCTTGGCTGGTTTTGGTTATTTGTGGATTCTTGAGTGGGCAGATTACTCCAGATTTGGGTGGACATGGATTTCCTCTGGGATGGAGCAGGTGTGTATATTTCATGGTTCATGATGGTGTGTAGTATGTGTGGGGTGCAGCGATGCTAGCCTAGTTATATCATGATATGCATCTGGTGGTCTATAGGGAGTATGCCAGTGTATCTATAGGGGTTACACTTCTACACATTTGGGCTTGGGAGCATATTGCATTCACTCAGCCACTAAGGGTACAAGACAGGTGGGCCCGACAACCATATGTGGACAGGTATAGGGGATTGTTGCACTATACATAGACAACGTTCGTATGGTTTTGGCGAAGGATTTTGGATGAGCTGACACAATTTACATGGAGGCCATTTTTGGGATGCGAGAGGTGGAGGGATGATTGGCTGTTGCACTGGGCAGGAGTAGAGATGTGGATATTTGGGAGATCTGTATATATTATGGAGTACTATGCCACATTCAGGGTGGCCAGATAGCTTGGGCAGATACAAGACATAGTGGGGGATATTCCAGTGTATCCTCGGATTACACGGGAGTTCAAATATTGGGGTTCGACAACGAGTCCCTTGGAGGGCAGGACCAGCTTCCAGACAACATTTCACTTGGTCTGGGATGAGCGGATGGGGGCAGGGGAGAATCCAAGAACCATAGGTGGATACATGAGTTGGTGGGAGGGGCACATGCCAGTGCAGCTTACCATTCCTAGGGTTTTGGAGGATGAGAAGTTGCAGCCAAGGGTAGACTGGGTGGTTGGTGAAGAGGATGAGGGCCTAGGGGAGAGAGTTGTGGTCGGTGCAGGGTGTGGTACGGGCAGACAACAGAGGAGAGTCTGGGTGGTATGGAGGAGGGATCCAGAGGAGGGAGAGGGAGAGGATGCCCCAGTAGGAGAGGCCACAGAGGCCGTGGTTGGCGGGGGAGAGGAGGTTGTACCTATGGATGTCCTTGAGGCACAGGCGGAGGAGAGGGGAGGGGTGACATAGGCTTATTTTGATTGGTTACAGTAGGAGCGATATACTATCCGAGCAAGGCTTTATTCCATTGAGGATGAGCTACAGGTAGAGCGGGCTCAGAGGGAGAGTATGGGGGCAGAGGTGGAGCGGTTGACATGGGAGATATCCAATTTGATGGAGAGCTTCCATACCGCGAGGAAAAAGATGGATGCCTTAAGGGGGGAGAGGGAGGAGTCAGAGAGGATGTTGGAGGAGGCCCGAACATGGACAACCATTGCAGGCCTTTGAGATGTTATTCGTTGGCAGGATACCGAGCTAGCAAGGCTTCAGGATAGGGTACAGAGGGAGGAGGCGGATGTGACATGACTGCGAGGAGAGAGGGATGCAGCCAGCCAAGTATTGGTTCGTGCTGGGCTGGCGCATATATATGTTGATATTATGCAGCAGCGAGATAGGGCAGAGAGGGCAACCAGAGAGGCAAAGTACTATAGGGGTTTGTATCATGGAGCAGTTCCTATAGCACAATGAGTATCCTTGTATACTGAGAGTGTACGATCTCACACGAACCAGAGTCAGCGACCGTCACACAGTCAAGAGACAGGGGGATCAATGGGTTTTTGGCCACTGGTAGGGGGGGAGGTAGGAGGATCAAGTGGAGGACGTACAATGGAGGGGGGTGGAGAGATAGGAGGGGAGAGTTAGCTCTTTTGGCTTGTGTATCATATTTTGACCCTTTGGGGCAATCATTGTATTATGATAGACATATTTACCTCTTTATATATATATACATGATTTGGTGATGATGGATAATGTGTGTACCTTTTATTATGATGCATTCTCTTTGTTTTTCTTGTGATGTGATGTATGGATGTAATTATGGATATGTTGTGTTGACTTATTTGTGATGCAGTGTGGATGCTTATGCATGTATGTTTATGATATGTTGCTGACACATTTTTGGATGGAGGATGAGTGATTTATGCTTTTTTGATATGTATATATGCAGATGTATGATGGATTTGTAGATATAAAATGATTTTTCATGCAATCTAAATGAATGTAAATGTTACATGGATGAATAAATGTCTTTTATTTATGAAATGTAAGTGCCACCTATGTGATAAATGTTTGTGAAAAAATGACTATCTAAATGAGTAGTGTAATGAAATAGGTAATGCAATCTATATGAATAACATGACGTGATTGAATAATACAAAGGGGGAATATGCCAATAATAACACAATGATCTTAGATAGAAAATAGAAGAATATGGAATAGACGAGGAATGGAGGAAATTGAGGACTCCATGGGATTATTGGATTTAGGATTTTATGGAATGGTGATGAAATTTGTGCACAAAAATGTGGAGAGCCAACCTAGTTTGATAATGGCTTGGGTGACTTGCACCACTGATTATAGGAATCGGGATGCCATGAGAGACCCAAGGCATGGACTGACTCTCAGATAAACAATAATTCTTTACACACAACTATGCAAGTGTTGAGAAACACTAATACAAAGTTGTGGGTACGTGCAAGGAAACCCTCAAACACACCGATACCTCTTGTACACGAGAAGGTAAGTGTTGATAAACACTAGTACCAGGTCGCCGATTTATACAAGAGAGATCCAAAACATGCCATGCTATGAAAATATGCCCCACTATGCACCTAGTGTAACATACCTGGATATGGAAAATCCAGGAAGTTGTAGATAGTTGCAGTCATAGGGCAAAAGATGCAAATCTAAATGAAAAATCCAAGAAATCAAACAAGTCATTCACTCATGACCAACTAATACCTCTTTCCAAGAGTAGGATTAGGGTGGAGGATTAGGTTGCTAGGCGAGGGAAGGATTCATCCATAGGGCAAAGTGGACTTTTAGATTAAGCAAGTGATACTATGGTTTTGAAGATTGACTTGTGGACTTAGGACTTCTCTCAAGACTTTGTGAAGCTCACACAGAGGCACAAAAGCTCAGTTTGATGGGACATTCCTTATTCATGACTTAGGCAAAGACTCATCATCATATGTGTGTTTTATTGGGAGGCAGAAGGGAAGGAATCTTGTGAATGGGTGGACTGGACGGAGGGTGTTTGTAGTGTCGACCTGATAGACAATGGATCTAATTACTTACCTTGGCGCCTGCATGGAGGTTTTCACCAAGGTACTTGTCCATAGCGCCACAAAGTGGTTTTCACTGATGGACAAATCATTTTTTTCTTCTTTTATTTTTCTGATTTTTTAATTTTTTTGTGTCACAAGGCGGCTGTTTGCCAGGTTTTCACCAAAGTGACGATTTTTTTCAGGATCTTTTTCTCATTTTTAATATTTTTCTTGATTTTTTGACAATTTAAGACTTTCTAAGGATTAGGCATAGAATATTTTGAGGTGCATGATATTCATTGGATCATCCAATGGATCGCCTTCAAGAGTAGCCAACTGATAAGCTCCTCATCCATATTTTCTTGTGATTACATATGGTCCAAGCCAATTAGGCTCGAACTTGCCTTTCTTTTCTTTTTCTTGTAGATTTTTCTGATTCTCCATGAGGACAAGATCATCAATTTGGAATTCTCGGGTTCTGAATTTTTTGTGATAACTCATGCGTAGATGGTTTGTTATGCCTGGAGGTGATTCAAGGCCTTGAGGCACCTTTCATCTAACAATTCTAGCTCTTGTAAGCAGGCAATTCTGTATTCTTTATCTAGTAGGATATTTTGCAGCGATACCCTTAGAGAGGGGATCTCGATCTCAAGGGGAAGGATGGCTTCGGAGCCAAAGACTAAGGAATAAGGGGTGGCGCCTGTGGGGGTGCAGATGGAGGTGCAGTAGGCCCATAAAGAAGGATGGAGTTGGAGGTGTCAATCACAACCAGCTTCATTGACTGTCTTTTTGATGATTTTGATTAGGGTTTTATTAGAAGCCTCAGCTTGGTCATTGCCTTGGGGGTAATAGGGGTTGGAGAAGTGATGTTGGATGTTGAATTTTTGGCAAAGTTCTTTGACATCCTGGTTTTTAAATTGTCTGCCATTATCTGTAATAATAACTTTTGGAATGCCATATCAGCAGATTAGGTAGTTCAGGATGAATTTGGATATCTGCTTACCAGTGGTAAAAGTAAGAGGGATGGCCTCTACCCACTTGGTGAAATACTCGGTGGCGGTGATAACGAATTTATGTCCATTGGAGGATGAAGGGTGGATTTTCCCAAGGAGATCGAGCCCCCACTATGATAAGGGCCATGGTGTAATGAATGGCTACAATTCTTGTGATGGTGCATGAATCTTGTTGCCATGTCGCTGGCAAGGGATGCATTTCTTCAAACAGTTATATGCATCTACTTCCATTTTAGGCCAATAATATCCTATTCTCAAAATCTTTTTAGCCAAGGTGAGCCCACTTGAGTGTGCCCCACAGATGCCCTCGTGTACTTTGCGTAATGCCCATTCCGCCTCTTGTTTATCTAAACACCTTAGGAGGGAACCATCAAAATGCCTTTTGAATAGGGTGTCTCCAAGGATGGTGTAACAAGCACATCGGTGAATGAAGGTTTGTTGTTGGGTTTTGGTGAGATGTGGGGGAATGGTGCTGCTTTTAGGAAAGCGAAGGTTTCTTGGTACCAAGGAGACTCGGGACCAATGAGTACACATACCATTTCAGATTTTGGTAGGTCGTATGTCGGTATAAATAGTTGCTCAACCAAGAACTCACACTTCTGACTGTGTGCTGGCATCTGAAGGAGGGAGCCAATTGTGGCCATTGCATTTGTATACCTGTTGTTTGTTCATGGAACTTGATCGAACTTGATTGTCGTGAAGTGTTGCTTAAGATATTCAACCATGGTATGGTAGGGAAGGAGTTTTTCATCTTTTGTTTGGTATTCATCATTGACTTGTTTTATGACAAGTTGGTATTCCTTTATTTTCCAGTGGATAGCCTAGTGCAATCCTATGATGAGTGCCTCATATTCTATGATGTTGTTGGTAAATATAAAAGCTATCTTGTATGACTTTGGGATGCCATCTCCTTGAGGTGTGATCAATAATATTCCTACCCCTAATCCATTTTGAGTTCAAGAGCCATCAAAGTATAATTGCCATGTGGAGGATGTGGTAACAGTCATAATGAACTCATTTGACAATTTTGTAAGAATGGGATGGTCACCTGGAAGTGGAGCGTCGGCCAACTGGTCTGTGATGACTTGTCCCTTGATTTCTTTTATGTCTACATATTCAATGTCGAACTCGCTTAAGAGCATGACCCATTTAGTGGTTCTGCCAATGAGGGCAGCTTTTGACAAGAGATATTTAAGCGGATCAATCTTAGCAATTGGTTTTGTTTTATTGTTCAACATATAATGTCAGAGTTTCTATGTGCTAAACACCAATGCCAAACACGCTCTTTCAATGGGGGTATAATTGAGTTCATACCCTACTAGTGTCTGACTGATGTAGTAAATGACATGTTCCTTCCCTTGATCATCTATTTGTGCCAGTAATGCCCCGAATGCCACTACAGTAGCACATATATACAAAATAAGAGGTTTTCTAGGAGTAGGAGGCATCAATGCTGGAGGTGATGCCAGATATTCTTTTAGTTTCTCAAAGGCCTTTTGACATAAGTATTCCCATTTGAATTTTGTGTCCTTGCGCAACAGGTGTGCAAATGGGTGGCACTTATCTGCTAGTTGTGAAATAAAACGTCTAACAGATTGGAGTTTCCCCTGAAGACTATGCAGCTATCTAAGAGTTTTTGGTGGAGGCATTTACATGATAGATTTTACCTTTGCAGGATCAACCTCAATGCTTCTGCGGGAAACAATGAATCCTAATAGTTTTCCCGATGTGACCCCGAAAACACACTTCTTGGGATTTAGGCACAATTTGTATTTGTCCAATCTTTCAAAGATTTTCTTTAGAATAGGGATGTGTTCCTGTCTTGTCTTGAATTTGACTAGAAGATCATCCACATAATCCTCCATAATTTTATGCAAGAGGTCATGAAAAATTGTTGTCATGGCTCGTTGATATGTAGTTCCAACATTTTTTAGGCCGAAAGGCAAGACCTGGTAACAAAAAGTCCCCCATGGTGTTGTGAATGCAGTTTTATGTTGATCCTCATCTGCAATCCTGATTTGGTTATATCCAGAAAATCCATCCATAAGTGACAACATCTCATGTCCTGATGTAAGATCCACAATCATATCTATGTTGGGGAGCGGGAAATCATCTTTAGGACAAGCTCTATTTAGATCTCAGAAATTTATACAGATGTGGATGCCCCTGACGGGTTTACCGACATGTACAATGTTGGAGACCCATTTAGCGTAGTCTATTGGTTTGATGAATTATGCATCCAACATCTTTTGGAGTTTCGCCTTGACCAGGAGTGCAATATGTGGGTGCATTTTACACAATTTTTGTTTTATAGGTTTTGCATCTGGGCGAACAACGAGATTGTGAACCACCAAGGCAGGATCCAACCCTGGCATATCGACATAGGACCATGCAAAATTGACTTTTACCTCTGTAATGAAGTTGATGAAATCTTGTTTCTCTTTTTCTGTGAGGGACTTGGCAATGAGCACATTTTTTGGAATGACTTTGATGCCCATGTTGATACTATCTGTTTCTTCTATCAGCAAATTTGATTTGTCTTGTGGAAGGTAACCAATAATAGGGAGGTCAAGTCCCTCAACGTCAAGTGACTTTTCAAGGTTTTCACTTTCGGATACGCCCTTTGTTTTTATTTTTTGCTCATCCAAAGGTGCCTCGGAGAGGTTTTCACCTCTGGAATCATGTTTTTTTCTTTGATTATCCTTTTTGCGACTAAGGGTATTGACCTAAATACCAAAGTATCCATTTTCATGTAGTTGAATGCCCTCTACTCTGTTAAAATCTTCCAAATTTTGAACCATCAGGAGAGTAATGAGAGCATTATCATTGGGGCGCAGATGTCTAAAGTGGGTTTGTCTCGTTGGCCCCAGTCTATGAGTTCAGGATGGACAAGATGTAGCTCGCGTGAAATGGGAGGGGTTATGGGGGTGATGGCATTGATGTGAGTGTCAAAGAAGATATCATTTTCATATTCATAAGGCATTTCGTTGAACTCCTCTTTGTCAGCGCTTTCTGTATCCAAAGAGGGACTTGAAGGGGTACCAACAATAGTAATCTTAGGCACTGGGTTGTACCCCAAGCCTCTGTTGTACTTGTAGGAGATAGGATTTATGGGTTCTTTTCTTCCTTTCTCCTCTTGTCCCAAGCCGTGTCCTTTGTAACCCATTTTCTTGATTATAGCTGATGCCTTTGGGTACATATTTTTAGATATTTTTCCTAGATCTTCATCTTCTTCCCGGTACAACCATGAAGAGACATCTGCATCGAGGCTCTCCTCATCAAGTGGCCCCCATTCCTGGAAGGTGGTATTTTGGCATTGCATGACAGGTTTCAGGTCTTTTTTGAGCTCTTTTGGTTTGCCAAATGACTTAGGAGATAGGGGGAGGTTACCTATTAATAAGACATCTTCCAATTTGTATTCTCCACAACCATTGTCCAGGATCTTGATTTGTGTGTCTGGTTGGAATGAGGTGGAGGCAACATTTGATGTGTCAAATGGAGGCGTTGGTGAGGGTCTATTTAGTGGGAAATGATATAGATGTTTCCCTTCTAAGAGTTTGCAATATTGGAAAGGTTGTGGATCACCTTTAATAGTGATCTCTCTTCCATTGAAGGGGAATTTGATGCATTGGTGATAAGTTGAGGGTACAGCCTGCAAGGAGTGAATCCATGGCCGACCGAGGAGAATGTTGTAGGGGAGATCAATATCTAGTACTTGGCAAGGGGTTTCAATTGTAGTAGGGCCCACTTGAAGAGGTAAGGTGATCATTCCCTTTGAAACTCTTTCCGCATCATCATATGCTTTTATGGTGATCCTTCCTGATGTGTCTACCAGGTCCTCAAAAAGTCCCAATTGTTTTATTAACTTGTATGTACACAGATTAAGTCCGGATCCACCGTCTATCAAAATACGTTTGACCTTGTGCTTTTGGATAAGGGATTCAATGTGAAAAGTCTTTTTGTGTTCTCCATCTATAGGAGCATCATTGGAGGTGAACACAAGGTGTTGTTGGGTAGCAAGGTTTCCAATGAGAGCTTGGAATTGGGTAGCATTGATGTTATTAGGAACACGAGACTCAAGGAGGGCTTGTTCCAAAATTTCCTTATGGACGAGGGAAGTCCTGAGAAGTTCTAGAATGGAGATTTGTGTGGGGGTCTTCCCAAGTTGGTCAAGGAGGTCATATCAGAGGGTGGAAGACAAGGGTGGGGGTTTTGGTGGGGGAGGAACTCCTTGGATGGTGACTTTACCTTGGCGTGTGGTTACATTGCAGTCATTTTGGGAACGGGAAGTGGAAGGGATGGCATCTTGAATGACTATCCTTGTAGGATTTGGTCTGCTTTGGGAAGAGGGAGGATTAACTCCTTGGATAGTTATGACATTAACATGGTTGTCTGCGAGCTCAATGCGACCTACTAAAGAGTCAAAGCCGGCTATCTGATTAGTGTAGTCGTAACTCGCTGCGTTAGATGATGAGCCTTTTCCTTTATCATGCTTCGAGAAGGGTTCCTGGTGCATTTTAAGTTTGTCATTTTTATCACCAGGTTTTGCATTTGCTACTTCAATATCACCCCTATCAATGAGACCTTGTATGTAGATTTTAAGCTTCATGCATTTTTCGTGTATCATGTCCCTTGATATGATGATACTCACAATATTCATTCTCATTATACCACCTAGGTTTGGGTTGATTGGGGTTAAATGGGCAAGTGATAGGAAAAACCACTGCACCTGCTTGGACAAGTTTTTGAAACACTATTTCAATAGGCTCAGCAGGAGGAGTGAAGTCTCTTGGAGTCTTGTTATTTGATCGGGGTGGTCATCCCTAGATTGAGACATTGTTGTGAGGCTTTTGGGATTGATTTTGATTGTTTTAATTGTTGAATTGATGATTATTGGTGGTGGGTTTTGGGGGAGGAACCACGGTCTAGACCTGCTTTGCATTAGTTACACCGTCGTTGACTACGTTTTTTTATTTTTAGACTAGAAATTTGGTTTGTCATTATGATAAGAGGAAGAACTTTGATTCAATTTTTGGTAATGTTTCAAGGTTCCTTCCTCTAGCAAGACACGTTCGAGGGCGAGGCCCTTATCGGTCAACTTTTGGAAGGATTTGATACATTGAGATGTCAGAGGTCTTGAAAGTTCGGGCACCAAGTTCTTTTGAAATAATTCAATTTGATGTTGTTCTGGCATGTCCTACTGGAATTTCTTGATAAGATGTCACCATATTTGTAAGAAGTTGGTGAAAGTGTCTCCGGGCCTTTTCTTTGTGTTGCACAAGTCCATCATAGAAACGTCATTAGCCATATTGTAGGCATAGTGAGCTACGAATTTCTCCACCAAGTCTAGAAAGGAGACAATGGAACCTCATGGTAGAGATGAGAACCATGCCAGGGCGTCTCTTGTGAGACTCTTGGGAAAGAGTCTAAGAAGATATAGGTCACTATAGGAGACTTCTTGACATAAGATGTGTAATTCTCAGACATGGTTGCGGGGTCTGCTTTGCCTTCATACTTGGTGAATTTAGGGATCTCAAATCCTAGGGGATAGGGTGCAACTAATATAGATGAGTCATAAGGACAAGGACAAAATTCCTCAAACGAGTAAGTTTTCCTCTTATAGATGAGTCCCTTCTTTCATGTCCTTGATGATATTCTTCATGTCTTGCATTTCCTTAATGAGGTCTTGTTGTGGATTTTGATAATGATTAATTGTATTTGCCCCAAGAATTGGATGAGTCGAGGAAGATGTACCACCACAAATGTATTTATATGATGAGGAGGTGGGAATGTGAGATGTGGTGACCGATATCATAGGGATTTGAGTGATAGTTGGTTGCGGTCCACAAACTGTTGTGACAGAATTGAGTGCGGCCCAGATAAAATTTGTGACATTGTTGACGGGAAGCGAAGTTTGTGGAATAGAAATATATGGTTGAATGGAAGAAGATGGTATAGAAGCGTGTTGGAGAATAGATGATATCAGATTTGATAATGGTATAGATGGTAAGGAGGAAGGAGGTGGGATGGAGACCACGAGGGGAGGTGCCACAGGTGGCATTGATTGCATTTGGATGATTGGTGGGGTTGCAATTGATTGAGTTTGAATAACAGGTGCAACATTTTGTGTGGGAGCGGGGTCTCCTTGTGATTGTTGGCCGAGAGTGGATTTATCAAATTCAGGTGGAAGTTGAGCTCCATTTTCAAGGAGGGTCTTTAGAAGTGCAGTAGGATTGTGTTGGATAAATTTTTCAATCATCTCTTGGTTATATGAATATGCTAGGAAAGTTTGCACTTCCGGAGAGAGTTCATCTTGGCTAACCATATTAGGATTTTGGATTTGATCTTGATTGCTAGGTTGCCCACTTTGTGTAGGATCTTGTGTAGGGTCTTCATATAGGACACTAATGTCTGGCATGCCATATTATTGTTCAACCATCTTTTTCTTTTGAGATCGAGTTGTGACCATACACAAATAACCTTAGAAAAATTTGGAGGAAGAAATTTTTGATGAGAGGACTTAGCAAGATTTGTGGGATCTTTGGATTTTGTCTTTGATGACAAGGGATTTTGCTGATTGGTGGGGTTCTTGGATTAGAACCCGAATTTGATTAGGATTTGACACCTTAGTCCTTGGATGAGGATTTTAGGTGGTAGATGAAACCACAAGCAAGGTAATGACAAAGTTGGGTAGGATTTAGACCGTGGAATGATTAAAAATCCTCTTTTCCACCAAGGGTTGACTAATGACCCTAAGCAAAGCAAAGTCACAAGTTAAGAGTCTTGATCGACTCAAAAGGATGAGGAAAAAGATATTTGGAGAGGATTTTTCTTCAAGCACAAAATCCAATTGATTAATGATGAGGTCTAAATGGAACTTCACAAGGCATGCAACCTTAATGTGAGGTTAAATCGGATTAAAGGATGATTGGATTTCAATTTTGAGAATTGATTTGATAATGGAGGGATATTGATTTGATGTGCTAAGTCCTTAGGAAATTGAGGCTGATTGATTGAGGAAGTATGATAGTGATGCTTAGAAGAAACTTGTTGACTAGGTTATTATTGGCATGAACATGACTCCATAGATGATTGGTTCGGATGGCAAGTTGTATGAAGGGACATGACCACCCCGATTTTGACAATAGTTGGTGTTAAAAGACAAACCTGAACCTTGATGGAGAGCACAAACTCTTAGTTCATCACTAACATCAAACTCATTGCTATGACCATGGACGTAATCGTGGTAATGATGCAAGAATGTCCTATGTTTGAGCAAGAGATTACAGTTGTTATACCAAAATTTACGACGCCTAAGGAGTTGTGCTTGTGTGAGCTTCTTCTTCTTGATAGGTCGGTGAATTGACTTCTTAGGATGTTTATACAACTTGGGCTTATGAAACATGAGACAAACAAAGTTTTGATGCAATTTGGACTTTGTGTGGGTAATGACTTGGATAATTGTTTGTTTTGCATAAATGTTTTTGCAAAGTGTTTGAGGATAATGGTGTGATTTTAGTCTACTCTTGACAAGTATGTACCAAGCAAAGCAAACACAATGATCAAATGAATTTTAACTCAAAGACACTCATGCTCATATAAAACACTCTTAAGTCTGGCAAGGACAATAGTCATTGGATCCTAATTGGTTTCCCAGCTATGCTTACCTAGAGTGGACACTTAGATGCTTGACCCCACTGGCTCCCCTCCATGACACTCACATGTCTGGGGCAGCCAAGCATCAATTCCCATAAAAACTCCTCATGACAAACTTTGTGTCTCTACTAAGGGCCGTAAAAATATGGGCGGCTTCGCAGGTCCAACCTCTTGCACCAATGACTAGAAGATTTTTGGCCACTATGCACAAGGTGTTTAGTATGGCTTCCCATTAGGAGCTACCCTTCGCAGTTGCGCAAGCACAATTGAAGCCTATAACCCAATGAAGCACCAAGAACTTAGTACTCATGCAAGCGTGATTGAGATCTCTAGGATCCTACTAAGCACCCAATGTGAGAGTGAACTCTCATATAGCCCCAACCATTGACCCTTTCATAGTCAATGGCCTATTTATTATTAATGAATAATGATGAAAAATAACTATCCAATAGGTATTGAGAGGGGGGGTGAATCAGTACAGACAAAAACTTTCTCCACAACTCAAACAACAGAGATTGCACTAACCGGTAAACAACATTACCGATTTAAGTCAGGGCACTATCGGTAAAACATAGTGAGACTGTGAAAAACACAAACCGGTAACACCTAGATCAATTCAAGACCTAATACCTTCTTACAACTTCACCCAAAAGCTTAAGCAAGTAATACATCATAAATACTTATGATCATTGAATCAACTTGCATTACCACTTAACATAAAACACTAAACCATCACATGAAAAGCATCACCCGTGACACACTGATTTTTCACGTGGAAACCCAATTGGGAAAAACCACGGTGGGGATGAATACCTACAAGTTGTTCTTTGAACTCTTCTAAAGTCTGCTCTATTAGGAGCCTAGTCCGGTTAAAGACTTTTACAATAGGTTCTACTAGGAACCAATCTTGCTAGGGATCACCCGGTTAAGGAATGGCTAAATACCTGGCTAAAGGTTAGAACCTGTTAAAGGTTACATCGGAAGAGGATTTGAAAAACTCATTGAATTGAGTCACCCTGTTAAAGGAATTACACAAAAGCCTATTAAAGCTACTCGGTTAAGGGATTTTCCAACTGTTGAAATGGTTAGAAGTCAACATGTAATACACTGATTTGATAACAAAACGCAATGCCAAGGAAGATCCTCTTTAGCTCCTTTGCTTCTACAATCACACTCTGCAGGTATCAACACACTTCTCCGGTCTGGCCAGAATCAAGTATGTCTTCACTTGGATACACACATAACATTTGCCAACAGCTTCACAATACAAATCATCATCGACCTTATAGGAAATAGATAGGTCAGTAGCATAAACCCTAAACCCTAAACATTTAGGTTATCAATATAGTCGGTCCAATCTTGACCGTTCAATCACATTGCATTGAATAAAATAGTCTTGAACAGATCTCAAGACGTTCTCCATCATTCGTTCTTTTCCGCTTCTGGAAGCTGATAACCCATCACGCGTTCTCCACCATTTACTGAGACTTCACACATTCCCGAGGTAGATAGGGTCAATCATCTTCATGCAAGATCCTCAAGGAAATCCTTCACGCGCACAAGGATGATGTGACAAAAGGATCCGATCTCCATTTCAATACTAACCCATCACAGGATGTCGTCGGTCGAATCATATAGACTTGAAATGCATCAACCGGAAACTCTGAAGCTAAGACTACCAACTTGTAGTCATACCAAATGAAACCCCGATACAAAACTTCCCATATACCGGTTCTCATTCCAACATACCGCTTCACTTGAACCAACATACTGCTTCACTTTTTCACATATACCAGTTCACAACATCATACCGGTTCTCTTGTCAATTTTCTTACTTCAATATACCAGTTCATACTTCAACATATTGATGTCAATGACAACATACAATATCATTAGTTGATCAAGCTCTACACACATGCCAACAATTATAGTGAGTTGGGAACCCCGGGTCCAGGTGTATTCACTTGAGTCGTTCCCCTCTTACCTTCTCAAAGAGCAAGTTGGGAGGGCAGGCCCGCTAAGGGTAAGCATGCAACAAAGGTGAAAAAATTGGAGGGTCTGGATTTCTGATCGTCTAGCTAGACGAGAGCATACTCTCCTACCTTTACGCTTTCACCAAACACATAAGACAATAATTCATTCACCCTTTAATTAAAATCTAGGTGCCTAGTTTAAAAAAGAAAGCACAATGTTTGGTTGGAATTTCTAGGCAACCTGCAAGAAATTTAGATTAGTAGTTTTTATGTTTTTCAAGGTCTTGGACGATCGATTAAAATTGCAAAACTAAAAAACAGAAAATTAGTACTCATTGCACTGCACATATAGCGCACGCACTGACGTGCAGTCAGTCACGCTGAAGCACCTGCATAGGCGCCAAAACACCTACGTATGCGCTGCGGTAAATAAAAATAACAAAAAAAGAGATAAGTCAACACAAAGCAAACGAGAATTTTATACATGTCTGTAGCACTGAAATGCCTGCGGACATGCTGATGCGCTTGCGCTCACGCTGAAACGCATCTGCCTGCGTTGATGCGCCTGTGCATGTGTTAAACAGACAAACAGAGAGTAAAATTTTTAAAATTTAAAATAGAGCGGGAAAAATTGTAAATGTCGTATAGCAGTCACGCTGATGTGTTTGCACTGGCACTGATGCACCTGCGCATGCGTCGAAATGGTTTTTCTCTCGCGCTGAACCCGAGTCGCTCACACTGATTTGTAGTCTCTCGCACTGTTCCAGAACCTGCGTCGCACAACTCACAAAAACTCAAGAAAATATTAGTTTTTAGGGACGTGTGCCAAAATGAAGATGGTGAAAAGGAGTGTGAGGTGGATTAGATTATAAACATGTAAATCAAACATGAAAACACATGAAACCAAAAGAAATAATTCAAATCACATGAAAATAATGAATAAGATGCATAAACCTCACAACCTTTTTACCTTCTCCTTTGGATGGAGCTTAGATGGAGTTGAAGTGCGCCCATGTGCCTCCAACTTGATGTCGATTTGCTCCTAGATTGCTTGATGTGGATGGCTCTCCAATATTGTGCACAAATGGATAAAAATGGATTTTGAGGAATGATATGGATGATATGACTAAGTATGGATGAGGGATGATTTTGGCATGGTAAAGATGTAATGGTGATTTTCTAGGTTCAAACTAACAACATAAACTTACTAAACTCAGAGATGATGAGTGAAGGGATGGAGTCCTCAATTTATAGGAAGAGGAGAGGAAAAATGGATGGCTAGGATGGACCCAAGATGGAGCGTGAGGATTTCTTGTGAGCTCACACAAGACCCAAGAGGAGGTGTGGAGACCAAGAGATATGCCTTAAAGGCATTTCTTGTCCTCACACCCCTCAAGGTACATTGGGAAGACTTCCCAATGTGCATTGAGAAGAGAAAGGGATGGGACATTCCTTGAGGAATAGGGAGGAAGAATTTAAAATTCTTCAAAAAGGGATGATCATGGGCATTGGAGGAATAAGAAGGAATTAAAAATTTCCTGAGAGATGAGATGCCTAGGTGAATGCGAGATTTTGAGGTGGATTAGACTATAAACATGCAAATCAAACATGAAAACACATGAAACCAAAAGACATAATTCAAATCACATGAAAAACATGAATAAGGTGCATATACCTCACAACCTTTTTACCTTCTCCTTCAAATGGAGCTTACATGGAGTTGAAGCGCACCCATGTGCCTCCAAATTGATGTCGATTTTCTCCTAGATTGCTTGATGTGAATGGCTCTCCAATATTGTGCATAAATGGATAAAAATGGATTTTGAGGAATGATATGGATGATATAACTAAGCATGGATGAGGGATGATTTTGGCATGGTAAGGATGCAATGGTGATTTTCTAGGCTCAAACTAACATCATAAACTTATTAAACTTGGAGATGATGAGTGAAGCGATGGAGTCCTCAATTTATAAGAAGAGGAGAGAAAAAATGGATGGCTAGGATGGACCCAAGATGGAGGGCCAGGATTTCTTGTGATCTCACACAAGACCCAAGAGGAGGTGTGGAGACCAAGAGATATGCCTTAAAGGCATTTCTTTTCTCCACACCCCTCAAGGTACATTGGGAAGACTTCCCAATGTGCCTTGAGAAGAGCAAGGGATGAGACATTCCTTGAAGAATGGGGAGGAAGAATTTAAAATTCTTCAAAAATGGATGATCATGGGGATTGGAGGAATAAGAAGGAATTAAAAATTCCCTGAGAGATGAGATGCCTAGGTGAATGTGAGATTTTGAGGTGGATTAAATTATAAACATGCAAATCAAACATGAAAACACATGAAACCAAAAGACATAATTCAAATCACATGAAAAACATGAATAAGATGCATATACCTCCCAACCTTTTTACCTTCTCCTTCAGATGGAGCTTAGATGGAGTTGAAGTGCACCCATGTGCCTCCAACTTGATGTTGATTTACTCCTATATTGCTTGATGTAGATGGCTCTCCAATATCATGTAAAAATGGATAAAAATGGATTTTGAGGAATGATATGGATGATATGACTAAGTATGGATGAGGGATGATTTTGGCATGGTAAGGATGCAATGGTGATTTTCTAGGCTCAAACTAATAGCATAAACTTACTAAACTTGGAGATGATGAGTGAAGGGATGGAGTCCTCAATTTATAGGAATAGGAGAGGAAAAATGGATGGCTAGGATGGACCCAAGATGGAGGGCCGAGATGTCTTGTGAGCTCACACAAGACCCAAGAGGAGGTGTGGATACCAAGAGATATGTCTTAAAGGCATTTATTGTCTCCACACCCCTCAAGATACATTGGGAATATTTCCCAATGTGCCTTGAGAAGAGAAAAGGATGGGACATTCCTTGAGGAATGGGGAGGAAGAATTTAAAATTATTCAAAAAGGGATGATCATGGGGATTGGAGGAATAAGAAGGAATTAAAAATTCCTTGAGAGATGAGATGCCTAGGTGAATGTGAGATTTTGAGGTGGATTAGATTATAAACATGCAAATCAAACATGAAAACACATGAAACCAAAAGATATAATTCAAATCACATAAAAAACATGAATACGATGCATATACCTCACAACCTTTTTACCTTCTCCTTTGGATGGAGCTTAGATGGAGTTGAAGTGCGCTCATGTGCCTCCAACTTGATGTCGATTTGCTTCTAGATTGCTTGATGTGGATGGCTCTCCAATATTGTGCACAAATAGATAAAAATGGATTTTGAGGAATGATATGGATGATATGACTAAGTATGGATGAGAGATGATTTTGGCATGGTAAGGATGCAATGGTGATTTTCTAGTCTCAAACTAACAACATAAACTTACTAAACTTGGAGATGATGAGTGAAGGGATGGAGTCGTTAATTTATATGAAGAGGGGAGGAAAAATGGATGGCTAGGATGGACCGAGGATGGAGGGCCAAGATTTCTTGTGAGCTCACACAATACCCAAGAGGAGGTGTGGAGACCAAGAGATATGCCTTAAAGGCATTTCTTGTCTCCACACCCCTCAAGGTACATTGGGAAGACTTCCCAATGTGCCTTGAGAAGAGAAAGGGATGGGACATTCCTTGAGGAATGGGGAGGAAGAATTCAAAATTCTTCAAAAAGGGATGATCATGGGGATTGGAGGAATAAGAAGGAATTAAAAATTGCTTGAGAGATGAGATGCCTAGAGGAAAATCTCATATTCACCTAGGAAAAGAGTATTTAAGGATAGTGGTTGGATGGAAGGGACAAGGAGTTGACTTTGTGGCTTATCATGATTAGCCAATAGCAACTCATTAAGAGGGGGATTAGAGGAAATGTTAGGTGGGATAAGATTTGTAGGAGGATTTGACTAGGAGAGAGAATGAGTGGAGGGAATTAAAAATTAGAAGAATAAGGCTAAGTGAGTTTAGGGAGTTTCTAGAAGAATTTATTAGGTTGGTGATGGATTAGGAAGATGATTTGTATGAATCATGTAGGTTAACCAATTAATTGAAATTAATTAGTTAAAAGGAGGATTTGAGAAGATTTATTTTTAGAAGAATAAAAAGAGGGGTTGATTTATTAAATAAATCAATCACAGACTATAGTGACAATATTAATTGTAATTAATTAATATTGAGGAGAATTTAGAATTTTAATAATTAATAAATTAATTATGTGAGGAATTAAAAATAATTAAAATAATTTTTTTAAGTGTCTACAGTGTCAATTGCCAAAACCTTTACCGGGGAATCAGTTTTACCTGCCGGTATGGACTTAGTTTCTTTTACCTTGTCCATCTCAACCTCTTTTGCACCGGTGGCTTCGCCACTTTGTGCAGTGTCGATTACTGCCAATGGAGTATTATCCACAGTATTTCCAGTGTCATATACATTGCCTTACTAAAAAATAGTCTGTGCTAGTACAAACTATACACTCTCCTTAGCTATCGGTTGTGTTTGAGTATCTATAGTTACTGCCGGTTGTGTCAAAATTGGAGTTGAACTGCCCAAAATACCTTTCATTTTTTATTTGTCAGGAATGGTGGAAGATGTTTCCCTTGCAAATTCTTCTTGAGATGTGAGAAAGTCTGGGTTTTTCTGAAAGAATTTGATCCATCCCTTACTTGTCTCATTTACCACCTCATTTACTCTCCCCATCATAAGGCTTATCTGCCAGGATTTACTACTGAAAACTATCCTATTTGCAGTGTCTATACATCTTTTCATTTCTTCATTATTTACAGCACCACACAATTTCAAAAGTGCAACTTCCTTAATCTCCCTATCCCTCTTAACAACATCAAGTCTTCTAGCCTTAAGTTTATTATACAAGGATAAAGGTATCTCCTTCAAAAAAAATTCAATTAAGGCTTTCTTATAAATGTCTGTATACAACAAAATAGCCTCTTCTAATTCATTTTGCTCATTCTCTTCTAAATCTTCATAATATTTTGATATATTTTTTAATATTCCATCTTTTGTAATTTCATCAATAAGCTCAGTATAGGTCATTGTGGTCTTACCGGTTCTAGTATCATCACCCTTCTTCTTTTTGCTTGTGGATGTCGGTGTGACTGGTTTCCTCTTCTGCATACACTTCCTTACTGGTGGTGGAGGTGCAGTAGGCTTAGTTGCCTTTCTAACAAGTCTCCTCCTAGGCTCTACCTTCTTCTTCTCTACTGGTGGTTTTACCACATTCTTCCTTTGTACCCTTTTGAAAGCCAGAGGTTCATTATCCTTAGAATTAGAGTCAGAAGTGATAGGGGAAATGTGAACTTGTGGCTTCTTCACTTTTGCAGTACCAACCTCTGTTAGTTTAGCTACCTATTTGGATATAGAGCCCAACTAAGTGTCGATCTTATAGATCACATCTTGTACATATGCAAACATCTTTTCTATTTTCTTCTCTCTTCTTTTCTCGTTAAAACTAGTTTTCACTTCAAGAGCCTTCTCTCCTACTGTACCAAAATGCTCTATCTTATCATCTAATGGGGCATCTACTAACATATTTGCATACAGTTCAAAAATGCTATCATTCACCTCATATCCAAGCCTAGTAATCTAAATTTTCCTAGGTTCAACTACTTCCATAAGAGTTTCATCAGTTTTTACCATGAAACAGATATCAGTGGAATACTTCTCCATAATGTTCTTTGAAATTCTCTCCCTTTCCCTCATGTTTTCTTGAAATATCTTAAAATACCCCCAAAGTTTCTAATCTCTGCTGGTACCAAGACCGGTGATAGCTTCCATGATCTGCATACCTACCGATATGTCATGAGCCCAATGCTTCTTCCCTAGACCAGGTAGCTCATTCAAGAAGCAAAGCATTAAACAAACAATCAAGTTTCCATATGTAAAAGTTCCTTTCTTGATTCCTTTGATCTTACCAATGTTTAACATCAACTCACTCCTCATCCACTCACATAAATCATACTTCACATTATTCCTCAACATCTGATATGCAACATGAATGCATGAACTAGCAATAGAATTCAATCAATTGGATTGAGTTACCTTGTAACCTATGATTATGCTTGTAAACTTTATATCTATGTTGGTGATTTCGCTTATCCTCATTGATCTATTATCAGGTTTAGCACCAATGAGTTTCTCGACCTCTGTGTTGGAAATTTTCTTGTTAGGTTCTTGTTCGACCCTGGGTAAGTTGGTGACAGCTTGAATAGCCTCCTTCCTGATCATGTAAGGCCTATCTAGCCAAATAAATTTGTTGTGAACCCTACCCAGAATGCATCTGATAACTTCATCTTTGAATTCTAGTATGTACAAAATACCGGTTAACCCTAGATTCTCAATCGCTTTGTATTCCAGTTTGATGGTTCCAGAGTCTCCTAGTATCACAGATTGATACATGCTTTTGTTGTCCTTTGTAATCCTCAACGGTGCAGTGAATGTATTCCCTCACATCTTCAACATACATTACACCGTCAGGAACCCTAAAAAATGCTCCCATAGAGTCTTCCTTTTTAGCAATTTTGGGAACCTCCTTAAATACTGGCCTTAACCTATCCTTGATTTCAACAATGGTGGGATTTGCAATAAAAGTAGGAGCTGAAGATCCAGATGCCATTTCGAAAAATACATAAAGGTGAATGCTGGTGGAAGATTGATAACTGCTCGAAATCTTTTCACAATGCTTCTGCTTGCTCTTAACTTGCCTTTACTTTGCTCTAAATGCTTGAATGCTCAGTGAGTGAAAATGAATTCACTTACCCTCTTTTATCAGCGAATAAAACCCTAATTTTCTATAATAAATGCTACACCAACAACCCTACGGATGCCAGTTTCACAGTTGTGTGTCGGGTGAACCTTCATCGATGATGAGCACAATTCTCCAGATCTCTTTCCAGATCTCCTTAGATCTCTTCCGAGGTAATATGCAAAATTTAGCAATGACTTTTCCAACCACTAAGGCTTATGCCTCAGTTATCGGTGGAGTTGTCGGTATAGATCCATCTCCACTTCGGTCTTCAGATTTTCTAACCCATCTCTTGGTGTGATCTTGTTGTATTTCATCTACCTTCTGATTTCCTTTCTCATTATCTTTATCATCATTAACCAGTTGAGTCTTGATTTTGCAATACTTAGCAATATGACCTATTTTGTTGCATGCATAACATGTAGCATTGTTCTTTTGAATTGCTTTGACATATCCCATATTATTTCTTGACCTACAATGATTAGTAAAATATCCAAACTTTCCACATGCATGACATTTAACATTCATTCTGCAATCTTATGATCTATGACCACATTTCTTCCAGTTTGTGCATTGACCGGGAATAGAATTGTAGTTTTGATTTGTCTTATTTCTACATTGTTTAGCCATATGCCCAAATTTATTGCAAACAAAACATTTACCATTGAATTTATAAGCATTAGATTGCCTTACCGGTTTCCTCTGTTATGATGAGTTCTGCATACCGGTTGTCTGGTCTTCATTTGCGGTACCAGAGCTTTCACATTATACAAATCCAAGTCCTCTATAATCATCAATCTGTCTGTCTTTTCAATAATTCATCCAACTGTGCAACACTGATCCTAAACTTTTGTTTATACTCACTTGCAGTAGTTAAATCATCTCTCAAAGTAGTTATTTGTCTTTCAAGTTCTTGTTCATTATTCTAGGATGTACCAAATCAGTTCTCAACAGATTATTCTCATGAGTCAATCTGCAACATTCATCAAATTTATTCTTCAGAGGTATAACAAGATTATCTTGCTTCTTTTTTCTATCCTCAATATCTTTTGATAACCTCATAGTCAGATCTTGCATTTCATTCTTCATGACCATGTTTGCTTAACTTAGTTTCTGACATTGTTCCTTAAGAGCATTCTTCTCCTCATCATCCGGTTGTTGCAAAAGTTCTTTTCTCTTGGCTTGAGCAGATGATAACCTTTCTTGCAGGATAAGAATGGATTCATTTGCAGAATTCAATTCTTCTTGCAATTTCAAGTTCTTCATCCTTTCAGCATCCTAATCCTCAAGAGCCATCTCAAGTTGCTTCTCCATAGCCATGTTCAAAGATTCCAGCTTCAGGATCTTCCTCAAACTGTTAAACTTCTTTCGAGGTACCAGGCTCTGATACCAATTTTTGGGATCCAAGAACACTGAAAGGGGAGGGTGAATCAGTGTTCTGCCGGTATGAACAATTTAATTTTCTAGACCATGCATATATAAACCGGTAAACAAATAAACATATAACAAGAAGCAAATAAACCATCCACACAAATGAACACCATAATACACATAATTTATATGTGGAAAACCTAAATGAGGAAAAACCACGGTGGGATTTGTGACCCACAATATCAATTCACTAGCCATATGAAAATATATTATACATAACAGGGGCTAGCACTTGCAGGAAGGCACACTGCCTAGAGCATACTGCTCATCACAAAAGAGTCTCACTGACTACAAGCTTTCTGCTAAAGTAAATTACTGAAAATGAACTCAAGAATGCATCTCCTATGCCAAATAGAGTTCCGGTTCTTCTCTGTACCAATTCATAAACCCTGAAGTACTACTGGTATCACTTCTCCTCCAAGAATGCTTTCCAAGATATCTACAGATCATTGCATGATATATCATTCACATACAAAATGATCTCCATACATATATTCACATCATACAGTTCTTCTATATTCTCCTATATCCACACATATCATCTATCACATATATCTCATCAAAATAACCTAGCAGACTGACCTATATACCTATTACAAATAATATGTCTTATATTGGCTTACAATACATTTACAAAAGATATTCAATGTCGGCCTTGATAATATTTACAAAAAGATTTATTAAGTAAATCCTCCTAGATGTCAACTTCCAATGAAGTATTGATGTCGGTGTCGGTGTAGCCCTGAATGCTCCAAAGCTAGTATCTGTCGATATATGCTTCCTAGTGCCAGTTTATGACTTCCATCAGATCTTGTTGCCATCAATGACAACAAAATGAATCCAATGAGTGTCAATTGCCAACATGTTCTGTATTTTATTTTATGGATATGTGTTTTTCCTTCCTTGCGGTATTTTTGGTATTTTAAATGCTTTTTCATTGATGGGTTATACCTCATTGTGCTTTATTGTGTCTCCATATATTACTGTGTGAGTTTGGTGTATTTTTGTGCATGATTGTGTAAAGAAGGTGCATGGATTTGAAGTTAGATTTCATTTTTTATGATTGGGTGATTCCAATTTTATGTTTTCATAGCCTTATTTTGTCCTCCTACACCTTCTGGGAGTGATATTGGTCCATTTTGCGAGCCTATGTGCGGAACTGAGCAGTTTGGTCACATGGTTTATCCGTTTTCTTTTAGCTTTCTACCTCCAATGCGCTAATCTGCAATGTAGATGCACTAATATGAACCTTATATGTGCTAATTTGTCTTATGGATGTGCCAGAATGGTCCTTGCATGTACTGAACTGCTTCGGTTTGTTGGTTTTGCCAATTTTGTCCAATTTGGTCACTTTTTCGGATATGGGGCTTGTGCCAGAGGCTTTTTATGATTGTGTTGATTTTTCTTAGAGATGTTTATGATATTATCTTGATCATTTCATTATTTATTTGAGCTCCAATAATATTGTTTGTTCCTTACCATTGAGGGTTATGCATATGTGTTTGATTAGCTCTGTCAAGAGGGAGAATTCCTTGTCATTGAGGGATGATTTATGCTAGCTCTAGTGAGAGGAATATGCCTCACTAATGAGGATGCATTTGGTTATGTTTGATTAAGAAGAATGCATACCTTACTCTTGTTTATTGTTATTCTTTGATTGGTGAAGGCTCTTGCTTTATATGTTGGCCTTATTGTTCAAATTATGTTTCGGTTGTGTCAAAGATGTTATGAGTATGGATTATTTTCATGTGGATCCTTCATGATTTTATTGTGATACCATTGTGTTTATGTTTCACCATTATTTATTGGTCCATGGTTAGGGGGAGTGGGATGTTGCATGTGTGGACTAGGGTCATGAGCAATAGACTACAAAGAGGTTCCTTGTAAGGATGCTTAGAGTCTAGACTAGCCTAGGGACCACATGAAGAGTTTTTATTTGTAATTGCAAGTGAGTGGGTTTGGGTAGTTATGAATTCACTTAATCAAGATAAGAAATTGGTTTTTTGGTGCCCCACCTCATATCCCTCTAGTGTTGACTTAGGATGATTTTGGGAAGATCGTTGGAGCGGTAAACTAAATTCCCTTGATTGGCTCCAAGGTTGAGACGGTTCCAAATGTCTATCAAGGTGTGGCTTGGACCCTTCTATGTTGAGGATAGCATGGGATGAAACTTTCCCTACATGTGTCCATTTTCTTTTATGTTTTTATTATTGATTATGCCTTTGGGAGTTTATCGCTTTCGAATTAGCCTCGTTATGTGATTGAGTATTGATCTTGGATGTTATCTTTGTGGATGCCATGTTGAGTCCCTTGGTTGTTAGGTGTCAACCTAGGTCTTGAGTGCGAGTTGGAATTGTTAGGGTTTCAAGCAGATCCGAAGCAAATATGAACTAACAATTATATGCAGATTTAATTACAAAAGATAAAGAAATAAAATAGGACACAGATAACACAGAGATTTAACGTGGTTCACCCAGAATGGGTTACGTCAACCATACACAGTTGTCCAATCTTTTTTATTATCTAGCAAAAACAGTACATCAACCTTACAATGCCTTAAGCATCCCAACTGCTTATAACATGTGTTTTTAGGGCAAAAACAAAGTTGACCTTTTTAGGGTTTTATTACAATGTCGATTTTCATCAACAAAAAAAATACCTAAAAAAAAAATTTCTCAGGGGCTGGCGCCCCCGAACCCCTGCCCAGGGCCTGGGCCGGCCTTGGACCCCAACAAGGATACATGCTGAGTGTACAGTACTTTGTTGATCAGTCGGCACATTTCAACAATCTCCCACTTGGAGACTGATACTACACGACACCACTGTAAATGCAACATCCGCTAGATAAAACACTAGGACTCAACTGGTATAAATTTCACAATTATCAATCAAGAAGACCAACAAAAACTGATGAAGAAATCAACTTCTCCTGTGGAACTGCCTTCGTGAACATATCGGCAGGATTCACACTTGTGTGAATCTTCTCAAACCGTAACAGATCCTCCTCCAAAACAGTCCAGATGAAGTGGTACCTGAGCTGAATGTGCTTTGTCCTTGAATGAAAAGCAGAGTTCTTCGCAAGATGAATGGCACTCTGGCTATCAGTATACAATGGGTGATCCTCCTGTGTCTGACCCAATTCCTCCAGAAAACATTGTAACCAAATCATCTCCTTGTTGGCTTCTGTAGCAGCAACATACTCAACTTTAGTGGTTGAAAGTGCAACAACCTTTTGCAGCCTAGAAATCCAACTGACTGCAGTTCCCCCTATAGTAAAAACATACCTTGTAGTACTCCTCCATGAATCAATATCACATGTCAGATCAGAGTCAACAAATCCACTCAGAACAGCATTAGATCCTTTGAAACATAATGCCTTCATAGTGGTTCCTTTCAAATACTGAAGGATCCATTTCACAGCATTCCAATGTTCCATACCTGGATTACTCATAAACCTGCTCACAACTCCCACTGCATGTGCAATATCTGGCCTTGTGCATAGCATTGCATACATCAGACTGCCAACAGCTGATGAATACGGGATGTTAGACATTTTATTAACCTCTTCTTGTGCCTTTGGGCACATCTCCTTAGTCAATTTGAAATGACTAGACAAAGGTGTACTAACTGCTTTTGCATCCTGCATTTTAAATATTTTCAACACCTTCTTTATATACTCACTTTGAGACAAATTCAAGGTTCTATTTTTCCTGTCGCGTGTAATCCTCATACCGAGAATTTTCTTAGCTGCACCCAAATCCTTCATAGCAAATGACCTGGTTAATTTCTGTTGAAGATCATTTATATGTTGCATGTTAGACCCAACAACAAGCATGTCATCAACATAAAGCAACAGGATAATATAACTTTATCCAATCTCTCAAAATATACACAACGATTAGAATGACATTTATGATAATCGTGTTCAGCCATGAAACTATCAAATTTTAAATACCATTATCGAGGTGATTGCTTTAGGCCATACAAACTTTTCTTCAACCCGCACACCAAGTTCTCCTTACCTTTGACCTCATATCCCTGTGGTTGCAACATGTAAATTTCCTCCTCCAAATATCCATGGAGAAAATTTGTTTTGACATCTAATTGTTCAAGATGTAAATCATCTGCAGCCACAAGACTAAGTACAGTTCTAATTGAAGTCATTTTTACCTTTTTCTGTGCAAAACCTTTTACCACAAGTCTGGTCTTATATCTTTTCTAACCTCCTTCCTCCTCCTTCAGCATATAAACCCATTTGTTAGGGAAAGCTCTTTTTTCTACAAGTAAAGGGACTAAGTTCCAAGTCTTATTTTTCATCAAGGAGTCCATCTCCTTTTTCATGCCTAGCTCCCACTATTGTTTGGCATCCACCTGCATTGCTTCTTCATATTCTTCGAGTTCACCAAAATCCGTTAATAAAATAGAATACAAAGAAGGAGAAAATCTTCCAGGGGGTCTACTTGACCTTGTAGAACGTCTAACACTTGCAGGAGTTTGTGGGACAATCTGTTGTTGCTGAGCATCAGGTACCTGTGGCATTTCATTTTCAGGAATCTCATCCAACACCACATATTCTTGTTTGTCTTGTTCATGCTTCTTTTCCTGCATCCATTCTTTATACATAACCTTCTCATTGAATATAACATCTCTACTTATAATTTTTTTTTTTAATTTCAAAATCCCATAACCGATAGCCATATTCATCTATCCCATATCCAATGAAGGTACATTTCTGAGATTTAGCATCAAGCTTGGTTATGTTTTCTTTATCAATATGGACAAAAGCTTCACAACCAAAAGTTTTTAGAAAGGAATAATTTACCTTTTTACCAGTCCATGGCTACTCTGGAATACCACCATCCAAAGGGGTTGAAGGTCCTCTATTTATCAAATAGACAACAGTATGTACAACATCTGACCAAAAATGTAAGGGCAATCCAGCATGCAATCCCATGCTCCTCGCGCGTTCCATGATAGTCTTATTCATTCTCTCTGACACACCATTTTCTTGTGGAGTTCCTAGAACTGTCTTCTGCTTTCGAATCCCATTTAAGGAGCAATAATCTTCAAATTCTTTGCTGCAATACTCACCTCCATTATCCGATCTGAGACACTTCAACTTTTTTCCTGTCTCATTCTCAACCAAAGCTTTCCATTTCTTAAAAGTTTCAAAAACATCTGATTTTTGTTTTAGGAAATATACCCATGTTTTTCTGGTTGAGTCATCAATAAAAATAACATAATAACAAGAGCCACCAAGAGATGATACCTGAGTCGGTCCCCATACATCTAAATGCATAAGCTCTAACTTCTCACTCTTCTTTTCTTTCCCAACCTTGAGAAATCTGACTCTTTTCTGTTTACCATAAACACAGTTTTCACAGAACTCTAAATCAATATTCTTTAGTCATGGTGATAGATTTTTGGAGTGAAGGATTTTCATCCCTTTCTCACTCATTTGCCCAAGCCTATGATGCCACATTATCGAATATGTTCTTGCAACATCTATTGTTGTTGTCCCTGTAGTAACTTTATCTGTAGCAGCTAGGGTAGAGTAAGCGTTACCAGTACACAGATATAATGTGCCTACCTTCGCACCTTTAGCTACTACTAATGATCCTTTAGTGACCTTGCACATGCTGTCTGAGAAGGTAACTATGCAACCTTCACTACCTAGTTGCCCTGCAGAAATTAAATTTCTTCTTAAATTAGGAACATGTCTTACCTCCTGCAGAAACCAGTCATTTCCATTCTGCAACTTGATCTTTATCTTTCCTTTTCCAACAATTTGACAGGGCTCATCATCACCCAAATATACCTATCCAAAATCACCTTGAACATAATCTAGAAAATATTTTCTATGGGGTGTAGCATGAAATGAAGCCCCAGAATCTATTACCCAAGAATCATTAACATTATCCAAACATAAGATTAAAACATCTTGTAAAGTATTACTTGCAATATTAGCTTCCTTACTGTCATTTTCATTTTTGTCTCCTTCTCTGTTTTTCCGAGACCAACAGTCTTTCTTTAGATGACCAGGCTTTCCGCAGTACCAGCAATCTTTCTTTCCTCTAGACTGAGAGCATCATTTATTTGACTTTCCTCGTGACTTCTCATTCCCAAGGCCTTTTCCTCTTTCCTTTGATCTTCCTCTGTTCTCCACATTCAAAACACTACCCGATGATGTTGGAGTCTCACCTGTGCTTTTCCTTCGCATTTCCTCGCTTAGGATAACACCAACAATATCATCAAATACCAAAGTATTTTTACTAGAGACAGAGTTACTTACAACCATAACCAAGCTATTCCAGATTTCTGGGAAAGAACATAAAATCAAGAGAGCCCTTACCTCTTCTGCAAATGTAATTTTTACCGAAGACAGTTGACTGGTAATTGTATTAAATTCATTTAAGTGCTCTGCTACAGACCCTCCCTCACTCATTTTCAAATTAAACAAATGCTTCATAAGAAATACCTTATTCAAAGCCGAGGGTTTCTCATACAACTTTGTCAATGTCGCCATCAAATCTACAGTCGTTTTTTCTTCTGTTATATTGAATGCTACAGACGGTGCAAGGCACAATCGAATGGATCCCAGTGTCTTTCTATCTAAAATGTCCCACTCTTCATCTAACATTGTAGTCGCTTTCTTTGCCTTTCCTTCCAATGACCGCCACAAATCCTTTTGATACAGGTAATCCTCCATTTGCATTTTCCATAACTGATAGTTCTGGCCATTAAACTTTTCGACCTTGAATTTGGAATCCTCCATTGCTCCCACTCAAATCTAAGAGTCCTGCCAATTTACAGAAAACCTCGCTCTGATACCAATTGTTAGGGTTTCAAGCAGATCCGAAGCAAATACGAACTAACAATTATATGCAGATTTAATTACAAAAGATAAAGAAATAAAACAGGACACAGATAACACAGAGATTTAATGTGGTTCACCCAGAATGGGTTACGTCCACCATACACAGCCGTCCAATCTTTCTTATTATCCAGCAAAAACAGTACATCAACCTTACAATGCCTTAAGCATCCCAACCGCTTATAACATGCATTTTTAGGGCAAAAACAAAGTCGGCCTTTTTAGGGTTTTATTACAATGTCGGTTTTTATCAACAAAAAAAATACCAAAAAAAAAACTTCTTGGGCCCGACGCCCAGGCCGGCCCCGAACCTCGGCAAGGATACATGCTGAGTGTACAGTACTTTGCTGATCAGTCGCCACATTTCAACAAGAACCCCATGTCATCTCCTAGCACGAGGGGTGGTTCCTTTTTGGTTCCACATGGTCAAGTGGTTTGATGCCTTCTTCCATTGAGATGTTCTTTATTGGAAGCTAGTATGCATGGATGTGGATTCTTATATTCTCTTCATGTGGATGGATTCTTGGAGCTTATTCTATGTAATTGAGATTGTGATTTTGTATATTTTATCATGAGGAAAGATTTAATTATAAAGAGACTATGCATCATGTTTATGTATCTTGTAATCATATGTGATAGGACGTGTACTAAGCCATGACCATGATGCAAAGTAGTAGGTTATGATTGTTGTAATCATTGTAACACTTATGTTGTAATTGAATATACTTTATGTATGTAATTTGGGATTGGATGGAAACAATTGGATGGATTAGTAACGCTATTAGATCATCTTATGTGTATCTATGGATGTAAAGAGAATGTTAAATGAACATATTAGCATTGTGGTAGATGTTCTTAATGGAAATGATGTTAATCCCTGTTATTGGTTTCCTCTTGAGTATGAATATGTGTGAGTGGTTTGTAGGCACGTATGGTTAACTTAAAGGAAAATAATTAGGTTAAATTTATATGATGTTTGCTTGGACAAGATGACATCATGTTAGATGGTTTTGAAAAGGAAAATAGGAACATTTTTTTTGGTGCTTTAAAATAAATTCAAGAGTTAATGGGAATATGTAGGATTTGCATTGATAGTTCATAGTACTCATGTTAGGAAGAAAATAGTTGATTAGGAAATAAATGTAATGGATGATAATGGTATCATGATTATGGATGTGCTTATGTGTTATTGTTAGTTAAGTAATGACTTTGAGGTGCCCTAGGGGTGGATAGTTGTTGTATTGTTATTTCCGCTTGTGTATTATGTTGTTAAGAATGTGATTATGTTTAAGTTGTTTATGCATTCATGTAATGTTATGACTAATGCATATGAGTACTTTAAGTATTATGCGTGACATTAATGAATGTTTTAAAAAAAAATCTCTCTTTCTGTTAGTTAGAGTAGTTATTTTGTCTAGGGTATTTTGGCGGACATTATATCTGGTATTAGAGCTTGTGTTGCAAACATTGGGATCTTTGGTTAAGGTTGTTTCTGTTACTTTTGTGTGGTGGATTAAATGAAGTATCATGGGAGTTAATTTGATTTTTGGATTTTTGTAATTATTCTTTCATTTATTTTTGTTCTATGTGGTGGCACTTGTCACGCTTTATTCCTTGTTTATTTCGTCGATAATTTTTTCATGATTTAATGTTGGATTTGAGAATCTTTTCTTTTTGGAGTTTCTCTTTTTTTGTTGTCCCTAGTGGTGATTCTGAATGATGAGTGTTGTGGGCCCTTGTTTTTTGTTAAGTGTAGTCTTTATTATGTTCACCTCGAACCTCTAATAGTGTGTGCAAGGGAGGACATCGCAGAGAAGTGCACTAGACCTAGAAAACAATTAGATAATGACAATATTAGTTGAGTTAATGAAATGTGATAATAGGATGAAATGCATTAGTAACTATCTAGATTTTATGAAATGCTAGATAGAAGTGCTTTTGGATTTGAGAAAATTATGATATATGAAATAGTTAAAAGAAAATGAACCGCTTATTCTCTGCCTTCAATGAGTGATTATGTAAATACCATGTGAAATTAATGGGTCTTAGTTTAAGTTGGTGTTGTGCTTCATGTTAGGTACTTTGATGTGGAGACTGGGATGTTCGAAAGCTATAAATCTTGTTTTCCCCTAAGTTTGTAGGGTATAGATTTATGAAATCGTGGGTTATTTTGATTGTATTTGGACTTGAAGGGAGCTCATTCAAGAATTTTTTCCTCATATAGGTGTATGATACGGCTTCTTTGATAAAATAAGGATGTACCTATGTGTAAATTATTGTGAAAAATGTATATCTATCTTCTTAATTGCGTGTAACTAGATGTTAAAGGAGTGTTTCCTGTTGCAAGGTGTGTGCCCTTGGTCTCCTTGTGTTGTGCAGTGCAACACTCGAGTTTGTGACATGGCTTAACCGGCTCCTGTGGATTCTATAAGTCTAGTGGTTGTATTGGGCATTAACAGGTCGATCTTTTGTTGCAACGACAACAACACTTCTAACAAGTGGTATCAGAGTTTGGTCACAAGTTCAAACCCCTCGCTTGCACTGGAGGGGATTGTTGCAAGGTGTGTGCCCTTGGTCTCCTTGTGTTGTGCAGTGCAACACTCGGGTTTGTGACATGGCTTAACTACTTCCTATGGATTCTATAAGTCTAGTGGTTGTACTGGGCATTAATAGGTCGATCTTAAGGTGCAACGACAACTACACTTGTAACATTGCCATGTTTGAATAATGTGAATTATTGTGATTTTTTCTTATAGATGCTAACTCAGAGATAGGAATTATTGTTTTTGTCTTGAAAAATGTGGTTAAATAAAGTTATCTTGAAGATATCTTAAGGATTTAGCATGCTTATTATAACTAGTAAGAGTTTTGTGACTTGTTTTTATCTCGTGTAATGCATTCATCTTGAATAATTGAAGTATACAAAGGAAACTTTTGTTGTCATTTTCTTACTTTGAGCTAGGAAATGTTTAAACTGAAATGTTTTAATGATTGATAAATCCTTTAGTGAGGAGATTATGTATATTGTTTGTAAATGTTCTATAGGAAAGATATAATGTGGTTGTGTTCAAAAGAAGTTTTAGATTAATGTGTGGGTACATCTTCACCTTAAGCTTGTGACTTCCAAGAGTAAGTCGAGTTTTAGGGGGGGGGGGGGAGGGGGGGATGTAGTGCCCCTCCCCAACTCATCTTTTTGAGAAGGAGTGATAAACACTTTTAGGTTTGTGCGTGTTCTGATATCTCTGTCTCATTCTTATACTGATAGTCTCTTTGACATTAATGGATTCATTATGATTTATGTGGATGAAACCATGTCCTTGAATAATATGATGATTAGACTTATGTGTAGTGATCTAGATGCACTCATTATTCATGTACCGATTATATTGCTTATAAGGATATGATGACATATTATTATTGCTAACCCCACTTTATGATTGTAATGGACAAGATGATGCTTTTTTTTTGCAATTGTCTTACTACTGTATGCATGATAGAGATGATGTCATACCACTCATTATGAGCTCGATATGACGTTGTGTTCCTCTCTCACTTATTTGATATATATATTATGGTATATGTCACCTCATGGTTATTGGTGGTTGCAGGATTTATAGGTACTAGACATTGACTCCACCTACCCTCACAGATCTGAGCGTGCCTTAATCCCAATGGCAAGTTGATTCAAGATGGCACGAGTTCCCTCTACACACTCTAGGCTAAAGTTGATACCCTTGTTAGTTAGTGTCTTGACTTGAGTCATTGGTCTGCGTCATGTGATATGTTGTTCAATCCTATGTCGGGTTGTCTTATGTGTTTGTAATTATATATTAATTAATAATTAATATATAGTTTATTTAGTATTAAATTAAATTAGTTGATGACATTAATATTTGATATTAATGTGTGAATTATTATTATTGGAGATTTATTATTTATTGATGTTTATTTCATGAATTTTTATTTAATTGATGATTTTATATTTTATTATTTTATGGTCTAATGTTTAATTGAATATTTAGTATTTGAGCTTTTGATTTATTGGATTATTATTTATTTATTTATCTTCTTTATTGTTTATTTATTTCTTGTTGGGTTATTTATTGTTTTCATTATTTATTTATTTATTTGCCTTGTTTTATTCTATACCTAAGTACCCCTTGTTATGATTGGGCCTCTTGAGAGTTATGATTGTGAGGATATTATTATTTAATTATTTGTTTATTTATTCATATTAATTGTGGTTTTATATTTAATTGGAGCATTTATTTATATTGCCTTTGATTTCTTTTATTGGACTTTGATTTATTATTGGTTATTATATTATTACATTATCTTATTAGTAATTGAGTAATTAAATATTATGTTTATACCTACCTTATTATTTTATTGGTTGAGATTTGGTAATATTATTTTATATTATTAACTCAATTTTTGGGAGGGGTTGGTATGCAGTATAGTTTATAAGAATATTTTGATTGGCCAGAATTCTTCTATAGTCTTGATTTCAAATTTATTTATAGAGTTTTCTTAGAATGTTGTCGGGCTTACCTCCCGGGAGAATTTTTCTTGCATTTGGAGTTTTAAATTGGGTTGAAGCTTGGATTTTGGAATATTTCATGATTGGATTTGGAGTTTTATAGGTTGGATCTGTCAGTTTGGACTTGCTCTACTTCAAATTTCCTTGCCTTTACTTCAGTTTTTCTAGGTTGGAGCTTCAACTCTACTTCTACATTTTAATTTTAAAAGATTGTCTTCATTGTGTTTGTTGAAAGATTGCTTTTAAGGGAGATTTTAATGTTTGAATATTGCAATTCTGGTTTGGGAATTGATTTATGTATATATGTGTGTGATATTGGCAAATTGAGAATTGGGGTGTTGTCAGGAATGTATGTTTTGTATTTTCCTTTATGGATATGTGTTTTTCCTTTCTTGCACTCTTGTTGGGATTTTAAATTCATTTACATTTATGGTTTATATATCATTGTTCTTTACTACATCTCAGTATGTTACTATGTGAGTTTGGTGTATTTTTGTGCATGATTATGTGAAGGAGGTGCATGTATTTGAAGTTGGATTTCATTTGTATGACTTGGCGATTCTAATTTTATGTTGTAATAGCCTTATTTTGTCCAATTGCACCTTCTGGGAGTGATATTGGTCCGTTTTATTAGCCTATGTGCGAAACTGGATAGTTTCGTCCCTTGCTTTGTCTGTTTTCTTGTATTTTAGTTTTCTGCATCTAATGCATTAATCTGCACTATAGATGCACTACAAAACATGTGGATACACCAATCTAAACCTCAAATGCGCTAATCTATCTTGCGGATGCACCAAAATGGTACTTGTATGTGCTGAACTGCTTGGGTTTGTTGGTTTTGCCAGTTGTCCAATTTGGTCACTTTTCCGGATATGGGGCTTGTACTAGAGGCTTTTTATGATTTTTTTGAGTTTTCAAGGTGTCTGTTGATACTGACATGGAGATCATCCACACTTCCTCTGTGTTTGAAGCGCATGGTCTGATCTGCAGGTTTCGGGGTTTTTGGCCAAGCCTTTCTCAGCTGCACACTTGGATTTCCCAAAGCTGGGAACAAATCATAAAAGGTTCAGTTAACATTTTTCCCTCAGCCAAGGGTTTTTTAATCCTTTCAGCTGGGAGGACAAATATGTTTTGATAGTTAAACCGCGGTTCTCAAGCTTTAATCCATCTACTGATTCATTTGATGAGATTCCTATTTGGGTTAGGCTCCCCAACCTTCCCCTTCATCTTTGGACGGATTCTCTGCTAGAGGAAGTGGGGGAGGCTTTAGGCGAATTCCTAATGATTGATAAGGAATCTTACCAAATTTATCATTCTACTTATGCTCATATTTTGGTTAACATTGATGTCTCTAAAGAGCTTCCAGCAGAGTTAGAGATTGAATCTTCCCTGGGATCTTGGGTCCAACCACTCGACTTTGAAGGTATCCCCTTTAGATGTTGAAAGTGCTTCCAGACTGGACATGTTGTTGTAGGGTGTGAAACAGATAAAAAGAAAAAAAGATCTACTTCTTGGTGGAAAGGTGCATCCTCTGAACACTATTTTGTTAAAAAGAAAAACTTCTCCCAGGTGGTGGCACAGGTTCCTCAGACTGAGGGTACGCCTCTTGTTTCTGGTGTTGCCTTGCCTCAGGAATGTGTGGATGCCTGCGATGGCATCCCGAGTGATCGTTTGAAAAATGATGGATCTTCTTCTTCGATGGATGACCCTCCCGCATCTCAGATTGCTGTTGAATCTTCTGTTGTCTCTGCCTCTCTAGATGTTGGCTCTGTTCCTCCTGATGATGGGAGGTCCTCTATTCTGGACCCATCCTCTGGGCAAAAGGCTGCTGCTAGGGTTGAGGAGGGATGGATTACTGTTAAAAGTAAAAAATCTAAATTGTCCCAGTCCTCTTTTGATATGACCCTTCGATCCCATAAGGATAGGTCAAATTCTTGATCCTTCCTGGTTGGGGTAGGGCTGTTGGTTTTTTGCAGCATGTTGGTTTTTGGTGGGGGTTAATGTTGTTCCCCTTCTTTTGATTGGCTGGGCCAAATCTCTTTTGTGTTCTGTTTCTTTGAGTGGTCTTTCAAGTTTATATTTCGGTTCGGGTTGCAGGTCCTTCTAAAACCTGTCTTGTATAGGGTTTCTGGTCCCTTTAAAACTTGTTTTTACTTAATCAAAAACATCAGGACGTTAAGAGGCATGGAGGTCCAATATGAGAAGATCTAGTTTATGACATCTGAATTTAAGAAAAAATCCAATCTCAAGAAGTTCATGGAGGAGGAATTCCAGTTCTAGAGAATGGCAATTGAAAGACTTCAAGATTCAAACAAGTATAAATAAGAAGAATTTACAACTATCTTGAATTTCCTTTGGAAGTCTAAGATCCCAATCGGGAAAGAACGAGGAGGAAGAATTCCAATTCCAAACGTTCAAGGAAGGCATTCAACTTGAGATCTAGTTAAGTGTGAAAGACTTCAAGAATGATAGAATCATTGACAAGGAAAGATATTCCAAGAAGGTGAATTCCCAAGCAAGTACATGGAAGGAAGAAAATGATCAAGGAAAGATAATTTCAGAAAAGTTAATCAAAGTTAGAACCTTGATCACAAAATGATGCAAAATGGAATATTCCTTGTGATGAGTCACCAGGTCCACATGGCATCCAAAATACTAAGGTAGTGCACTGTCATCTTCTTCGACCAATCGAGTGTTTCTAAACCATCATGACCAAATTCAATACATTTTTTGCCAAGGAGAGGGATAGTGGGTGTGCTATTTTGGGCGAGAATCTATTAAATGCTTGATGGAGTGGTAGTTCATTTAATGCATAGTGGTTGTCTTACTTGGAATGATGGGTCATTTAAGGCAAAGTGGGGATGATGCCTTATTTATTACTAGACCCACAACTTGGCGCGTTCATTTTTTGTCAAACCCTAATTAGAGTTTTGCATCTTGTAATCTCGACATTTGATTTCAAATCAATCTTGGTCATTCATTTGTGGGGAGATCACTATAAAAGGCCCTGCCTTCTCAATTGTAGTTCATTAGATAGATAGCTCATTAGTTCAAGTAGAGAGCTCTTGCTCTTTAGAATAGAAGTAGAGTAGGAGAAGGAGAATACATTGTTGTAAGACTTGGAGAAATAAAATTTGATTTCATTGAAGATACGGTGGATTCATGTTTATTTCAACTTGTTGCATGGTGTTCTTCCAATTTCTCAATTGTTAGATAAAGTGTTTTGATTTCAATGGAGAATGTAATGGTGTTTGATGAATTTCCATGGCTCATACTTTTTTGCATCTTATTGATTATAAGTTGCGATGTAAAGTAAGTCCGATCCTTTTATATGGATGTTTAACTTCAATCATTGAATGTACATTGTTCATTATGATGGTGTTCATTATGATATGAAAATTCTTTGCATAACCCTTGGAAGATTGCACCAGTTCTTGTGGAGTTTTAGTTGATCTTGGCAAAGCAAAACTTGGTTTATTTGGAATTTGTTCACTAGAGCACTATCCATTGATATCATTGTCCTTAGGAGTAGATTTAGATCCTTCTAACCCTTTCCCCTTTTAATTTTAGTTAATTCCAATTTAGTTCATTCAAAGCAGAAGCATCACATAATTGCTAATACCTGATGATCAAGTTCCAACCATAGCATTGAGAAGTGAAAGAACAATCCAAACATAAGTTCCTTTGTGATGTTAGTATATCGCATCAAGCCAAATGAGCTCATATCCAAAATAAAGTCGCAAGTTCCTAGTAGGAACCTTGGAGTCGCCTCTCTGATATTCGTGATCTTAGCATAGGAGGTCTTTGCTCAAGAGAGGATAGAGTGGCCATTGGAAACTTTATTTTGTGTTGGTGTGGTCATAAAACACCCATCAGTAGGTATCAAACAAGATGATTGAGAGTGGAATTATGCAAGCAATTGGCTTTGCATTAGCCATCCAATGCAACAAGCTAATAGTTGAATGTGCCAAGCACTAAGTTCCCAACAAAAGACAAATAGTGGCACTTGATGGCAAAGTCCTAGCGTTCCTATTAGAAGCTGCCATCAACAAAGCATTCAACATACCTGATCACAAGGACATGATTTAAAATAATAAGGGAGCATAGGTAATCTTTTATGATGACCCTAACAAATGCTTGAGCATCATCAATAAATGATTGTATTTTTTTAGGTTTTTTCAATACAACTCTATGTTTAAATAAATATGGGCTATGGGATCCTGAGTTTGGTTGGGGCACAAGGTGCCTCAATTAGGTTTGTCCTAAGCTTGTCTACGTTCATGAACTACCTTAGGGTCGGGACCCAATCTAGATATGAGACCCTGGATAGAAGTTGGATTGAAATATGAAGCTTTTAAATATCTTGTAGATGAAAATCTTTTATTAAGGCACATATGTCAAGATATGTAAATAAATAAAAAAGAATTTCTCCAAGCTAAAGATGACTTCGAGATTAGAAGATTATTCATGCTCCAAATTAGCCCAGGATTTGATAGATACAATATAGCCTTTGTCCAAAACTCTATGGCCTTTTTAACTTCTTTCTTATTGCCCTTTTTCTTACTGTTGCTCTTCTTTTTTCAACTTTCTAGTGCAGCAAATATGTTGTCAATTCAAAGTAAAAAAAAAATTGGACTAATTAATAATCTAAACAAGATATAGTATGTACTTGACATTTTCCAAGATTGGAAATGGCCCAATTTTTACAACAAAAGCTCAATTATATGCAAGAATTTACAAAAAAGTAAAGTGTCATCAGATCAGATTCAAAAAAATCTATGAAACTTGCATAATTAGAAATATTATGTCTATGAAACCTACATAATTAGAAAGATTGATGTCATGGACAAAAGAAAAAAGAATTATGATCATCACCATTCAAAAGTACATCTTCATTAGACAACAACAACAACAACAGTATTTCCTATTGAAAAACAACAAATAAAGACAGTCATAATTATTTAAATTTTTGTTTCACTGTTAACTCTTTATTGTTGCATATATTTATAGAGTAAAAAGTACAATATGTGCTGAGTTAGACAAGCAAATTGCAGTCCTCCCGCTTCTTGCAACCTTCTTACGATCTTCCTAAAAGAAATTAAGCAAAGAGTATCAGTTGTATAATCTAATACTCCTTTGGTAAAATAAGGCTCACTAATGCACTGGTTGCTTTGATGAACGTGCATAACAACAAAAGGATAAAACCAAACCTCCGATATGCGAAGCAGATATCCACGCTACGAAACAACATCCATTTGTGTAAAACCCTCAGGCATCACTTGCTGCTGATAATATTCAGCCTGTCCATCACCAACACCTGCCAAGGAACATGAAGAAACAGCTAAAAAACTAGTATATATGTGCATCATAACCATAAAAGTCAAGAAGTTTTCTCTATATCAGTCTTTAAAAAAATTGAAAATTGCTAGATCTTGTGACGTATTGATACATCGCCCCATTGCAAATGCGTACCTCTACTTTTTGCTTTCTAGGTTAGTTTTTTAGGCTTGTGCTATTAGTCTTTGCATTGGAGAGTTGCCAAAAAGCTAATTTGGATAGAATGATCTTTTTGAGTTGAAGTGAGTCAAATGAGTAGCAGGTGAATTTGGATTTCTTTTTTGAAAGCCTCCGCTTGGTTAGGCCCGAGACTTGTTTCTAGGGTTGAGTCCTGATTGAGTTTGAGGAAGTCATCGTATCATAATAGGAGTCTAGCCTTGCCTTTTGAGACCTGTGTCATTGAGTCAAGTCAAGGATGTGATTGAAGGTGTGAGTCATTTGAATCAGTGTTGTCAGGACTTCCCCTCTTGCCTTTCAATCAAGCTAAACTCCTGCTTCAAAACATCAACTAAGGAGAAATGAACTTAGATCTGCCCTTGGACATTAATTTGAGCAAATTTTGATCATGAACCATGAGGAATTTGGGTAAAATTGCCAAATTCGCTCCTAACCCTTCCAGGGGTACAGGAGCGAATTCTTCAAATGAGAGCTTCTTCCCTAAATTTGGATAGAATACTTCATTGCTAGGCCTTGTTTGATACAAAATTCACTCATTCCCACTATGGAGGAGCAAGACCATGAGAATTAGACTTGAAAACTTGAGGGAAATTGGAGAATTTGAGCTAGAGCACCAAATTCACCCCTGACCCTTCCAAGGGTACAGGAGCGAATTCCTCCTAAACTCTCTTTGCCCTCCTAATTTGGATGAAATCTCACTCTAGAATGATTGATTGAGAGAGATTACCCTGAACTTGCCCGTGGAGATACCTTTGAACAAGGTTGGACTTAGAAAGTTGGAGGAAAAGGTAAGAATTTGAGCTCAAGAGCTAAATTTGCTCTTGACCCTTCCAAGGGTACGGGAACAATTTTCCCTAAAACCCTCTCTTGCTTCTAACATGGGTTAAAATCCTTGATTCAACGCCTTGAGTGAATGAAAAATGATCTATCCATGCCTTTGGAAGTGAGTTGAAATAAAGTTGAATGAAAAAAGGTGAGGAATTTGAGCTCTAAAGCTAAATTCGCTCCTGACCCTTCCAAAGGTACAGGAGCGAATTCTCTTGAAGCCTCCTTTTTTCCTAATTTGCATCAAATCTAGGCTCCAAAGGCATTGATTAAGGTTGATTGAACTTAGAGACACCCTTAGACAAGCATTTGAATGAATTGTGGTCGCAACATGTTAGGAATTTGAGCAATAAAGCCAAATTCGCTCCTGACCCTTCCAAAGGTACATGAGCAAATTTACTGAGGGGCTCATGTACCTTCCAAGGGTACACAAGCGAACTTGACAATAGTTGCTCTTTGACCCCAGATTTTGAGCAAGGAAACCTTTAGGAGGCCTTCTAAACATGGTTCAAGGTGATAACAAGGAGAAAAGTGAGTGTTTTGATCAATGTCTAAGCTTCATACCTCAAGTTTGCTCCTGACCCTTCCAAAGGTACAGGAGCGAAATCCTTCAAAGGACCTAATTCCTCACCAAAGACATTGAATGGTTGTCATTTTGAGCAATAGAGAGAGGAAATTGACTTGAGCATGGCAAGAAAAGGATTCAAAGGTCAAGTCTAGGACAAAGTTAAGTGAAAAGAAGTATGAATTGGGCCTAAAGGAAGAAATTCACTCCTAACCCTTCCAAAGGTACAGAAGCAAACTTCTTCAAGGAACCTTGTATCTTGCTTAAACCCTTGAACGAACCCACTCCTAAGCAATTTTGGAGGCAAATGACTTGTTTATGCTTTGAGGAAGAACAATTATGAAGTTTAAAGTCGTGAAAAATGAATGATTATGAGAAATTGAGTGGAATTTGAGCAAAAATGCTAAATTCGCTCCTAACCCTTCCAAAGGTACAAGAGCGAAATTTCTTGAGGAGAGTGTCCTGCTAAAGGAGGAGTGTTGAGAGTCTCTCTAAAGGTCATTTTAACGTTCAACGTATCCTAAGCCTCCATAGGATCCTAGGTTTTGAGTTAGATTTTATCAAAGGAGTGAAAAAACCAAAGACATAACCTAATTCGCTCCTAACCCTTCCAAAGGTACAGGAGCGAATTCTCCTTAAGGGCCCTTATACCTTGCTATGAATTTAAGCTAAAACCTTTTAGAGGTCAATTTGGTTAGGAGAGGGGTTGAAAATCGAAGAGAAGCAATGAGGATCATGTTCAAGCATGAATTGAGTTGAGAAGGTCAATTCGCACATGTACCTTCCAAAGGTACCAAGGCGAATTTCTTGGAGGACATGTACCCTACAAAGGTACCAGATCAAAATTGCCTCAAGAACCTTCCGAGTGAGGTAAAATGATGTGAACATCCAACGAATGAGTGAGTTGAGTAAGTTTTGTGCTAAAGCTAAGCCTATCTTCCAAATTCGCCCATGTACTTCACTAGAGGACCAAAGCGAATTTTAATAATGTTGTGTACTTTGCTACACCTCTGGAGAAAATTTCCTTAAAGTCTTGTCCCATGTTCTCACAAGTGGTTCTTTTATGTTAATTCAATTATCCAAAGATGCAAACTTTGTTTATACTTAATACTGTCTTTTGTTTGTTTTGCAGAAAGCAAGGACGATGGAGGATCGACCAAGGTCATCACAGAGCAAATACCAAACAAGGTGGCATCCCAATCACTATTCGTCCAATCAGAAGTCTCCACATCAAAATGCCCAGATTCAGTGAATCACGCTTATGCGTGGAGGCACAAACTCTAATGTACCTACCCTTGTTTCCTACTAGTTCTCATGCATTGAATGTAATTTTCTCATTGGCTAAAGAGAGTTTGTTGTAACAAACCCTAATTAGGGTTTTGTTGTGACGTATTCACACATCGCCCCATTGCAAATGGGGACCCTTGCATTTTGTTTTCTTGGTCTTTTAGGTTCTTGTCTATTAGCCTTTGCATTTGGAGAGTTGTTAGAGGGATCATTTAGATAACATGCTCTGCTTGAGTTTAGGTGGGGCAGTGGGTGGTCCAAGTCAGGGTCCCTTTGAAAGCCTCCCCTAGGTCAAGTTTTGCTCTTGTTGCTAGGTGGGGTCTTGTTTGAGTTTGAGGAAGACAATGAAGCTTTGTGAGTGAATATCATCTTTGAGGGTTTGAGATTGGTCCAGTTGTTGAGTGATGAAGTTCTAGGCATCAATTGATATCCTTTGGAAACGCCTTGGACAAATCTAGACTTGGAAATTTGATGAAAAGGTCAAGATTTGAGCCTAATTCAACAATTTCGCTCCTGACCCTTCCAAAGGGTCCAGAGCGAAATCCTTAAGAAAGACTTAATTTGTCATCAAAAGCATGGAATTGATATCACCTTGAAGGCGAATGGACCTGATTAAGATAAAGGAACAATCTAACGACCAAGTCAAAGGGCAAAGTTGAGGGGAAAATGAGAAAATTTAGCCCAATTCACCAATTTCACTCTTGACCCTTCCAAAGGGTCCAGAGCGAAATTCTAGGATAGGTCCTGTCCTTCCAGGGGTACTTGGGCGAAGTGGTTAAAATATCCTTGTAATCCAATTTTTTGAGCAAGGAACTTCTCAAGTTAGAAGCTTGGATGTTTGAGTGGTTGTCTAAGGCAAATTCACAAATTTCGCTCCTGACCCTTCCAAAGCGTCCAGAGCAAAATTTCCCAAAGGACCTAAGATTTCACCTAAGTCATTGGATGGTTGGGTAAATTTGCATGACTATGGAAGGAAATGCATCAAGGGTTGAGTCTAAGGCGAAGCCAAGTGGAAAAGAAGGTGAATTGAGCCCAGAAGAGAAATTTAACTCTTGACCCTTCCAAAGGGTCCAAAGCGAATTTCTCCACAAGGCATTCTACCTTGCCCAAAACTATGAACCAATCCTTGTCCCAGGCATTGTTGAAGGCAAAGCACTTGTTTGGATAAGGAAATGTTGGAGATGAAGTCAAGATTTGAGCCTAAGCTTGAATTTTGCTCCTGACCCTTCCAAAGGGTCTAGAGCGAAATTCTTGGGAGACCTTATTTCCTCACTAAAACCTTGAAGTAAGCACCACTTTGAGAGCAAGTTGACTTGATAATGATAGAAGAAAGTTTGAGAAGTTAGATCAAGGCAAAGAAGTAAGCACCCCTATTTGCTCCTTGTTATGACCAAGACCTTGACTTCTAAGGCATGGTTGGGAAGGCTTTGATGCGTACTTGCCTTTGAAAGGTAGTTTAAGGCAATGAAGTGGTGAAAATCAACCTAAAGGAAGAATTTCGCTCCTGACCCTTCCAGAGGGTCCAGAGCGAAATTTCCCATAAACACCATTTTCTTCTTTGATTACACCAAAATATTTGTTCCTTGAGCATAGTTGGGAGTGGAGCGATATGTTCTTGAACTAAGAAGTGATTAAAAGTGAAGAAAATGAAGGATTTTGTCCAAAAATGTGAATTTGCTCCTAACCCTTCCAAAGGGTCTAGAGTGAAATTCTCAAAACCTCCTTTTTCTCCCATTTTTGTGTCAGGCCTAACATTGATCAGGGTTGATTGAGCTTAAAGGTACCCCTAGGCATCCATTTGACAAAGTTGTGATCTCAAAATGTGAAGAGTTTGTCCAAAAATGTGAATTTCGCTCCTGACCCTTCCAAAGGGTCCAGAGCGAAATTCTTTATAGGTCCTGTCCTTGGTCAAGATCTTGAGCGAAATCCTCCTTTTAGGCCTTCTTGAGGGTCAAATAAGTGTTCTCTTCATGAGAAGGAGATCCAAAGGTGAGAATCAAGGTAAAACGAAGTAAGAAGAAGGAGGAATTCAACCTAAAAGAAGAAAATCGCTCCTGACCCTTCCAAAGGGTCCAGAGCGAATTTCTTCATGAGGCACTATACCTTGTTCCAACCTACAAGCTAGCTCATTCACAAGCAATTTTGTTTTTAATGATTAAAGGAGGAAGAATGGAACTTAGAGAGAGAGAAAAAAAAAAAGCAAAGCATGAAAATCGCTCCTGACCCTTCCAAAGGGTCCAGAGCGAAATTCTTTAAAACATCTAATTTGCTCATATTTGAGATCTAGATTTGGTTTCCTAAGGCATTGGTGGAGAGAAGATTAGTATATACTTGCCTTGAGAAACAATTTGGAGCAAGGGATGAAATTGAGTCTTAATCATGAATTTTGCTCCTGACCCTTCCAAAGGGTCTAGAGCAAAATCCTTATTTTCACCTTGTTTGAGTTGGGCAAAAGGCTAGTTGTGAGATTATGATGGCAATAGGATTGAAATGTTAAGTTCAAGATGATGAAAATGTTGGGTAAATTGAGCAAAATGACAAAAATTGCTCCTGACCCTTCTAAAGGGTTCAGAGCGAAATTCCTATAGGACCTGTCCCTAGAGAGGATCCTAGGCAAATTTCATTCTAATGTCTTCTTGGTGATGATTTAAGGTAAGAAATACCATGTTAGGATAAATATATCATGTATACTTAATCATCTTTTGGTTTGTTTTGCAAATGGAGGACTTCAAGTGTTCGAGAAAAGCATTGGGAGATTTCAAGTGTTCAAAGAGTTGCATGTAATAGACCAAGCTATCCTCGAGGACTTCATTATACCATATGGAGAAACCACCGGATTTAAAAGAAAGATCTTATAAAACTTCAAAGCGATATGAGCTACCAAATGAGGAGTGACTTGACCGGGAAGGAGGCTTCATCAAACACATGGGAGTCATGGAGATATATCATTCATCACATCAAGGACAGAAGATGATCAACCAAGCATAAACGCAAGCAAGGTGGCATCCCAGTCATTGTTCCTCCAATCAGATAGCTCCACCTCAACATGTCCAAATTCAATGTACCTGACTCGTTAGTGATGGCACAGACTTCGATGTACCTACCCCTACTTCCTATTGGTCCACACATTGAATGTAATTTTCTCATTGGCTAAAGGAGTTTGTTGTAACAAACCCTAATTAGGGTTTCCATCTTGTAATCCTAATCATTGATTGTAAATTAATCAGAGCCATCAAATTGTAAAGAACTCCCTATATAAAGTTTTGGCTCTTCATTGTGTAAAAGTTAATAGTTAGAGAATAGTCAATAGTGAATAGTCAGCAGATTGTAAGTGCGCCCTATTTGGTCAACTAGCATTGAATGAGCTTAATTTCAAATTGTTATACATCCACTGTTCATGCATTAACTTGGATGTGATCAGTATTTGATGGAAATGATTTGAACATATTTAAAAACATCCCTTAGAAGATTGCACTGAGTTGGTGTCGAATTGTTCAGTCTGATGATGAGATCTGGCCAAGTAGGACTCCACCTAGTCATTCATCTATATATTCTTACATTCTACATCTTAGAATAGATTCTCTAAACCTTATGCTTTTGATATTTCTTTATCCCCCATTGAGTAGTTAGAACTCAAGTTCCAGCTAATCAAGCATTCAGACAATTGAATGTAAGTTCCCCTTGTGAATCCAACAAAATCACATCACACCAACAGAGATTATCCACACATAGAGACCCTACATACCGGAACCTTGGAGTTATTTCAATTGATCCTTAGGTAAATCTTCAGCATTCGAATAACTTTGTTCAAGAGAGGATAAGATACCTTGATATTTTATTCTATGTTCGCATGTGCATAAAAAACACATCAACACTATCTAACTCAATATAGTTAATCAAAGACAACAAAAAAGAAGTATTCTTGAGCATAGAGTTTGAATCTTGATAGATCACTAAGAAGAATTATATACTATTGCTTCATATATACAAAGTCAAAATGCCACTGGAACCTGTAATATAATAAGTTTAGTCTCCTAAAATTCTCTAACACAAATTTAATGAGAGATAAGCTGTTTAGTTCTTGACAAACACTAACCTGCAAAACACTTAATCCCCACAACTCCAAGCCACAAACAGCAGTATTGTTATGCAACAAGAATAGGAATAATTACATTAAAATATGGATGAATGAATCATGAATTCAGAATAATTACAGTTTATGGGTGTGCTCCAATGGATGGCATTTTGCACATTTTGAAAAATCAGTCTAGCTTGTAACGCTAAACAAAATTAAAATGTTTTCCAACCTTGATAATTTGTAGAGCAGTAAATAAAATCCATACAAGCATAAGCATTGAATATCCAGCCTATCTAATGTTGAAACGGATTGTTGCCTGGATACAGTCAGTAGTTGATCATCTATTAGTATTTCTTGCTTGTACAAGTTCAGGTTGCATATCAGGAAAACTTATATCTAAATGAACTACTAACAGCCATAAGATGTCACCAATATCTCAGGAATTGAAAAGAAAATTCGCACTTTATGGAACTTACAAGTGTGTCACACTTTGTTCTTGGCTAGATACATGACTTTCATTACCTGCACTTAAAGGAACTGAGATAAAAGACAGTTTCATCCTGTAATCATCTAATATCATTAAAAATTGAGCTAAACATATATAAATTCAAATGTTTATAGTATTGTATGTATCACCAGCTGCTTCTGCAGTTAACATGGATGAATCCTCCTCCTTGTGCGTAAAAACATGAGACAGAATTAACAAAAGGTTGTGGCAGTGGGCAAACAATGATGATATGGTAATCATAAGAACCAATCAAAGGGTATGTAATGTCCCCACTCTGGAATAGAATTAAAAATTAAAATAAAATTAAAATTAAAATATATAAGAATATAACTAAATATAATTAAAATTTAATTAAGTTAATGAAAGGTCAAACGACATGGAAGGAAAAGTTGTGACTCCCTCAAACATGAGATATAAAAGGGAGAAGAGAACCTCGTTTGAGGGGTGATAATTTGGAAATCATAAGTGCAGATCCGATTTAAATAGGAGGGGCAGACCCAATTGTGAAAGGTTGTGTCCCTTTCAAAGGGCAGGAATAATGAAGGACTGCACTCTTTCAAAGGGTTCTAATGGTTAAAGGGTGCGTCTCTTGCCAAAGGGCATACATGATGAAGAAATGTGACCCCTCTCTCACATTGAGAGATATAAGGAAAGGCATGAATACGATTCCTATCCCTTAGCAGATCAAACAGCAGCAAAACTTCTCATATTCACAGCAGTTAGTGATTACTATAAGCAGATTGCAAGATCTCAAAAAGGAGAAATATCTGAGAAGAAGATCAGACGGAATAAAGAAAGAAAAAAGGAAAGACTTCAGGCAGTAAACTGGTCACACAAACTCAGTATGAATTTCCTATGCTGCAATCATTTCTATAATAAGCTTATGCACATTGGCAAATGCAATATATCACAGCTTTTATAAGTATTTCTGTGCATGATGAATATTAGCAAATTCTGAGGAATCCTTGTTGATAATATATTGAATTCATATATTTGTTATAGTATTGTGAATATGTTCTACAAAGTTTCTGAGTATGATCAAAGGATAGAAGATAGAACAATCTTGGAAGGAGAGAACAGAATAAAGAGATCAAATCTGCAGCTACTGTTAAGTTAGGACGATATTCTGGTATGAGTTCCTGTGCACATACGTTTAGACTCTACAACAATGTTATAACTATTTTTTCATATCCATTATACCTCTGTTCTGCATATCTATACTGTATAAGTTGTTGAGATTCTGAGATCCATGATATATTTCTGAGGGTTTATTCTAAGTATTACTGAACATGATAAAAGGAGATAAGTTACAGTTAGGAAATGGTGTTGGGGTTATCTTGTAGGCACGCCACCTCATGGTTTAAGACCGGGGAGTCCCATGAGGCCAAGGAGGTACAAAGATGCTGCCCTTGGGCCTATGAAGAATAGACTTCCTCGGCACCTTACTGTAACAGCCCTCATACCTTCTATCATGCTGAATGAATATGTAAACCATGGGTTATAGGACAGGTATGACAAGTGGAGGACAATGGTGATAGGATGCCTCACTAGGTAGGCCACCTCATTGATGGCATGAGCCACATCAGGTCAAGGGGTTAAGCCACCCTTGAGCCTAGGATAGAGGGTTTCTTGGGCACCAAACTTGGTGATCCTATCCTATTCCTATTCTATGACTAAGTTCTTTTAAAATGAATTCATGCTTTACTCAAATAAGTTCTTAAGATCTGTTATAATCATGCATTTTATAATTTTATATTTTCTAATTTGCCTACAGGGCTTCATTCAGAATACCAAGTTGTTGGTAGTGGGTCAACGTCCCTCGTGGAGATTCGCAACATGGTTTAACAGCCTCTTGTGGATTCTATAAGTCTAGTGGTTGTATCCGGCATTGACAGATTGATCTTTTGCTGCAACAGCACCCATAACATGTAACAAGTGGTATCAGAGCTTGGTCACAAGTTTAAATCACACAAGCCATGGCGAGTGATGCTGGGAGGGGGATTGTTGGCAGTGGACCAGCATCCCTCGTGGGGATTTACAACATGGTTTAACAGCCTCCTGTGGATTCTATAAGTCTAGTGGTTGTATCGAGCATTGACAAGGTGATCTTTTGGTGCAACGGCAATCCTAGCATGTAACACAGGTGTCCTTAATCTCATTCTACTCTATCTAGGGCATTATATTGTTATATAGAATCAAGGAAATTGGGGTTTAATGTTAATATTTATAAGTTCAATGATTATTAATATTATTAGGACCTAAACCAGGATTGCTGTGAAACATGTATTATATTTGATAATTTAAGTTAAAAATAAATTACCCCCTTAAGAATTAAGCTGAAATTGTTATCCTAGGGCTTGAATAAGGGAGATTCCAAAAGGGGACATTACAGGGTATGATGAAACAGCTAAGAACTGGTATGTATGTATGTACATCTTAACCATAAAACTCAATAAGTTCTCTATATCAGTCTAAAAAAATGTAAAATTGCTATCTATCTCAATATAGTTAGCCAAAGACAACGAAAAAGAATGAAGTCATATAAGATGACAAGAATCATAAACTCTTGGATGGCTACATAAGTCCATTCGTATCTTCTATTGCAAGTCAAAATGTGAGCTTCGCTATTTGCAGCCAGAATTAATCTTGAGCATTGGGTTTGAATCTTGATAGATCATTAAGCAGAATAACATACCATTGCTTCATTAATACAAAGTCCAAATACCACTAGAACCTGTAATATAATTAGTTTAGTCTCCTAAAATTCTCTACCAGAAATTTAATAAAAAATAAGTTGTTTAGTTCTTGACAAATACTAACCTGCAAAACACTTAATATCCAGTACTCCAAACCACAAACAACAGTATTGTTCTGCAACGAGAATAGGAGTAATTAGAATAAAATATAAATGAATGAATCATTGAATTCAGAATAATTACAGCGTATGGGTTTGCTCCAATGGATGGCATTTTGCACATTTTGAAAATCGGTCTACCTTGTAAAGCTAAACAAAATTAAAAAGATTTCCAACCTTGATAATTTGTAGAGCTGTAAATAAAATCCATATAAGCATAAGCATTGAAAATCCAGTCCATCTAATGTTCAAACAGATTGTTGCCTGGATACAGTGAGTAGTTGATCATGGATTGGTATTTCTTGCTTGTGCATCTTTAGGCTGTATATCAGGAAAACTTATATCTAAATGAACTACTAACAGCTATAATATGTCAGCTATATCTCAGGCATTGAAAAAAAATTGGAATTTTGTGGAACTGAGCTAATAAACAGTTTCAGTATGTAATCATCTAACATCATTGAAAACTGGGCTTAACATATAAAAACTCAAATTTTTATAGCATTGCAGCATTAATTGTTTGGGGAATTCATCAGCAAAACAAAAGTATAAGATTTTTTGAAAAAATCAAATTTACAAAAAAACGTAAAAAATTGCAGAAAAACAATAAAAAACTACTTTTAGTTTAATATTTAAGGGCATTTCCATAGCATAGAGATATTGTAAGCAAATAAAATAAACTCCAACACTGGAATTATAAAAAATAGATTTTCATTGTTCATATTCATATATCGATGAGTACATTGCACAAAATATACCACAACATAAATAATAAATAGATAATGATAGTTGTCAAAATGTTGATAACAATACAGTTTGTGACTTTGTACAAACTCAACCTATAAACTAAGTACAAAGTTCCAAAAAATCAAATGTAGCCAATAACATGCTAGAGATCCATGTCTTAATTTGTTGAACTCATTCAAGATCCATGTTGGCTTGCCCCATGATCTCAAAATCATCAAGCTCAAGCAAACTAACATCATCAATAGCAGCAATGCACTCAGACTCTAGATCTATCTTGTCGAGGTCAATTGGCTCGTCTTCTTCAATAGTTCCTGTCTTTGCCCATGTAGAAACTAGTCTTTACCTTACAATTGAAAAACACAATGAATACAATTTCAACTAATTGCGAGTATATTTTAATATTCTTACCTTGAGCTTTCTTTAGCTTCAAGCGGAGGTTGTGGTGAACAAACACCAAGTCATTCATTCGTCGTTGTGTCAAGCGGTTGCGTTTCTTGGAATTTATGTGTTCAAAAACACTCCAATTACACTCACAAGCAGATAAGCTGCATGGTTGGGTCAAAATGTGCACCATCATTCACCTAAGATTTTTGCATTCGTCACCAAAACAAGCCCACCTTTGCGCTGAAAAACACATTATATGGAGATGATATTGCAAAAATTTCTTAAAATTTTAAAAAATTTAATGACCATGTTGACAAAATTAAGAGATTGTCAAAAGTTTATAGAGTCTACCTGGTTGGAAGGTCTTTTTGCTTTCCATGGCAACCCTAGAAAAAAGAAATCCCCTAGTCTACTTGTACATTTCCAATTCTCACATAGCTGCATTAAATTTATCCTAATTTGGAAACATTTTGTCCATGCACTTGAAGAAGCCTTGTTTGATCACAACATCAATATCCATGAATGGAGTCTTGTAGAATAACGATGGATTGAGAAAGTATCCTATGGCATAGAGAGGAGAGTGCATCTTTCCATCTCATCTCCTATAAATTATGTCCCACAACGGCATATACATCTCCTTGTTATTTGCCAACCTACTCCTCATCACCTCCTTCGCCCTATCCATGGCCTCGTACAAATATCCCATGGGAGATTTTTCCCCATCAACTAGTCTCAAGACTTTTACTAGAGGCTCTAAAAATTCTTTAATTTGTTCAATCAATTCCCAAAAACTAGTAGAATACATGTAGTTTGCCACTACTATGCCATTTGAATGATTTGTGAAGCCAAACTTCATCCGTTTAGCTGAAACAAACATTCGCGTCAAATTATTTTTTTGTTCACATTGAAATTGTAATACAAGAAAGTATGTTGCAAATCTTATCACCCCTGGTCGAACTAGCTCTTTGCCTCCTATGAAAGAGTGCATTATAAACAAAATCCTCGTATGATTATAAATAAATTTGTTAAGCTTGTGAGCCTTTTGCAATGCCTCATTAATCCATTCAATTTTTCCAATGTCCTCTAGGGTTAGATCAAGGCAATGCGCTGCACATGGTGTAAAAAACATAGAGAGGTATTTATTTGTCATAAGTCTCCCAACAGCAACACAAGCAGCATCATGTTTGTGATAAAGTGAACCACATTTTGTGGCCTTACATCCATAACTACCATGTCATACATCTCAAACAATGCAAATACAGATTTGATTATATCAGATGCATCCATAGATTTCAAAAAAATAGTGTCAATCTAACAAGAGACAAGTTAATGAGGGTTTGGTTCCTTCTATCTATCCATTCATCTGTCATAATGTTGCAACCACTAATAGCCCACTATAACCGATGCTCTTTAACAACATCTTCAACATCCCGTACTAAATCTTTGAATGTACTATTGATGTGTCTTTTGTACACGACCAAACACAGAATAAAATACCTAAAGGTACCTTATCCTCTCTTGAACAAAGTTTCCCGACTGCTGAAGATTTCGCCGAAGGATCGGTCGGAGTAACTCCAAGGTTCTGATATGTAGGTTCTCTACGTGTGGATAAGCTCTTTGCGGTACGATGTGATTTTGCTGGAATCACAAGGGGACTTACATTCGATGACCTGAACATCTGATTTGCTGGAATCACAGGTCCTACTTACTAACTGGAAGATAAGGAAATGGCAAAAGATACAAGGTTCAGGAAGTCTACTCTAAGAGCTAGAATGCAAGAAGATGGATGAATGACTGGGTGGAGTCCTACTAGGCTGGGTCTCACCATCATTTTGAACAATTCAACACCAACTTAGTGTGATCTTCTAAGGGATGTTTCAAATATGTCCAAATCGTACACCATCAGATACTGATCACCATTCAAGATAATGCGTGAACAACGGAGGTGTTATGACTCGGGATTAAGCTCGTTCTATGCCAGTTGACCACGCAAGGCGCACTTACAGTCAGCAAAAAGCTAGTGGTTTGGACTAGGTGGATTCCATGCAAGTGCATTCAATAACTTCTTTCATTCAGTTTAATTATCTATCATCTAAACTGAAGATTCAACAAGAGACCATGCATATTGCAAAGAAACAACACACTTCACCATAACTTCAATGAAAATGGAGTTTATTTACAATCAATGGCAACAATTTCTTGCCTTGTCCTCCTAATCTACTCTAATTGCTATTCTATCAACTGACTATTCACTATTAATAACTATTCACCGACTATTCACTATTAACTAACTATTAACTGTTAACCTTTACAAATGAGGAGTCGGGGCTTTATATTGAGAACCCTTTACAAACAGACGGCTTTGATTGACTTAGAACCAATGGCTAGGATTGCAAGATAGAAACCCTAATTAGGGTTTGTTACAACAAACTTCCTTAGCCAATTAAAAAATTACATTTTAAGGGTGAGGACCAATAAGAAACAAGGTAGGTACATCAAAGTTTGTGCTGCCTCCAGTAAATTAGGTACACTGAATCTGGTCATGCTGAGGTGGACCAATCCGACTGGAGGAATGATGACTGGGATGCCACCTTGCCTAATGCTTGTGACTTGGTTGATCCTCCTCTGTCTTTAATGTGCTTGATGAACGGTGTGCCTTTCGTTGACTCCCATGTGTCTGATGAGGTTTCCTGACTGTCAAGTCGTCCTTCTCCGAAAGTACACCTTGCCTTGAAGTGCTGGCAAAGCCTTTCTTTGTTATCTTGTGGTAGAATGAGGTCTTGAGGATAGCTTAGAACTCATTGAACACTTGAAATCTCCCAATGCTTTTCTCGAACACTTGAAGTCTTCCTCCATGCATTTGGAGTGTCCTTGATGATGATATACTAGAATAGGCCGTCCTTGTCCTGGCCTGGTCTTCTTTCATCTGCAAAACAAACCAAAAGATGATTAAGGACACATAAAAAATTCATTCTAACATAGCATTTTCTACCTTAAATCATCAACAAGAAGACATCAAAATGAAGTCTGCTCAAGATTCTCCCCAAGGACAGGCCCTATAAGAATTTCGCTCTGGACCCTTTGGAAGGGTCAGGAGCGAAATTTGCATTCCTAGCTAGTTTAAACCTTATTTCATCATAATCTCACAACTAGCCCTTTGCCTAGCTCAAACAAGGTGAAAAATAGGGGTTTCAAAGGATTTCGCCTTGGACCCTCTAGAAGGGTCAGGAGAGAAATTCTCCTAATTAGGTCTCAATTGCCTCACTCTTTCACTCTGAATTTCTCTTAAAGGTGAGCATGTGGTAGTTTTAGTTCAACAAAGCCTAGGGATTTCATTTTTTTAGCTTCCACTATGGGTGAATTAGGTGATCATGAGAATTTCGCTCTGGACCCTTTGGAAGGGTCAGGAGCGAAATTCACCTTTTAGGTCAAAATTCACCCTTCTTTCTTTCACAGTCTCTTCTAAGGCAATCTCTAAGGTCCATTCACCTTGATTACTGACTTGGCTCAACACAATCTTGAAGGAAACATGACATTTTATGAATTTCTCTTTGGACCCTTTGGAAGGGTCAAGAGCGAAATTCAAGTCTTAGGCTTAATTCTTCATCTCCTTCACTTCAACTCATCTTGCAAGGCTAAATAACCTCATTCCAATCTCAACCACACCCTAGGAATCAAAATCCTGACTTGACACAAGGAGGAAATAGTGGATTTGAAGAATTTCGCTCTAGACCCTTTGAAAGGGTCAGGAGCGAAATTCACCTTTTGCTTGTTTATCCTGACTCAACTCCATTCCTTTCACCTTGTTTCCTCTAGACTCCCTCTTTTGAATCCATTTCTCAACTTGGCAACATTTGCTTGATCCTCAAAAGCCTTGAAAAGGAAAATTCGCTCAAAAACCTAGCCAAGGATAGGACCTATCCAGAATTTCGCTTTGGACCCTTTGGAAGGGTCAGGAGCGAAATAATTGTTTTAGCTCAAAATTTGCATTTTTGATGGTCAAAAATCTCTCCAAGGCAATTCAAAGAGCTTTTCTCACCTTGGTCTAGGCCAATCTTCACACAAACTTTGGAGAAAAAAATGGTTTTCGGGTTTTTCGCTCTGGACCCTTTGGAAGGGTCAAGAGCGAAAATCTTGTTTTGAGCTTATTCCTCCATCCTTTCAACTTCAAAAGGCAAGAACACCTCTCCTCACACTCATTTAAGCCATAAAAACCAAAAGTTTGTCCTGACCTGCAAGGAAAAATATGTGATTTTAGAAATTTAGCTCTAGACCCTTTGGAAGGGTCAGGAGCGAAAATCTTGGTTTTGCACAATTCCTTCAAATTCAATGATTTCTTAGTAACTTAAAGTCATTCCTAGGGACCTCTCCCATCTCAATTCATCTTGATCCATACTTGCCTTGGCATAAAATTGGGAAAAAAGGTGGTTTTAGTGAAATTTCGCTCTGGACCCTTTGGAAGGGTCAGGAGCGAATTTTCATTTCTAGGACAAAATCTCCACCTTTCATTGGTTTCAAACATTCCCTAAGGCAACAACATGTCTATCTTCCTTCTAACATGCTTTGGATACTAAAAATTTGATCAAACAAGGAAGGAAATGAGGTCCATGAAGATTTTCGCTCTGGACCCTTTGGAAGGGTCAGGAGCGAAAATCATGTTCTAGGCTTGATTGTTCATTTTTCCAACTTCAATCTTCTTTGGGGGGAAAACATAGACCACTCTCCTTGCATCTCCACCAAGGTCCTGACCTTATCTAATGGGAAAATGAGTGTTTTCAAGAATTTCGCTCTGGACCCTTTGGAAGGGTGAGGAGCGAAATTCCTATTCTTGGCTAGCTTCTCCCCTTATTTCCTCTCCTTCTCCTTCAAAATCGATCAATTCAACTTTCTTTCATCCCAATCAAGTCAATCCACCATCCAACTGGCACCAGGCAAGGTTAAACAAGGTCCTAAGGCCAAAAGAAGGCTAAATGGAAGATTTCGCTCTGGACCCTTTGGAAGGGTCAGGAGCGAAATTCTTCTCCCATGTTGATTTTCATCATCTCAAGGTCCTAAACCTCCTCTCCAAGGCAAACATGCATCAAAACCTTCTCAACTATGCCTCAAAAGTCAACAATCTTGGTTAGATCAAAGAGCAAAGTGGAAGAAAAGTAGATTTCGCTCTGGACCCTTTGGAAGGGTCAGGAGCGAAATCCATGCCTTAGGTCAAAAACCATACTTTCAAACCTCTTCAATCACTTCCTAGGGCTAGAATATGTCAATTTGCCCTTACCATGCCCAAGGAATCAAGGTTTCCAGTGCAAACAAGGAGGAAAAGGTGACTTCAAAGAATTTCGCTCTAGACCCTTTGGAAGGGTCAGGAGCGAAATTCCTCCTTGAGCTCAAGTCTTGGCTTCATTTCCACATTTCTTCATTCACACAAGTGTTTGTACCCTCATTCAAGCCTAGGAAAGGGCTAGCTCAGAGCCTGGGTCAAGGTGGAGTGTCTTGTGGAGAAATTTGCTCTGGACCCTTTGGAAGGGTCAGGAGCGAAATTCCTCTTCTAGGCTTAATTCACCTCCTTTTCCACTTGACTTTGCCTTAGACTTGATCTTTGATTCATTTCCTTCCATGTCCTAGCCAAATTTTCCCAACTTAGACCTTCAAAGGTGATATTTCCTCACCAAGATTCAATGACCTCTTGACACAATAAGCAACAAGAGCAAAAACTAGGCCTAAGGGAGATTTTCAAAGAAACCCTAACTCTGGAGCATCGTGGACTCACCCTGGCTCAAGCAGAGCCTACCATCCTGGTGATCCCTCTGGCAACACTCATCATGCAAAGGCTAATAGACAAAACTCTTAAAACCTAGAAAGCAAAACCGCACAAAGCGAAAAAAAGTAGGGGTCCCCATTTGCAATGGGGCAATGTGTGAATACGTCACAACACGTACCAACCCTCAATGACTCATTAGATGAGGCTTGAAACCCAAAACTTGCAATTGCAATAGCATCTACCATAGCTTGCCAATATGGAGATCTGGAGGCATGGAATCACAAGCTAAAGGAGTACCAGAAATTAGCAATTGCCTTTTTTGCTTGTTCATGGACGACGATTTTCCTCCTTCCCGTACTCTCCAAAGTGGTTTGTGATCCTAGTGCAATATGAGGGTGGAAGAAATCATTAATGTTTCCTCCACTTGTGTTTGGTCCACGTGCTGTAGAAGAAGGTGTTGACCCAGATTCCCCGAAACCCCCATCTTCATCATTCTCCACCCAAACGATTCCTCCTAGCATCTACAGAACTAGAACCTAGTTCAACCTCAATTCTTGCATTTTTGGCCTTACTCTCAACAATCCCATTAAGAGCTTGTTTTGCTTGATACATGACATTTGTAGGGCATTTTGTGCAAGTCGGTGTTATTTCCTTGTTCTTTTGCCAAATGCCATTTGAAACGATAATTGTCACCACTAATGTCACTCAAACACCAATTGCATTTAATCTGTGAGCTACTATAATTTGATGATGTCTTTCCCTGCACTTCTAATCATTTTCTACTCACTACTCCATTGATAAACAAATAGGTTCCTTGGTTTTTTGAAAGGAATCAAACTTTCATCCTAGAAAACATCAAAGATGGAAATCTTTGGTTGAGTTGCTTCTAAATCTTCTTGTCCTAATAAGTTTTCACGATATGGCAGGCTTACATCATTATTGCTTAAGAGCTGATTGAATAATGTATGAATTTGTTCTTTTTTTCCTTTTTTGGCAGGACTGCAGTGCTGTGGGAAGAGTTGCAAGCTTCGATGAATAAATTATCTTCACCCTGATCTTAAACAGGGCAATTTTACCCCAGAAGAAGATGAGCTTATAATAAAGCTCCGTTCTATTTTGAATAACAAGTGAGTAATCTGTCATTGTCTTTCTTCGACACAATTTTTTCTTTTTGGCACTAAAGTACCCATGATCCAAGTTTGTTTCAGAGTTACAGTTAGGCCATCCAGTTCGGTTGAAATACAAAGTTGTCAAAAGTGGGTTTATTCTGCAAAAGCTACATGAGATTTAGTCCATCAAATTTAGATAAACTTTTGTACATGGTGACCTATTATCTTAGGCTTAAGAAAAGTCTTATTTGATGTCAATGGCATGATGTTTTACCCCGAACCATTCTCTTATGCTGATAAGAACACCATATTCAACACAACCTAACATTGTCCGGTTGCTTATTGGGTATAGTTTGTTTGATACTTTTAACTTGTCCTCGTGTAAAGACTGGTTGGTTCTCCTGGCTGGTCCAATTTAGTTGGGTAAAATAATTTTGTTGTACAAGGTTTATGAATTACCTAGAATTTTTTGATGCAACTTTATGTGTCACTTGTCTACGTTTTTATGGATTAAGCTTGAACAAGCATTAATGGGGTTATCTCTTCCAATCTAATCTGTACATAACAGATGTAAAAATATTGAATGGAACTTGAACCCAAGCCACCATTGTGACAATATTTTGCTCTTTTATGGTACAGATGGTCCTTAATTGCAGGGAAACTGCCAGGAAGAACTGATAATGAGATAAATAACTACTCGAACACACATATTAAAGAAGCTGTTAGAGAAGGGAACGGATCATTATACCCATTGCCCCATTGTCACATCTGCATCAAACTCCTCTTCCTCCAATGATAAAACTGCATGTCATTTAAGCAAGCCTGGCAGGCATGTAGCAGCAGAAATTCATTGATTTTTTCCAGCTGCTGGATAAATGCCATATTCATTTTTAAAATAAAAGTACATAATCTCATTGCATGCATGATGACCACAACATATATATTTTATAATTCTAAATATATCTTGTATGAAAAATAACTTTACCATTAAACAAAATTATAACACATCAATGAGATAATTTCTTTATAATTTCTACTTTCTATTTAATAATAGTTTTTTATTTAGACTTTAATAATTACTGATATTATATTTAGCTAATCTTTAAAGTTTATATTATAAATAAAGTTATATAATTTATTGATGATATTGAATAAATTTAATGTTTATGTATTTTTTATGGAGAATTTTATGTCATATAAAGTTAATTTTGCTATCTGATATTGGAGCGTGGGTCTATGTTGATGCCTCTTTATCTGACAGAAAAAGGCTAAGAAGTATCCATTTTGGGCTGGGCATGATTCGAGCCTCATTCCTTATGTCATATCTTCAAGGATTTGATACTCACTAATTATATTCAACCAATTAAATTGCAACCCTTTAATTATATATAATTTATATTTAATTTCTTTTGTAAAAATATATTTAACCTAAAAAGCAGTTTTTAGATACATTCCCAAAGGGATTTGTCATTACAATTTCAAGCAATTACATCTACGCTTTTAGCTTATCATGTAGGTGGAATACTCCTATGATATAAGTCATGACAACATTCACACTTAAATCTGTAACCTTAGAATTTAAGAAACAGTTGGTACATGCTGGATAAGAATCCATTTTTTGTTTTCCTACCAATGAGAGCTAAGGTCTGAAGCAAGATGAATTTTTATTGCAACAAATTCTCTCAGGGCTCACAGCCAACTGAAATATTAACTATTAACTACTCTGATCTGGACATAACTACTTATAGCCTAAATGAAATATTAAGCTGCGGCAGTAATTACAGAGCCCAAGTTGGCCGGACCCATTGCATTTTATTCTATTGTAAGGTCATTCTCCTCTTCATCCTCTTCGCGGGTCCAGAGGAAATGAGCATAAGATGCAATAACATAGCTGCAACACCGAGCCCAGCCATATGGTGGGTTATTATTAGATAGATTTTCAGGTTCTGTTGTTATAAAATTAATAAGACACTGGGTCTGAAAAGAGAGCACAATGTCAACTAGCCATAGGACTAGAGAGTGATAAGGATATGGTAGGACCTGCTTACCAGTCTTCAGGGACAACTTCCACTGCTCTTTCAAGGTAAGTTTCTACCTTTATTGGGAGATTCTATGGCTTTCAAACAAACATTGACCTTATTCACTATTGGGCTTCCAAAAGCTGCAATGTTTCAGGTCAACTTCAGGTTGGTGTCTTGTTATATAGTCTTCTCTTATTCTCCTTTCCTTCCTTGGATTTGGAAGACTGTTCAAGCGAGCTTCAGGGAGGTCCTTGATTTTTTGGTGGGGTTTTACTTCACTTAAAGCTTTGATTCTACCAAGGTTAACATGGTTCTTCCTTGGGTTAGGCTCCCCGAGATTTCGTTGGGAAGCCTAGGATGGTAGCATCATTCAAGGTAATGCCAATGCCACTGGTCAGTATGTTGCCATTGAGATTGCTACAAAAAAAAATTCAAAATTGATAAGGTTTTGCCAATAAATATTAATTGGTGCTTCAAGCTTATCACCGATCAAAAAAAAATATGCTTCAAGCTAGGTGTTTGGGTTAAGAAAATTCATAGTGAATCTTCTTCATTAATCATTGAGAGCCCCAAGATGAGGCAAGAAAGGTTTTGGATACCACTGGGCTATCTTTTAAGGACAAGGCACATCTTGGTTGTGCTCTCCCTCTACTTGCACTGTGAGATGGTGTTGGATTCTTCTGTGAGAACCCACTCCAGCATGGTTTGTGGCTCCCCTTGCAAGGAAAAATGAAAACCTAAAGCTATGTTTGCAAGTCCTTGACTTGTGATTGGTAATCCTTGAAATAAGGAAGAACTATTCATTTTGGATCTTGCTCTTCTCTAGAGTCCTTTAGTTACTTTTGGTTGAAATCAAATTGCCTTGATTTTAGTCTGTCATTTTTTATTGGTCCTTGCTGAATTTGCTTTTCTTTTGATTTTGTTTTGCAAGTTTCAATCTCAATTCTTGTGAAACACATTTTATTTGCCTTTATGAGTGCCATGTAATGAGTCTAGGCCCTTCATGTGTTTTTACCTTAATCAAAACATTCTCAAATTATTAATTGTCTTATTATGACATTTCAAGTACAACATTTTATATTCTTACATCAAAGATCTTGTTATCTTAATGCTTTTAGGAGACCACAAACATAGAATACTTTGAACCATGAGAATGTGCAAAGACATGTAAATGATCAAATACTTTGATCTTAATAACTTGATTAAAAGACTAAAAACACTCTCAATAACGATATGAAGATCATGCAATGATGAGTGACATTATACTCCCTTCTATATTACAAGAAGGAATCCACCACTAAATTGATCAGCTCATTAACAAGCTATTCAATTATTTCTCCCCTGATAATACATTGTCAAGGATTACTTTCAATTAATGTAAATTGCACTGGATCTTGATCAATAACACATCATATAAAACTCATCATCAAACTACACATAATTCAAAGCCACGTTAAGATTTATTGTATGCTTGTTTAGCTTATTTAAAATTGTGTTTGTTCCATCTAATGAAACAATGAGAAGGCTGGAAGGAATAGCCTCGTATGTAACAAATGAATCAGCAATGATCAAACTCTCCCTAATCTTCCTACTTCAACTATTTGATACAATCATCAAATTTCCAAAGATTACTTTTCAATGGGCAATTTCATCAAACATTTTACTTGTATAGTCTATGCTTTTCATATTTTGCATATATATCTCTTTTGAAAGCTCTCACTGTAGCACAAGCTGGGAGAAACGTTGATAAAGATTGCCCAGCCACCAATTGCATTTGCTTGAAACCTTTTAATCTTTTCTAAAGATCTGCTATGTTTGTCTTACACTCTAATTTTCCATTGTCACCAAACCCAAGTCAATCTCTCTAATTTCCCATCTCTGCTCTGTGGATCTATAAATCAAAAACAACAAATTTGTCTTTCAAAAAAAAAAGGATTTGCAACTATAAAAATTACTTGATACATCTTTCCCTCTGGATCAAACTCGAGGTGCACATCCACATCATCATGACATCTTTTCATGTAAAACAAAATCCTGCTTTTTGTGGTCTGTCTCGCAACTTTAAGTCAATAGGACTGCATAGTCAGTGGATCGATCACTCGAAGGGTTCTACTTCTCCTATAGAGAAACCAAGAGAACCCCATCTCCAGCTCTGAGAAACTATTGTGAGTTACTGCATCTCCACTCATCATTAAACATCTTCTTGTACACATCAAAGAGAGCAATTCCATTAGAAGACTCACTTGTTTCATCATAAAGATCCATCACCGACCATATTTCCATATTGTTTTGCTCCCCATTAGAAGAGTCACTTGTTTCATCATAAAGATTCATCACCAGTCATATTTGCATACTGCTTTGCTCCCACAGATTGTGAAAAGGGACAGAGATAGAAATAATGGATTTCAATTATTCAAAATGTCCTCTGCAATATGACCTACAAAAATTGATTCTTCCCTGACTTTTACTTCTTTGTTGGAGCCATCCTCTCTACATGAGCCGATTCTAAGTGTGGACCAACTTGAAGAACTTTGACCTTTCTCCATGGAAAATAAATTTTAAATTAACGATGAGTAAAAGTAAATTTTAAAATAATAAGGCATAACGCCAGAAACAATGGGATAAAAAAACACAATAAATGATATGAAAAAAATATACAAAAGAAAACAGAATAAACATATCACCTGGTTGCTGCATTTTGGGACATTTTCCTCTTCAAATGTTAATAGATCAAGGTACTCCCTCAGTAGTAGGATTATGGTTACTATATCCATAGGCCGCATCAAATGCCTCCAAAAACAGCGAAACCACCTTCCAGTATAGCAGGGCATTTGTAAACCTGTGGATTGTAACAAAAGGGAACAAAAGCTCCCTTTAAATAAGATAGGCTTTTTTCAAAAAAATACATTAAAAAAAAACCTGTCTAATGCAACTATCCAAGATAATAACTAATCCACCTTTGGGAAAAAATTCATATAACAAAAATGTGCCTACCAGTATGTTCTCTTTCCAATTCCGACCATTCTAAGAAACAATGGCTTCCAAATAAATTCATCACTCATACTGTAAAAATAATTCACCAAATTAATGTTTCTTGATAACATGGCATGGATAAAATGAATTTTAAATTAACAAAACAATAAAAATAAATTTCAAAATAGCAGGACATAACACCAAAAACAATACAAAAAAATACAAAAGAAAACAGAGCTTCATACCTTTTTCTGCATTTGGGGACATTTACATAATGAACCGAGTGGGGTTTACAACTTAAGGTACGCTGCACAAAGTAAACGGCATGGGGATTACAGGGCTTTATTAAAAATTCTTAGGGTTAGGGTTTGGATTCCTCCGTTCATTTTTCTTTACTGCCATCCACCGTTTTTGGCGTCATAGAAAATAAAATAAAGCGTTGGATTGATTTCTCACGTAAAAATGTAAATTGATATGTTTTTTATTAGTTCTGTTTACATTCAATTTTTCTTTCTATTGAATTATAAAATTGTTAAACAAAACTTTTATAATTTTTATTTAAAATAATTGTAAAAAAATATTTTTAATAATTTTATTGGTTCATACAGTTGTAAATTCAATTGTTTTAAAAGGAAATGTAAAGCTTATTTTTCTTCTAAACTTACACTAAAGATTTGATATTTTACTTGAATATCAAATCTTTATATATCAAATTTCATAAAGATTTGATATTCATGTACAATTATCATTTAATTTTGAATTATATTTAATATAATATATTTGATTTATGTTAAATTTTGTGTTTATGTAATTTTTTTTTCATTGAGTTTTATTATTATAAGAATTTATACTTTATATTTAAGTAACTTCTATCAATGCATTTACATGACATATTTATCTGTCTATCAATCAAATTTTCTTATATAATTACATCAAAGAGGTCTCATATTTCAAAATCTAAGGTTGATATTATATTTGAATTGTACACACTGCAACACATCATCATTAAACGGTAATAAATTTCTCGGCCTTGTGAAAGTAAATGCATTGCAATACATCATCATTAAACAGTAATAAATTTCTTGGCCTTGTGAAAGTAAACACATTGCAACACATCATCATTAAACGGTAATAAATTTCTCGGCCTTGTGAAAGTAAACACACTGCAACACATCATCATTAAACGGTAATAAATTTTCTCGCCTTGTGAAAGTAATTGAGATTACAACGAAGTAAAAAGTTTCACATATTTTCTTTTCAAATATTCCCCGCTATATGAGTCAAAGAATAGACAGTGGATGTTAAGTTTAATAAGTATACCTATATTTAAAAAATATATGTAAAATATGCCTAGAGATATCTTATAATAGAAAAGAATAATCTCTAAAATACTAAACACCAAGAATACAAATCTATTGGTTCTATTTATTTGGAGTAATAAAATAACATGGCATATTTCATATATTTACGGGTCATTTGCATGTCAAATTGTTTCAAAAATAATTTTTTGTAAAATATTTTTTTTATGTTAGGCAAACGTATTCTAACCTAGAGGAATGTTACTTTAGTGGGATTAATATTATTTTAGGTTAATTTATATATAATATTATTATTAAATTTTAAAAATTCTTTAATTCTTTATTTAATCATTTATTAATTTATTATTTATTAGTTTTAATTTTTATAAATAATTAAATTGTGATATAAATTTATTTCATATTTGTTAGTATTGTCAATTTTTATATATATTTTTTGAATATTAAAAAGTATCTTATATTTTAAAATTAGTATTTCTTTAACAATAAATCATTAAAAATAATATTTAATCATTAAAAATTTACAATTACATATTTATTATGTATATTTATACTCTCTTTTTTTTAAGAGACAAATAATAATATTTAGTCATTATAAATTTAAACTGTTTTATATTTAATTTTGTATACTTATATTTAATTATTTATTTTTTATTTATTTTTACTTTTATGATTAGTTTTTAATAAGATATTCTCTCTTCAAAGAGAAATTTTTTTAAATTATTTTATAAAATATTTTAACTTTTTAATAGATATTTTGTTGCCAACTATTTTTTATCATTTTAATTATTACTCTTTAGATCTTTGAGATGAGCTCCTCTCTTTTTCTCCCTCGCTATATCTCTCTTTATCTCTCCTTCTTTGTATCCCTATCTATTCATCTATCCTTCTTGCCCTCTCTTTTTAATCTATGTATTTCCCTTTCTCCCTTTCTCTCCCATTCTATCTATTTATATATGATTTAATTTAAAATATATAATATTATACTATTATAAATATATTCACCATCTATATATTATAAAATTATATAACATAATCAATAGTATACACAAATTAAAAATATATATTATTAATAATAGAATATAAGAGGTGTGGAGTTTGAAGATTTTACTTAGAATGTCACATGTCTGGGCGTCTGCATGCAGCCGAGCTAGGGTTTCACGGCCCTAGCTCGTGGGTGGCGTCGCTGCTGGTGCGGTAGGGGAGGGCATTGCAAGGAGTCGGGGGTCTGGCAGGGTAAATAGTGTTGGGCTAGGAGCGGCAGGGGGTGTTGTGGGGGTTGCTGGGGGGCTGAGGTTGCCCGGGGGTGAAGCTTTGGCGACGTAGGGGTGGCGTTTCAATGGTGCGGGGGTGGGGTTTTGGTGGCTTGCGGGTGGGGCTCCGGCTGGGGGTGGCTCGAGGGTCTCCCGTGAGCTTGGGGAGCCGGCTAGCTTTGGTCTTCGGTGGTGCTTGGGCAAGGTGGTGTCTCAGGCTCCGAGCCATCTTGAACAGCCTTTTGGGGGGTGGTTTTTTTTAAGCATCCTCATTTTATTTTTACGCTCCGATGTCGGGTTTTAGTGGTAAGGCCTCACAGGTTGCTCCAACCTTGGATTTTCAAGCTACGGTGGGCTCAAAACCCCCACCTCAGAGTATGAAGACCTTTAACAATAATCTGTATGCATCAGATTCAGGGTTAGGGAGTGGTGCCAGTTCTCGCATGACGAAGATTAATGGTTGTCTGGAGAGATGCAGCGAGCGGCCAAAGTTCGTTATTCCTCCAGAGATGATAGCGGAAGACATTGATTATTTTTCAAAACACTCGCTATACTGCAAGTTTTTGGGAATGAGGGTTTCCTTGCAGTTTTTGGAAAACTGGGCGCAGAGGACTTGGGCACCGGAAGGGGAAATGGAGATCATGATGTTGGCCAATAACTACTTCATGGTTACTTTCAATTGGATGGAGGATCACAATAGGGTCTTTGAAGGGGGCCTGTATTTTTACAACCAGGTGGGACTGTTCATCAAGCCTTGGCATGCAGGGTTTAATCCCTCTGAGGAGCTCCCAAATAGGGTTCCAGTGTGGGTTCGGTTACCATGTTTTCCTGTGGAATGCTGTCGGGAGGATGTGCTCTGGATGCTTGCCGCTCTGCTTGGGAGGCCTGTGGGTTCATTAACACAAACTCTGGGGAGAAAGGTAATGACATTTGTGCGTATCTATGTTGAAATTGATCTTAGTAAACCTTTGCCAGATGCTATAGATATGTGCGCAGGCTCTTATTCTTGGGTTCAACGGTTAGATTATGAGACTCTACCTTTCTGATGTCGTCTATGTCACGAGTATGGTCATTTACAGCATAAGTGCCCTGATATAAGTCGGCGGTGTGCCAACCTCAACAGTCAGACCCAAGCCTAGATAGGGCTGAGAAGGAGAAAGTTGCCATGTCGGTTGAGGGCGAGGGTGCTGATGGGTTTGTCTCAGTTAAGACAAAGAATAGGAACGGAGGACAAAAGAGGCCCTTACAGGAGCGACAGGAGGGGTATTCCTTCAATAGATTTGAAGTCCTGGATGACCTAGCCATCAAGAAGTAAATCTGGGGTTTACCCCTTTGGATCAAGATGCTTCAAGGAGGGCCCAGAAAGGGTAATTGAGAATTATACCCAAGCCTTGCTTGTGGTTGGAAGTCAGCAGATGGACATGGATCAGCCAGTAGGGACCCAGTTGGAAATCACTCCAAGCTTTGAGGTGAACTCGGTTGAGGGGGAGGGGTCTCCGATAGCTCTGAAATTGGATCTGGCTGGGGTTAGAAGTAATAAGCCTTCCGTTCACCTGGGTTTGCATCAGAAAAATATAAAGAAAAGCGCTTCAGAGAAGAGTTCAAAGGAGGGCAGAAAGAAAGATCTGAAGAAGATCAAATTGATGGGGGAGAACTTGGTTGAGTCAGGGTCAGTGAAGACTTTGGATACTCACTTTTCCAATCCTCCTAAATGATTGTGCTTTCTTGGAATGTGAGGGGCTTGAACAGTGGCCCTAGACAAAAAGTTGTTCGGGAGTTGATTAGGAATCATTCACCTGATGTCCTATTTTTGCAGGAAACTAAACTTTCAGTAGAGAGTATGATGGGTCTGGTGCCCAAGCTGTGGGGGCGAGGCAAGTGTCAGTGTGTTGGGGTAGCTGGTTCTTCTAGAGGAGTGGCCTGCCTTTGGAACCCTTTAAGATTTCGCCCTATCTGGTGGGTTGCCTCCAGATCTTCCGTATCTAGGGTTATATCTAGTCTCGAGACTGGAGAACTAATCTTGTTTTCTAACATATATGCCCCTACTGACTTTCAGGGAAAGCAAAACTTATGGTCCCATATTTCAGGTGTGCGAAGATTGGCCCCTTTTCACTCTTGGATTATGGCAAGAGATTTTAATGCAATCCTCGAGCTAAGTGAGAAGAAGGGGGGGGTTATGAGGTTGGAACCTTCTTCCTACCTTTTTCAGGATAGTATATCCTTGTTGCACCTTGTTGACATTAAGCCTGGCAATGGGTTGTTCACTTGGAACAATAGGAGGGTGGGAGAGTATTGGATTGCTGAGAGGTTGGATCATTTTTTGGTATCTAATTTTTGGATAGGGGGGGGTGGTCCACAAGTTCTAAGATTCTAGACTGAAGAGGGTTAGATCATTGGCCCATCAAGCTGGTGTCTTCTTCGGCTCGGGTTGCCCGCTCACCTTCTTTCAAATTCCAACTCATGTGGCTTCGGGATCCTACTTTGCAAGTTCTTGTAGCGGAGTGGTGGAGGAAAGGGAGGCAAGCCTTTGGCACAGCCATGTACTCTTTTGCCAAGCAGCTGCAGTTTGTTAAGTTTCAGCTTAAACAGTGGAACCATCAGGGTTTCGAGAACATTTTTCATGCTAAGAAAGCTGCTCAAAGCGTGCTGAATGGGATCACCAGTGAAATCAGAGAGCAGGGGTTGTCTGAGTACTTGCTTAGGGAGGAGGACGTGGCTATCAAGGTGGTTGAGGAATGGGAGCTTAGGGAAGAAATATACTGGAAGCAGAGAGCTCGTATTGATTGGCTGAAGGAGGGGGACAAGAACACCACTTTCTTCTTCAACTCAGTGAAAGCAAGAAGACACGGAAACTCCATCCTTGTTCTGGTTAACGATAGAGGTGAGCAGTGCCTATCCTTGCAGGAGATTTCAAGGGAGTCGCTTCATTTCTTCCAGACCCTCTTCAAGGAGGACTCCATGGGAGAAGTGGTGGCGGAGAATCAGGTTCTTGCTTGCATTCCCTCTCTGGTCACAGGGGAGATGAATGAGAAGCTTTTGTGTCCTATTTTGTTGGAAGAGCTGGAAAGGATTGTCTTTCACATGAGGAAAGGAAAAGCTCCTAGACTGGATGGGTTCCCAGTTGAATTCTTCCAAGAGTTCTGGGATATTATCAAATTAGATTTATTGGATGTAGTCCAGGAGTCTCAAAGGAATAAGCAGATGCTTAGGGCATTGAATGCAACGTTCATCGCTCTAATCCCCAGATGTGAGGGGGCTGACCAGTTGGGCCAATTCCGCCCTATCTCTCTCTGCAATGTGATTTATAAGATCATCTCTAAGCTGATAGCGGATAGATTGAAGAAGTGCTTGGGGAATGTTATCTCTGAGGAGTAGAGTGGTTTTGTGGAAGGGCGTCAAATTTTGGATGGTGTGATCATTGCTACGGAGACCATTCATTCTATGGAGTCATCCAAGGAAAAAGCTATATTTATCAAGCTGGATATGGCTAAGGCGTATGATAGAGTGCGGTGGTCCTTCCTTCAGAAGATCCTTAGGGCCTTTGGTTTTGTTGATGAGTGGGTTCAGTGGGTTATGAGTTGTGTCACGTCTACTTCATTTTCTGTGCTTATTAATGGTGACCATACGGAGTTGTTTGGTGCTTCTAGGGGTCTTCACCAGGGGGACCCTCTCTCACCCTATTTATTCATTCTTTTGGCTGAGGGTCTAGGAAGGCTGATCAAGCATAATGTGGGGCTAGGTATTATTCATGGATGGAAATGGGGTAATGACTTGCAGCCGCAATCTCATTTGCAGTTTGTGGATGACACGGCCCTTATGGGGCTTGCCCAGGTCAGAGAAGCTACTAATCTGCATAAGGTCTTGGATGTTTATCTTGCGGCCTCGGGCCAGTTGATCAATGAGGATAAATCTTCAATCCTCTTTTTCAACACTCCTATTGCTATTCAAAGAAGGATTGCCCTTATCTTGAGATTCCAAGTTGGCGCTTCTCCCCTTATTTATTTGGGTATTCCTATTTCTCCTGGCAACCCTCCTAGGGAGACCTGGCAGGGTATCTTGGATAAATTTCGCACGAAGGTTGATCATTGGACTCATAGATGGCTATCCTTTGCTGGAAGGGTTCAACTGATTCCGTCGGTGGTTCAGGTTCTTCCAATCTACCGATGTATTCTCCATGTAGCTCCTAAGTGGTTCCTGAAGGGACTGGATTCTCTAGCTAGGCAATTCTTATGGGCAGGCAATCTTTCCTCTTCCAAATGGAGTCTGGTCAATTGGGACCTCGTGTGTAGCCCAAAACAGTTGGGGGGGCTTGCTTTAAGGCAGTCTGTTCTTTTTGGGGAAGCGTTGGCGGCTAAGCTTTACTGGAGGTGGTGTGTGGAGCAGGACCGAGGCTGGGCTAGGATTCTGGCCAACAAATATATGCAGAGGATCCTGATGGAGGAAATACCTTGATATCTGTTGGAGGGAAAGGGCTCTTCGATCTGGAATACTCTCAAGAGGGGGGCCTCTCTCATTAAGGATGGACTTTTTTGGATATGCAGAAGGGGGGAAGAGGTCCTTTTCTGGAACGACTCTTGGGATGGATATCCTCCCATCCTGGACCAGTTTCCTAACCTTGGGAATTTGTGCCAAAGATTTTTGGAGGCAGGATGGTCAAGGGTGAGTGACTTTAAGATTGCTTATAGGTGTGGTCGGCTGGAGTTGGAGCGGTGGAAGGTCCCTAATGAGTGGCTGGTTGTTGAGATGGAGGAGGAGTGTGCTGAGTTGCAGGGCATTTTGGCGAGTAGACATTGTAGCTCCCTCAAGAGTAGGGATGGGCTTGCTTGGCTTCCAAATCCTAGGGGCACTTTTATTGTGGCTAGTGGATACCGGGAATTGTTGAACTGAAGACTTGAGGGAAGAGAGGTGAGCTGGTGGAAACAGGTGTGGAATAATGTTTCTTGGCCGAAGTGTAATTGCTTCGCTTGGACTTTGGCTTTGAATAGATGTCTAACTTGGGACAATATCCACAAGCGGGGATTTTTGGGACCCTCTATCTGTGTTTTGTGTGGTTATGGGGAAGAAGATTCCTCAAACCTGTTCTTTAGATGCCCTTTCTCCCAACTTATTTGGCATTATTGGTGGGGGGCATGGAAGCATCCTTGTGTCCACGTCGATTCTCTAGTTGAGTTCTGGAACAGTTTGGTCAGACCTCCTATCTTGTCCCCCTTCCTCCAGACTGTCTGGTATACTGGGCCCATCTTCATTCTGTGGCAGATCTGGCTTGAGAGGAACAGGAGGATCTTTCATGAGGACAGATTGCTAGTTCAACAAGTTTGGAATAGGATCATTGCTATGATCCGAGAGACAGTGGAAGTTAAATGTGAAGTGAATTTTCTGCTGAGTAGAGATGAGGCAGATATGGTGAGTAGGCTTGGCCTACAGGAGTTGTCTCTTGTTTCAGCTTGTGTCAGGAGAGGTAGACGGGCTATGAAGAAGGTGCAAAGGGTGGGAAGGTGGATTCCACCCCTGGAAGGGATTCTCAAGGTTAACACGGATGGCTCATCAAGGGGGAATCCAGGCCCGACTAGAGTTGGTGGTGTTGGCAGGAACAGCAGGGGGGAGGTTGTTTTCCTCTTTTCAGTGCATAAAGGGTGGTAGTCTAATAACATTATGGAGGGATTTGCGATTCTCTATGCACTAAAGAGGGCTTGGGAGTTGGGTCGAAGGAAGGTGATTTGTGAATTGGATTCACAAATGATTGTTAACTTGTTGAATGATCAGAAGGTTAGTGGGATTCAGTGACAGTTGGTTGGGATTGTCCAACAGATTCTCCAAATTAGTACTTTAATGGAACAGGTGTCTTTCATCCACATCCCTCGTGAATAGAATAGAGCAGCTAATTGCTTGGCCAAGTGGGCTTCGGATCAGGATAGTAATTGGAAAGTTGAACGTTGGGAACATCTCTCCGGGGATTACAGCCCGGACTTGCAGAAGATTCTTACTAAGGACATGGATGGTTATGAAGTTGGTTAAGATGGGGTTGGATTTGTGGCTTGTGTCTGGGGCCTCAGGGCTCCGACTCTCTCTATAATTCTTCTGTTTATTTTTCAATAAAGTTTTTACCCCTTTTATTCAAACAAAAAAAGATAATATAAGAGGTGTGATTTTTTTCGTCGCAATGCTACCACAACACTCTCTTCCGTTTGCTAGGGTTTTGGCCAGTGCCTCTGCTTCGGCTTTGACTAGTGCCTCCTATAGGTTATTGGCTCACAGTTCAATTGACGTGGGCTTGGCTAGGCATGGTGTCAATGGATTTGTACGTGTTGTTTTCGTCCATGGTGGCAAGAGCAATATTCACAGAGGGGATACAAATTTTGTATCTCTTTTTAAGGAGAAATCTCAGTGTGGGATGCATACCTCTTTGAAGGGTTCTCATTCTAAACAAGTTTTTTGAGGGAATGGGAGGTTTGACTCTACAGGGAGCTTCGACAGTAGAGTATCCAATGGATCAATGTTTTCCTTCTCTCAAGAAGATTCAGCTCCTGTTAGGCCTATGGTGAACTTTGATGCAGAGATATTCGAAGAGGTGAAGGAGAACGAACTGTATTTTGCAAAGATGGGGTTGATTGGGTGGTTTCAAGGGTTTTGGCCAAGCTTGGTTGATTTAAACAAATGAATTATTAAATGTTGGAAACCCATTTTGATAGGTGATGTCTAGATTTACTGTCACGAACCCGAATTTTCCATTATTATTTAATTAGGAAAATAACGTATATTTTTCGCAAATGAAATTGAATTGAAATAAGATAGGAGATTGAATGCACTGAAATGATTTATATACAATTGAATGATCAGTAATAATTTTTATTGTAAAATTGGGATTGCCATTGCTAATGAGCAATTGAGTACAAGTAAATGCAGGAACAGGTGAACGAAGATGAAGGCGAGAATAGGGTTCAGATAGAGTTGTCTTAGCTCCTAGATTTCCTTAGAATAGATGGAATCTCTCACACACCACATTAAGATTTATAATTTGCATCTTGTAATGATGGATGATTTAAATGACCTTATTTGAGTGTTTGTTTAAATTGGAATGATGAATCTGGAATGGGTAGAAGATCGATTTAAATATTTATACATGAGAATTTGTTGAATGATTTGAGTGGTGATTGAATTAAATCCAAGTTGCATGAGTGAATGTAAAATATTATGTCTTATTTTAAAAGAAAGATTGATTTGCTAATAAGTTGGATATAAATATTGACCCTATGTTTATAAGAAAGATTGGACGGCTGTGTATGGCGGACGTAACCCATTCTGGGTGAACCATGTTAAATCTCTGTGTTATGTGTGTCCTGTTTTATTTCTTTATCTTTTGTATTTAAATCTGCATATAATTGTTAGTTCATATTTGCTTCAGATCTGCTTGAAACCCTAACACTATGTATTTATTTGTTTACCTATAGATGTACTTATATATATATATATATACACACACACACACTTATTATACATACATATATATACACACACACACACACACACACACACACTTATTATACATATATATGAGTTCGAATAATGATTCGAACATATACATGTAAATATGTATGTAACTATGAGTTCTAAATTCGATCATGGACTTATAAATACGTATGTAATTATCGAATATGTAAATAGATTTGTGGAATTAAATTATTTTATGAAAATCCATATATATATAATCATGGGAAATGGTTTATTCAAGAATATGTTAATGAGTTTAATGTTTTATATATATATAAATGGAAAGCGACTTAATTGAAAAGTCATTATTTATTTATATATAAATATAAATAAAATTAAAATTAAAATATATGTATAATATATATAAAATAAAACAAATGATTAAATGGAAAGTACAATGGTGGTGGGTGAGTTTTATAATAAATTAAACCTTAATGAGGGTGGTCGATAGTAATATCGACCACTCCCCATATTTAAAAGGAGGGGTCGATATTAACACCGACCACTCCTTTTTATACGAACACCAACCACGTTGCAACTTAGGAATCATGGAACTATTGCAGGTGACACCGATATGGAAGTTGGCAGGTTTAATGTATAGTTGCATAATGTAAGGCAAGTGTAGTATAGAGGGAGTTGGCACACCGCCGACTACCACTCCTCCTCTCCTTTATTACCTTCCATGACAAGTCACATTGCAGCCATGTAGACCCAACCTATAGTAATATCTAGTACCTGTTGTTAAAACAAAACATTAGCTAATTCAGAGAAGATAGGTAGACGTGGAAAGAGGTGAGCAGTTCTGTCAGATGTTTAAAACAATAGATGCAAGCCTAGTCGACATGTATGCAATTCATTAGAGTTCTAAATCATTTATAACTAAAAGAGCTTTAAGACTAACAGTGGTGTCAAAGAGATGGCTAATTAAAAGACAAGAGAATAGCAACCAACGTAGGATAAGAATATTATAAATAGTAGAAAAGAGAACTAGAATGATAAAAGAAGAAATAATAGAGAGGAAAGAGTAGAGAAGGAAGGGGACATAGATGCAACAAAGGATTAGACAATGGAATGTAGAAGAGAAAAGTAGTGGAGATTTAGATGTGTTTACGACCAAGTCGTAAAAGATCGGTAATGATCATCTCAAATTTAGTGTCATATTTTAGAGGAAAGAGTCAAATACTGGAACAAGGAAGAATGGCAGACACGCTAGAGGAACAACGGCCTTCTTAAGAACTTGGTGAAATACAAAGAAGATAATAATACACCGAGTAGAGATCATATACAATGACAATATCAGTTAGAGGTAGGCTCTGCTCTAACAAAGTTTGTGTTAGAGATCTAAAGAGAAAATGTTCTATTTTGATTAGACTTAGACGATAATCAAATGAAAGAATTAGAGTCATAGTTTTTAGATTTCTGATTATGATAATTATGTCGAATGACATCAAAATATATTCTTTAGAAAATTATATTCTATACATAAATGTATTAAGGAAATATATTCATAAAGATTGTTGATAAACATGTGTAATTCATAGAAATTAACCACCAAACCCTCTAGAAACAGAGTAAGAGGATAGAATAATTGTGCATATAAAACTTGAAATTTGAATCACAAAGAAGATGAAATGCTAGGATAACGAATTATTAAATATTGAAGCTTATTTTGAATTCATGAAGAAAAGAATTACACTTTCGAATTTGATCCTTGCATAAAAAGTAAAGATGATTATTAGGTGTCTCCTTTGAAAAGCCATATAGATAGGCGCTTTATGAATTTTCATCATGTTAGATTGTTGTTATGGAAAATTAGTAAAATCAGTTAGTTGAGTTCTTAAATCATGAAAAGTCACATATTAGTGTTAAACTAAATATGTTATTCGAGAAAAGAGGTAGACGAACCAAAACACCTGGAAAGCTAGAGAGCTTAGACGATATAAACATGGAAAATTCTAACCCATAAGAAATGGAATGCAAGTTAATGATTAAGCTATTTAAATGTTTTAATAATTGAATAAAAGAATGTGTACTCATTTTTATTCAATATTTATGTAAAGATACATACATGTGTTACACCTTCTTAATATTTAATTCTTGTTTTTAAATTGCTTGAAAGATAGAAGCGAAAGATTGTTTTCTTTTCAGATATATATTTGTTTATCCATGAAAGATTGCTTCCTTTCAGATAGGATTGGTTGTAACAAAAGATTGATTCTTTCGATTTCTATTCAACAAAAGATTGTCTTCTTTATCATTGTATTTTATCTTGCAAGAAATAGGAAGCTAGAATTGAAAGGCGAAAGATTGTCTTATGTACATATTTATTCTAGATTCATATGAACAAAGCTTGATAGGCTTGTGTTTGTGGAAAGTTACCTTCCAGGATGAGTGTCGAATGTGGATTATAGAGAGAGAGTTTGCTTTTTCCAAACTATATTATTTGCTATGCATGGTGTGAGATTTTGCCAAGATCAAGGGCACAATGAAAAACATAAAGAGAGACAATAGAATGACAAGAACAAACTGTATTCTCATCAATATACAAATGATCAACTGGATTAACCAATACAATGAATATGAGCCTGCTTATATAGGCAAGGCCATATGTATATACGAGCACACAATAGTGACATGTGGCTCAATGAGAAACAAGGGTAGGCAAGAAATACTAGGGGTAGGTAGGAGAAATAATATAATATTCCACAAGAGGTGGATGACCCACCGAATGTGGAGTGTAACAGCAAAATAAGACCACAAAAGGTGGAATTTCTCCTACAAGCTATATCCCTATGTGCACACTTCTCTAAGTGTCTCATATCCAAACTACAAAGAGATGCATTATCCTAAGTTAACTTAAGTAAAGTGTAATAATATCTATGATGAATATTTATTTACACCAACACCCCCCCTTAAGTGCAACTTAGGGGAATGAAGACTCAAGTCAACAATGCAAGATAGGTCTCGGCTACTAGGCCATGATAGGCACCCATGTACAATATGTAAATGCAAGCAAAATTATGCAATGCAATCTCTCACAAACGGAAAAAGGGAGAAAACCCAGTGGGAAAAAACTCCCCCCCAAAAGAGAGATGAATGTACAAAAGACTCTCAAAGAAGAAGGACAAAACCTCAAAGAGGAAAAAGTCCCCCCCATAAGAGAGGAAGGAGAAGTCAGCTGACCCCCCCTAATGAGACATCCTACACCCCCAAGGGAGCTCACAACTGTTGGAACTTGCTCTCAGTGAAAGGTTTTGTAAAGATGTCGGCAACCTACTCCGTTGTAGGACAATACTGCAAATCAATGACCTGCTCCTAAATTAGCTCTCAGATGTAGTGCATATGGATCTCGATGTGTTTTGTCCATTGGTGTTGGACTAGGTTCTTCGAGATTTCAATAGCACTCTGATTGTCGCAATGTAGAACTATTAGTCGTGGAGTGGTGAACCCAAACTCTGTGAGAATCTATTGAAGCCAAATGGTCTCAGTTGTTGCGTTAACAGTTCCTTGATACTCAACCTCAGTCGAAGAGAGAGCAATAACATGTTGCTTCTTGTGCTACCAACAAATGGGGCCCAAACCAAAGTGAAAATTGTAACCTGAAGTAGACTTGTGATCATCAAGATCGCCAGCCCAATTGGAGTCTGTGTAACCAACCAAGCAAAGACTTGTGCCTACTGCATAGTGAATCTCATAGTGATGTGTACCCTGGATGTAATGAAGGATGCATTTGGCAGCTTTCCAATGAAGCTCATGTGGATCTTGCATGAAGCGAGAAACCATGCCAACCGCAAATGAAATATCAGGGCATGTGTGAGTCAAGTAAATGAGACTACCTACAAGCTAACGATACAATGTCGCATCAATTGGTGGAGAAGAACATCTAGCCTCAAGCTTGACTCCTGAAAGAAAGGGAGTTGGGGCAGGCTTACAATTAGCCATATGAAAGCGTGCAAGAAGATCAAGAGCATACTTGGGTTGCGAAAGAGTGATCTCGGAAGAGGACTTTGAAATCTCTATCTTGAGAAAATAGTGCAAAAGACCCAAGTCAGTCATAGAAAATATGTCATGCAAAGTAGATTTGACACTGCTAATGATGGATGTGGTGCTCCCTGTAATGATCAAATCATCAACATAGAGCACAAGGATCAAGTGTGAGTCATCTTGGCACAAAATGTAGACATTCGGATCAAAATGACACTTGGTGAACCTTGCTGAGAGAAGAAAGGAATCCATCTTGGTGTACGAAGCCCTGGGGGGTTGCTTAATGCCATAGAGAGATTTCCTTAGTTTGCAAACCAAGGAAGAATCCTGGATGAAACCCTGTGGCTGCTCTATATAAATCTCCTCATCAAGATCCCCATGAAGAAAAAGCACTCTTCACATCCATCTGATGTACAACCAGACCATGAGCTACGACAATAGCAAGTGTCAAGCGAATGGAGTTCATCTTGGCTACAGGTGCAAAGGTCTTAGTATAGTCAACACCTAGAACCTAAGAGAAACCTTTCACAACAAGCCGAGCCTTATACTTATCCACACTACCATCCGCTGCAAATTTGGTCCGATAGATCCACTAACATCGAACCATCTTTCTCCCCTTAGGGAGAGCGACTAATTCCCATGTGTTGTTCCTCATCAAGGAACTATACTTTTCCTCCATAGCTTGGTCCCACTTAGGAACCCCCGATGCTTCCTGAAATGTCTACGGATCAGAAGCAGTAGCAATGAATGCATGTGGAAGATCCTGATGTTGTGATCAAGTCCTTTGTGTATCTGAAGGATCCCCAATAAGAGAACCTGTTGAATCAAGTGTCTGTCGACCCCAACGAGGTCTAGGTGGAGGTGGAGGTGGAGAACAAGGCTCCTCAACTACAAGTGGACCCGATAGAGGTGTAATCCTGCGAGTCAGTTTTTGAAGGAGTTTCATCATCTAAATCACTTGCATCACTATCCACAATGGAGGAAGGTGGGGGAGGTAGAGAGGCTAAGCTAGGAGAGATTTCCTCAAAGTGAACACTCCTCTCAATAAACACCTCATGTGTCTCAAGATCCATCAGTCGATATGCCTTAACACTCTCAGGATATCCAACAAAAATACAAGGCCTACTCTGAGGTTCCAATGCCTTGCGTTTCTGCAGAGGTATGCGAGCCCATGTTGGACACCCAAAGACTCTGAAATGTCTCAAAATTGGTTTCCTACCAGCCCAAGCCTCAAAGGGAGTAATACCTTGCAAATATTTGTGAGGAACCCGATTCTAGATGTGTGTGGCCCAACTGATAGCCTCTGCCCAAAAGGCAGGATCAAGAGAACGTGCATATATCATACATCTAGCCATTTCTTTGAGAGTTTTATTCTTGTGCTTTGCAAGTCCGTTCTGTTGTGAAGTGTATGCAATAGAATGTTGAAGATCAATCCCCTCAAATGTACAAAAATCCTCAAGTCTTTTGTTCACATATTCCCTTCCATTATCTGTATGAAGAATCTTGACCACTTTCCCGGATTGCTTCTCCAAACGAGTCTTGAAGTCCTGAAATCTGTCAAATACTTCACTCTTATGAATAAGAAAGTAGACCCAAGTGAAGCGGGAGTAGTCATCAATGAAGGTGAGGGCATAGAGGGCCTTGCTAAATGAAGGTGTTGGAAATGGACCTGCTACATCACTGTGAACAAATTGAAGAACTTCCAAAGCTCTCCAAGTTTTCCCCTTATCAAACTTCTCCTCGGGATGCTTTCCCATGGAACAACCTGAACATACACCCTCTGAAAAACTAATTTGAGGTAGATCTATGACCATGTCTTTAGAGCTGAGTTGTTGAAGATAGCGGGAGTTGAGGTGACCAAACCACTCCTGCCATAGCTTACTTTCTGAATTTGAATGAGTAAGCAAGGCCCTAGAAGGAGAACTTGGCACAAAGTGGGAGAATGAATAAAGCCTTGAGTTGTCATTGACTTGTCCCACTGCTACCAAAGCATCATTATCAAGTTCCTTTACCACAACCGAATCAGGTGTAAACTCAACCTTTTTCCCATTCCCATAGTGAGTGATTTGGTAGATAGAGAGAAGGTTGGTAGACAAGTTAGGAACATAGAGAACATTCTCAAATGTTCCATCATCCATGTCAACTATACCTTTCCCTTCAACCTCAACTTGTGTATCATCACCTATGTAAATGTGAGGTACCTTGGATGGCTCCAATGAATAAAACTGCTCCTTTGTAGAACCCATGTGATAAGAGGCACCCGAGTCAAGTATCCACTACTGTGAAGAACCTATTGTAGCCACAAATGCTTGCCCTTTTCCCTTAGACTGTGAGGAAGAGGAAAGAGATGAATCCTTCTTTGTGTAGGTGGATGGCAAGTTGATGTTATTTTTCTTAAGAAGATTTGTCAACTCATCAACTTGCTTGGTGTGGCATTGATGCTCATCATGACCATACTTCTTGCAATATACACAAGTTGGTTTATCCTTCTTAGGTGGAGTCCCCTTCTTGGAAGAGGATGAAAAATCATCTTGTGATGGATAGGATAATTGGCCCTTTTTCCTATTGTGGCTTTGACTTAGATTGATTTTTCTTCTTGTTGAAATCTTTGCCTTGACTTCCTTGATTCCCTTGATTAGCCACCAAAGCCTTGGACTTTGAAGACTTGAGAAGCCCCATGTTCAACAACTTATATTGTTCCAACATCAACATTTCTGTGAAAGCATCAAATGAAGGCATAGTGTAGGAACTCCCCACTGTCAAATGATGAGTTTGGAAGCTAGAAACAAATGTTGCATATTCTGGTACAAGCTTGTCCAAAAATTTGAATATCAACTGAGCATCCTTTTTGTCAATTCCACAATCCTTAAGCTTTGCCCTTAGCTCATTTGCTTTGGTGACATAATCATGGATTGTATCAAAATTATTGGGATCCAAGTTGGTGAACTCATTGTCAATCTTGTAACCTCTGATTTCATCAACTTGACCATACAATTTTTGAAATATATCCCATGCCTCTTTAATTGTAGAACACTTCTCAATATGAAAGATGAGGTCATCTGATATATACTTGCGCAAAGTTCCAAGAGCCATGCAATTTTTAGTGAGCCATTCTAACTGAACATTAGGATCAGTCTTAGGATTAGGTGGTGTTGCTATTGTTCCATCTATGTAATGTGTGAGACCTTCTTTCCATTAATTTGCTCCATGCTTTAATTTTCCAAGATGCATAATTATGTGGAGTTAAAGGTGGAAATTTATGAGGACTCATTGCAAAAAAAATGAAAGAGCACAAGGAAAGAGAGGCACAATCACACAAGACACCCCCCCAAATTCACTCAATCAAAGAACCCCCCCAAAATGATGATTTGGTACTTTATACTTAGTGCGTGTACAATGGGCCACTTGCAAAAAATGGCAAAGTGGAATTTTGATTTCAACTTTACAATTGTCTCAATGAGGCCAAAGGAGACTCAAACTAGTAATTCAAGAGATCTAAACTAAGATCCAAGAAAATTACAAGTACCAAAGAGGCCAAAAAAGACCAGTATCTGAAAGTACAATATCCACTCAAAATCTCTGAAAAATGATCATATATTATGAAAGTAGATGAAAAATTATGCACATTAAAAAAAACATCACCTGAAAAGGAGGTCGTATGAGCCCAAACGAAGCCTTTGAAGTTTCAAAATCGTGGATTGGACAGGTGCAACTGAGAGAATCCAAAAATTCTAAAAAAACCTATTCATCAAAATCAAAAAATAACCACACCACTGCAAATAGCATGAAAAATTAGCCCAAATAAAAAAAAATTGCACCCAAAAAGGAGCAAAATTGAGCAAGTTATGAGCCTCCAAAGTTGACCCAAAAATCCAAACTGCTCAATAGAGAGGGGTCTAAAATTTTCAAAAAATGTTGACGTCAGCAAAACACTGTGCTAAATTTGATGGTCGTCTGACTGTCAAAATGGCCATAGCACCCCTAGACCAGGCTGACTGTGCGTTGCTGACTGGGCAGAAGGTATGAACCCCCCAAAAAAAAATTCAAAAAAAAGTAATTAATAATTTTTTTTTAAAAAAAATCCAAAAATTTTGTACCGTACTATTTGAATTGGGCAAAAAATTTCTCCACACCCAAAATTTGACTTTCACCAAAATAGTTTGAGTTTTATACTCGATTTTTATGGAAACGACCTCCTGAATGCAATGGTGAGGTAAAAAATGCCCTAGGATGCCTCCAAAATGTGTAGTCCCTCAAATCCGAAAATAGAAGCCTTCCAAGATGTCTCCCAAAACCAATCAATGAAACCCCAATAGCTCTGATACCATGTTGAGACATGGACCAGCTAGGACTCAAACCTAAGATCTTCCATACATTGCTGGAGTGCTCTACCACTGAGCTACTAGCCCCTCTTGGACCAGTCCATCGTCAGTTCGAGTGTGGCTTATTTCCAACACCAACACCCCCCCTTAATATCAATTGAATAGCCATTGAAATAGATGGAATTATTTTATTTATCCACTCTACCACATCCTTGATTGATCTTGCTTGTTTCTCAAAGGAATTAGAAAAATGAAAACACATGTATCATCTAGGCACGCACCAGATTCCATCTTGTCTTTTGAATTCTTTTTTCTAAGAAATTCATGTAGGGCCGAGTATTCTTTATTGACTAAGAATTCTGGGGAAGCGCAAGGTTGAAGATTGGGCAGAAAAAGTGCCTGAATCTTGTTCTTGTCTTCATGCTAAAGATTGCATTGAATATAGATTGGGTTGCAGATCAAACGACACATCTCACCCTTTACTTTGTATTATTTTGTTATTGAACTTATGGCAACTTGAAATGCCTAAGTATTGTATGATTGAGATACTACTTATATCGATTTATTGAATAAAAAATCTTTATCTTTTATAAAAATTTCGTGTTTATTACGATATAAATGGAATGATCAAATGAAGCTATGGAAGGAAAAGTGTAATGAAATAGACTTATTAAAGGAATTATGAGTTTATTTAAGAATAAAGAGTATTTTGGCTATTATTGAAGTTAGCATGTTTTACGTCTTTACATTTACCCTGGTGCTCAAGGTTTTTTTGTGGTGGTCTTTGACAGCGTGCAGGACAAGAAGAGAGTCCTTTGTGAACAACTCTGGAGATGGAAAGAAAAGCATATTTTTCTACTGAAACCCAAGTATCCTACTTTTAACCCTACTACTGAGTCTTTTGATAAAATCGTAGTATGGGTAAGGCTGCCTAATTTCCTTTACAACTCTAGTTTGAAGTTTGTTTTAAAACCATAGAATGCTATAGGGATTTTTTTGAGAGTGGATCAAGGTTCTTTCGATTATTTCCATACTACATATGCACACATTCTAGTTGAGATGGATTTTTCCAAAGCACCTCCTATTGAGATATCTTTGAAGCTTGCAAAGGGGACGTGGGTGCAAATAGTAGATTTTGAAAACATTCCTTTTAGATGCAGAAGGTGTTTCCAAATTGGCCATTTGGCAGTTAATTGTGTCAAGAAAAAATCAAAGGATGTGGCCACTTGGTGGAAGGCGCCCCCCCCCCCCCCCCCCACCATTATGTAGTGGAAAATAAAAATATTAGCATTCAATTGGGGAAGACCACGAAGGATTCTAGAAAAACTATTAAGGATAAGGATTCTAGAAAATCTTTTAAGGATAAGCTGAGCCAAACTGCAACAAAGTCAGTTGCTATTAAACCTGGGGGGGAATTTGAACAAAGTGTTTAAGGTTTTAGGGGAATCAAAGCCTATAATCAAAAATAATGAATTTAAGGGTTGTGGTCGTACTGAGGGTAGTTGTATTGATGATACACCTCATGAGAGGAAAGGAAATGTGGCTTCCTCTTGCAAATTTGTCAGGGCATCTCAAGATGTTATTGAGAATGAGGATGGGTGGATAGAGGTGCTTGGGAAGAAGAACAAGTGAACAATGAAGGGGGATTTACTCATTCAATCAATTCATCCCCTCATCTCATGTGGAGTAAGTGGATGACCTGGTTCTAACCTATGAATGTGTCTCTAACTTTTGGAAATTTGTAATTTGGGGAGTGGCTCCTTGGTTGTAGCCCCACCTGGTTCAAGCCAGGATTAAATCCCGAATATTTTTAAATAAAATACAAATCTCGACTATGACCTTTTATTGAGCAAAAATAAATAAATATAATACAAGAGGTGTGTATACTATAACCACATTTGTATATAGCATAATATATCTATGGTTAAGAAAAAATACATCAATGTTAGTATTCTTATATCTATATAATAATAATAATATACAACAATTACATTAATAATAACCTGGTAATAATATATAATAATTAATAATAATTAATTCACTATATCTCTTCCTCACTATATTAAATTTAGTAATATTAATTATAGTATACCTATGTATATATATTACATTATATTAAAATTTCACTATAATATACGTAATAATAAATATATATGAATCGCCTCTCTCTATATCACTTTCCATCTCTCCTTAATTTGTAACATACATTAATAAATTATTATTATTATTATTATATGAAACAACTATTTTTGTCATTTTTAAAAATCACACATGGAAAAGCGCTCATAGAAATCATATTGAACAACTCCTCACCCAAAATCGCATTAATAAACCACAACATTCTCTATAATTCATCCTTGCTCTTGTGTGTTTTGCCTTCCTTTCTTGTGCTATTTTCCTCTCATTGAATGCATGAAGCAAAGACCAATTGTAAATATGATATTTTACTTCACTATTTTTCAAGTACATATTTATTTAAACTATAATGCACTTCCCTTGTATGTTTGAATTTGTTAGAATTTTTTTCCTTTATGGATATTTTAGCAATTTTTTTCTTTGTTTTCTTGTGATGGAATTAAGTTAAAAATGCAATGTCGTGCCTTCTAAAAAAAATGTTTGTCATTTTCAACTATTTTTTGGCTTTTCTTTAAATTCTTTTTTGACAAGTGGATGTTTTAATGTCCAAAACTAGCAAAAAGTAATGTTAACTTGAATCTATTGTTTCTTTAGAGAGACATTGAACTTATATTTATTATTGTAATAAAAGAATTTTTTTATTGAATTAATTTGTTTAAAGGTTAATACATAAATTGAGGATATATATATTATTTTATTAATAAATTTATAGTTATTTTTTAGAATTTTTAAATTAATAATAATATAGATCATGTTTTATGATTTGTTATTTAATGAGCTTATACATGTTGATTAGAAATAGTTTATTACACTATTAAAAAATTATTACCATTGATCCAAAGATTTATCAAAGGTATACCCACCATACTAGGTGTCAACCTATGTCAACATCTTTATTGATGTGTTGGTTATAAATTGGTCCATGCATCTTGACATTATGTTCTCATATACTTGCAAGATTTGAATGTCATATCTCTATATCCCTATCTCTCGCCATCTCCCTCGTTATCTCATATCTACCTCTCTATCTCTAACTATTTATCACTCTACATCACAATCTCTCTCTTTCTATGATCTCTCCTCCTATCCCAATATATCTATTTGTCACTCTAGCTCTATCTCTTCATTTATTTCTTCCATCTCCTTCTATTTCTATCTCAATATCTCTCCATCTCTCTCTCTCTGCCCCTATATCTCTCCCTTTCTCTCTATATATATCACTTCCTATATCTATCTTTATCTTTCTATCTCTTCCATCTCTATATATCCCTCTCCTCTCTCTCTCTTTCTCTCTCCATTTTCTCTCCATATCCCTCTCCTCCATCTCAATCTCAATCTCCATCTCTATGTTCCTCTCTATCTATATCTTGTTACCCCTCTATATATCATATTATCTCCCTCTTTCCTTATTGTAAACATAACATGAGCCTATTGGTTATGGAGTTTGATTATGTTCTTGATTCAGATGTTTTGTTTCAATCATGTTTGGATCCATTTAAGTGGCTGTATAATTGATTTGAAGCTATCACTTCTCTATTAATATTTTTGTTAGATGGCCTGCCAATTTTTCTCATGCATTACACAAATGTATTCAAAAAATAGATCAATTTATTTTTAAATTGTCCTTTCACACCTATTTGGTGTACCCATTGCACATCAAGGTGCAATTACTAGTTTATTAAATTTGAAGAAGACTATATTAGCATAAATATTTTAAATACATTTATCTAAAAAATACCAACATTATAAGTTTTAGCTATTTTATTTTACTTGCAACTACTTTTTTTTAGACATGGACACACACATTTTTTTATTTTTTATTTTATTTAAGAGAATTTGTTTTATCTTAATATACTATTTTTTTAAAAGAGTTATGAATTTTATATGTAACTTTTTTACTTTTGGAAAGCCAACATTTTGATTGATTTGCATTATATTTTACTTAAGAGTTATTATAGTATTAAATGACATATTAATATTATGTATTATTACATATTAATGTTGTATGGTGTAAATGGCAATAAATTATTATTATAGGCTATACACTAAAAGTGTAATATTTGTTTTTTACTAAATTTATCAATGTTTGTTAGGTAAGTAGTAATAATATTATAATGTAATAGATTTGTATGTAATTCTACACAACAAAACAAAGATCCCACATGATATTTGGGGCTTACATGCAAGTTACTCTTGCTTGTTTTTTTTAATTTTAATAAAATATAAGTTTAAAGGTGAATTTAGAACTTATTTTCGTAAATTTTTATTTAATTTTGTGTATATTCCTTTGCAGATTTTTTGGATGTCTTAATGTGATAATATATTAATAAATCATATATTTTTCTATTAAATTTTTTAATTCAAATTTTGATTTAGATTTATATTTATATTTTTTTATTTCAAATCTAAATCTTAAAACTCCAAATTCGTATTCAAATTTAAATTTCTTCAATCTTTTATATTAATCATTATGAAGTAGTTTAATACATTTTTCATACACCATGTTGTGATGTCATGATATATAATAAAATTCAACATGTAATGCCCAATAATAATTGTTGTCACAAAAGTTTGCACCCTTGATGACCCAAGAAACCTTGATCATCAACCTTGTGAAATTTTGAATCAACCTTTCAAGTGTGGGACCTTGCTAAATGTGAGGTTGAATCTTTGAAGAAGGTCGACTTCCTCTTCAATCTAAGATGTAGGGTGTTGGACCAACCCAACACTGGTAAAACTAAACTATGCTCTGATAGGGAAAAGGGAGAGAGAGAGAGAGAGAGAGAGAGAGAGAGAGAGAGAGAGAGAGAGAGAGAGAGAGAGAGAGAGAGAGAGAGAGAGAGAGAGAGAGAGAGAGAGAGAGAAGGGTTTCATGAAAGAAGGGAAAAAAAGGTTTGCACCTAGACTGAAAGTTGATCAACACCCACCTGTAACTACACAAAACATCAATAAAACTGCCCTAAAGATACACTAATTCCTATCTAAGTCTAGCTTTCTAAGACTAAGTCAAGGTTGTAATTCTTAACAATGGCAGAGGAACGAACAATGTTCACAGATGTCGCTCTAAGAGTAGTCAACACTATCACAAATGCTTAAAAACCGAGAGAAAGATGCATTCACACAAACAAGTAAGAGAAATACACAAATTTGCATAAACTGAAACAAGGTAACGTAAGAAAATTCTATTAATGCAGAGGCAAGGTAATTTTTATAGTCGCAGAAGTCATAGAATGGCTATAAGAGAAAAAGAAGAGAAGATCCTTTGGAAAAAAATATAAAATTTGCCTTTATAGTTGAGGCATAACCGAAAATTGAACTACTGATGGAAAGCATAACCCTCCTAGGGTTAGGTTACAGAAATATCTGAGAGGGGAGAACTTTGCACACACATCATGGGCCTTTGTACATTTGCAGAGCCAAAATCCTCCATATCGCATTGAAAAGGGCATGGTGGCATCAAAAAATTGGCTTGCGGGGTACAATCTAGAGTAAAGGTGGAAATCCTCAGTGGTTGGAAGGAGATTGGATTAGATATCAGGCATCGACCACACAAAACAAAACCTTAATCATCTAGTCGATAACTGCCTACCTGCAGAGCATTCAAAATCCAACAACCTTTGCAAGTTCAAATGTCCACTATTGATCAAGAGATCTCACACACAGATGGGTGCACAAGATCTTTCCATGAGAGTGAGGGGAGCCAACAAAAGAAAAAGTCACAATCGTCAGATTGAGCTTCAAATGATCATAAATGGTTGTCACTACGCCACGAGGCAACTAGCCCCACTCTAAGGATTTGGGAGTAACATGGCCTTTCGCCCAAACAAAATTTCCTTTTATATGAAAATTGGGCCCATTGGGCCCACAAAATCGTCTATCACTGCTAACATGGTCGTTGAATCATTGGACTCGTCATTTTTTCTTCAACCCTCTTATCCCACATGACCATCCTAGACCTCCACTTTCCCCTGCGGGATAATGGGGAAAGTCGTGTCCACTGTCTTTTCTTATCCTGCACTGGCCATCTCTTGTACTTTTCTTTGGCACGAGATAAGGAGGAAAGCCATTCACCCTTTGACCCTATTATCCCACATGGCCCTTAGTGTTGTATTCTTCTTAGCGCGGGATAAGGGGGACCACATAATTGTCTTTGTAACTACTTACTTCGCACGACCTTGTGCCTTGGTCACTTCGCCTTGCGGGATAAACAAAATTGCTTATGGTTTCCTTACCCCACGTGACCTTCATTTTCTAAAGTTTGCCCCTGTAGGATAACAAAATAAAACCTTTTTTTTTTATTCCTTATCTTGCACAATGTTGCACCATCTGCGTTGCTCTCTTATCCCGCATGACCCCCTGTTCGTCTTTCTAGACCTTGCAGGATAAGCAAAATGCTTATCGTTCTTATCCTGCACGATGTCACATTGTGCCTTGATCTCGATGTGGGGTAAGGAAGGGGAGCACTATCTTTGCTTTCTTTCTTATCCCACACAATCCCTTTGATCTCTTCCTTCACCTCACGGGATAACAAAAAAATCCTTACTTCCAGTCGGACAACACACTGTGGTAAATAGCTTGATGTGGTCAATAACACATGATCCTGATACAAGATGGTGAATAACATGATGTTTTATTCTCCTGAGATGTTGGTGTTACCGCAAGGCACAGGTCGATAACATATTGTGTTATTGACATCCACATAACCTTTGTGTTATGTGCTCTGGAAAAAATAAGGAAGAAAATAACTTTGTTGAGTGTGACAATACGACATGTTAGCCGCACTGACTAACATGACGTGTTATATGACACTGAACTTTTTGAACTGATCTTTGCAAGGGTTGGCACAAAAAATTGCCAACATTTCTGGTGACTCAAAGGGGACCTTAAGCCTTCTTAGGGAAAGAACAAAACTCTTATATATCCATTGAGCGTAGATTCAAGGCCTGAAACAAAAAGATAATCTCTGCCCTTGCAACTTGAAACAATATTCAAAATTTGGCCATTATGAAAGAGATGACCTATGCACGTGTACTTGTGGAAAGCATAAGAGCATAAATTACAGATATTCATAATATTTATAAAAGGACCTGCAAATCTCTTAAGAACATGCTTTCAGATGTATGCCATTGACTGCAATGGAAATACCTTCACCATTAAGTCTTGACAGATTGAAAGCATTAGCCTCCTTGCAACTTTTAATTACATAGGGACCACTCCATATGGCATCAAACTTTGAATTCCTGCCTGGTTTTTCTCTGCCAGCATCCCATTTTAGGACAAAATATCCAACCTAAAAGGTCCTCAAAGCTTTCAGATGTATGCCATTGATTGCAATGGAAATGCCTTCACCATTAAGTCTTGACAGATTGAAAGCATTAGCCTCCTTGCAACTTGTAATTACATAGGGACCACTCCATATGGCATCAAACTTTGAATTCCTGCCTGGTTTTTCTCTGCCAACATCTCATTTTAGGACAAAATATCCAACCTAAAAGGTCCTCAAAATGGTTTTCTTATCAAAATACCTCTTCACTTGTCCCTGATGGACATTTAAGGTCTACTTGGCTTTCTCTTTGACCTCTTCAATCTTTGTAATTTCAACATAGCTCATTGATAGGGCATCATTTTTCAAGAGCTCCAACTAATGTGCTAGGTCTAGATATGGAAACTCAAGGGACAAGGGGAGCCTTGCTTCCCTTCTTTCATGCAACCCTTCTCTCTCTTCATTTTCCCTGTCAAATCATAGATTAGTTTTACCAGTGTTGGGTTGGTCCAACACCTTGCATCTTAGATTGAAGAGGACGTCGACCTTCTCTAGAGATTCAACCTCACATTTAGCAAGGTCCCACACTTGAGAGGCTGATTCAATATTTCAGAAGGTTGATGATCAAGGTTTCTTGGATCATTAAGGGTGCAAACTTTTGTGACAATAATAATCATGCCTAAAATGATAATAATTAGAGAACAATTCAATTCTAAAGACTATTTAAATAATTAAAATTGTAGAATAATCACATAAGATATCTATATGGTTGCAAATCTTGTCTTTAATATTTCTCATTGTCATTAATTTTTTTCACTAAAGGGTTTGACCTAGGAGAACTTAAAGAAAATGCTTTTGGATTAGAGTGTGTAAAGCATTTTTGCATCAAAATTTTTTTACACAATCTAATCCAGAAGCATATACTTTAATTCATTATCGTTTGGGGAAACTTGATATCATTAATCTAGGAGAACTTGTTCACTTACCAAATCAATGTCTCTAGACACTACCTTAACACATGCATATATCTATATAAGACAATGTGAGACAATTTTCATGATTACATTATATTAGCCCATTCCCACACAATGTATAGATCATTTTTTTTTGCATTAGATGAAGTTAATGATAATTGAGATCAAACTCTTTATCTTTATCTCTATATTTTTATCTCTCACTCCACCTCTCTATATCTCTATATATTCTCTCCCTCTTCCTCTCCCTCTCTATCTTCATCTCTACTTTTATTTACTCTAAACTAGCCACACTAATGGCAAGAACTTGACATTTTGTGTCTCTTGTTAAACTTGTTTTTAAAACATTCAATAGAGATTGAGTCCCTCTTCTCTTATAATTATATTTTGGTTTACATTGATGAATTTAAGTTATGCATGGATAAAAAGTATTGAATAACTTTATAAAAAAATAAAATAAAACTAGCATACTTATATTTTTAAAAATAGATATCAAATTTTTAAAATAAAATTAAAGGAGAGTAAGTAATCTTTATTTAGTGCAACCATTTTCTCTTAATCTTAAAAAATCAAGATAAATATCATGTGCACAATAAATCCCATAAAAAAAAAAAACATTTTTAAAAACAATGCGTTTGTATTGTACTTTTTGCTATAAACGCTTTCAAATCTTCAAAAACGTTGAATGCATTTGCATGTTGTCTATTTTTTTTACATGGATAAGAAAGCTTGTTGCCCTTGCAAACTATATATATCTTTGCCTCGCTACCTCTCTATATTTCTTCTTCCATATCTCCTATATTTATCTTATTATCTCTCCATTTATCTCTATCCTTATATCTCCTCCCTCTCTCTCACTCACTCTATATATCATTTCTTATCTCATGCTTTATCTTTCTATCTCTCACTCTCATTGTCTCCCTCTCTCTCCCTCTATGTACATTTATCTCTTCCATCTTTATTGCTCATCTCTCCTCCCTCTTTATCTATCCCCCTCATCCATATCTATCTCTATCTCTATCTTTATCTCTCTTTGTCTTCCCCCCTCTCTCCCCCTCTCTCCCCCTCTCTCCCTATTGCAAACATAATATGATTAAATCGATAATGGAGACTAATTATCTTCCTGATTAGAGATTTTGTTATATTTGTGGTTAGATCTTTGTAAGTAGATGCATACTTGATTTGAAGTTATCATTTCTCTATTTAGACCTGTGTTGCACAAACAACACCATTTGTTAAATAGCCTACAATTGATCCACATAGTACACAAATGTATAAAACTAAGAGAACAACATTTTTCATAATTGACCTTCCACACCTCTTACACATACCCATTGCACACTAAGGTGTGATTACTAGTTTATAATTATAAAGGAATCAAACTGGTTAACTTTCAAGATCAACAATTCATGCTTATGTTAATCACAATGTCTACAACTGTTGGATCATTATTTTGCCAATTTTTTTACCCTTTTTTCTACTTACATTTTTCTCAAGACGGACTCACTTCTTGTTTTCTATTCACAATTTTTCCTTGCCTCTGCTCACATTTTTTTGGTCAATTTTCATGCATGGTTAGGGTTTTGGTGATCATAAAGAGATTTTTATTTTATAGTGAAGTTTGTCTATCTTCTAAATGTGGACTTTGTTTGTATTATAATCCTCACAAAATATATTCTCACCTAATAATGTATAGCCTAATCCCTCTAAGGAAAAGAATATGCATTATTGATTAGGAATTTTCTATCTACTAAGATACCAATGTCTCTTTCGAATAATGTTTGGCTATTTATTTACAAAGTGGACAATGAAGAGGCATTATTTAAAAACTATATTATTACTCAAGCACACTTGGCACCTTGATGTAATATTTTGAGTTTTATTCAATAAAAATAATTTTAATTAAAATTTTGTAGGGTAGTTGGGGTTTTAAGTTTGATTTTAATTAAATAAATACTTTATTAAAATTTAATTACGTGTTTTTAGTTGAATTTATTGAATTGTATTTTATGAGGAGTGGTTTATATAAATTTATCTTTCTCAATTATGAATGGTTCAATTAGTAGTTTTTTGCAATGAGATGTTGCTCATCTCATAAGGATAATGTATTTAAACTATTTGAAAGGTCATTGATATGAATGGTCCACTTAGCTATCTTTTTATGGGTAAAGGAACTTGAGAGGTGACCCATCTAAGTACTACTTGACTCAAGCATATTTGATCATAGAATTCTTCAAAATCCAATCTACTTAACCTATTATTCCATTTACAAGATTTTAACAAGCACTGGTATCTTATGAACCATTCATTATAAAACTTTACATTATATTACATATCTATCAATATTATATATGTATGCATGTGTGTGTCTTTCTATATGTATGTATGTTTGTATGTATGTGTGTATGTATATATATGCATATGCATATGCATATGTATATGTATATGTATATGTATATGAATATGAATATGAATATGTATGTATATGTATATGTATATGTATGTATACACATACATACATACACACATACACACACATGTATGCGTGTATGTATACATGTGTGTGTGTGTATGTGTGTGTGTGTGTGTGTACATACATACATACATACATACATACATAGTACATACATTGTGTGTATGTATGTATGTATGTATGTATGTATGTATGTATGTGTACGTATACATGTATGTGTGTATGTATACATACATACATACACATACATACATGCATGTATACACACACACACACACACACATACATTTATATACATGCATACATATATATAAATATAAATACACACACACACACACACATGTGTGTGTGTGTGTGTGTGCGTGCGCGTGCATGTGCATGTGTTGTATGTATGTATGTATGTTGCATTTCATAACAATACAAGTGTTATTTTTTTTATTGGTAAATATGATATATTTATATTAATATTAAAAGAGTTCATCTTGTTGGAATCAAGTATCACTGAGAGGGGGGTGAATCGGTGATCTATCGGTTAGCAGGCTTACAAACTTAACTTTAAACCACCGGAAGAAAACAATTGAAATTGAAATTAAGACAATCAACCACAAAGGCATAACACCATATTTTTACATGGAAACCCAAATGGGAAAAACCACGGTGGGATTTGAACCCACAATATTATCTCACTATGACTAGTAGAAAAACAATATTACAATATGGGAATGCACAGGCATCTAGGCACACTGCCTAGAGCTCACTGCTCAATTATAATAACTCGGAAGGCTACAACCTTTAGGGAAGGCTCACTGCCTTACAATATAGTTATAGTGATGAATTATAGTGAATGAACTCTAAAAAAGCATCTACAATTCCTGGATGAGTTCTGGTTGAGTTCTAAATATACTGACTGTATCACCTTCTCTATTCTATTTTGTTCTACCATGTTCTTTGTCTTGGTCAGCTACCAGATCAAGAATGCGCACATGAAACTTCACCAAGAGGGATTCTTGATCACCTCTTGCTCGCATACAATCGCATCATTCACCAAAAAGATCATCCACACCAAACTTATATAATGGTAATCACAAAATAGATCATCCACTACGTCAACCTAATAGTGTAATGTGTAGTCTCATGTTGGCTCGATCGGATCCCAAAGAATAAATGTGGATTACCAAAACAATAATAAAATGATTTTTCTAAGTCGACCTAATCATCCCAAACACGATTCAATGCACCACAATCACCAAAAAGCTTTCAAACCCAAAAAATGCTTTGTTCTTCCCGAAATACCGGTTAATAAGCTACCAATTAACATTCGCTTCTGGATATGAAGAATTATGATCACCGAATCAAATCTCCATGAAAATTTTCCATCAATGACAACCCTAAACCAATAGTTAGCCACCGAAAACCACCAAAAACCATCGGATGAGTGTCAATTGCCAACAATATCCCTCTTTGGCATTGATGGCAACACTCATGAAAAATGACTAAGTGTTGAGCATTGTACACCGGTTCAAAAGAATAAAAAGAATTTCTAAGGCTCCCCCTTAGAAAAAGAATTCCACTCTTCTATACATTTTTCACCTTTCCTCTCCCCCTTTGACAACAATGCCAAAGATGGGGTGCTGTCAAAACTTATATACAAAGATATTTATAAATACTTGAAGATGTCAGCATTAATAGTCTTCAAAAATCCTAGGTTAGTATCCCACCCGCTCTTCAAGTTATCCAAAACTGTGATGAATGAACTAAATATAGTAGCATGAATTTCTAATTCCCTTAGGTTAGATGACACAGGTCGAGCCATTTCCTTCATACAATCTACCTTGTTACTCAACATGGTGTCCAACCAGGGGACAATTAGGTTTCAAAGTTCACCAACTTTTCTCAAAATTTTGTCCTTGTCTACTTGGAGGCTTGAGATCTGATCATTTAGAGCTATAATCTTCCCTTCAACACTTCTGGTTAAAGTTACATTAGGATCAAAGGACTGTGAAATGCTAGCGATCTTGCCCTGGCAAACACCTATCTGCTTGTCTATATCTATAGTGAATTTAGGCAAAATTAGGCAAGATTTGTACAATTTACCACCTTTTGATAATGTATCATAAATAATTTGGAATCTCTTATTCAATCTCAATCTATCATCCTTGTGAGATTTTGCCAAGATCTAGAGGCAATGGAAAGCACAAATAAGAGAGACAAAATATAGAACAAGAATAAACTGTATTCTCATCAATAGATAAAAAATATGATCAACTAGACCATTACAAGTTGTTGTTCATACAATGAATATGAGCCTGCATATATAGGCAAGTCTATATGGATATGTGAGCACACAAACATGACATGTGGCTCAATAAGAAACAAGGGTAGGTAGGGATAATTAGGGGTAGGTAGGAGAAACAATATAATATTCCACATGAGGTGGATCACCCACCAAAGGTGGAATTATCACTCCATAATAAGTGGATATGATAGAGTAGTAACAACAAGATCACACCATAAAAGGTGAAAATTTTCCTACACACACTATCCCAATGTGGCACAAACACCCAAGTGTCTCATACCCAAGCTACTATGAAATGCATTTCCTAAGTAAACTTAAGTAAGGTGTAATAATATCCAACATGAATAATTAATTACACTAACACCCCCCCTTAAGTGCATCTTAGGGGAATGCACTTAAGTCTACAATGCAACTAAGCAATGCAAGATGGGTCCTGGCTACTAGGCCATGTTAGGTACCGATGTACAAATGAAAATGCACACAAACCAATGCAATGAAATCTCTCATAAACCGGGGAAAGAGAGAAAAACCACATGGGAAAAAACTCCCCCCCCCCACCCAAAAGAGAGATGAAGAAAGCACATAATGCTCTCAATGATGAATAAGAGAGAAGAAGAGACCATGAAGCCCCCCCCTCAGTGTAAAATCTCTAGCAAAGATGGTCCAATGATATTTACCAAATACCTTCCCATTAGGAAGAAAGAGAGTCAAAGTTGCACCAATAATGTCAAAGCGTGACAAAACCAGGTACCAAGTCGATGACAACGAATCACTTGCTGCAACATGATAAAGATCATGCATGGAGACAACCTGCTTTGAGCATCATCTAGATACTCATAAAAGGCATAAATACTAGTACAATCAAAGTCTAATGGGAGCCATGCACAAATGTGTACAATCTAAGTCTCAACTGGAGCCATGCACCAAGTCTCACAAGATATTCCTAATCTAAGTGTACAAGAGGATTACATCAAAATCGTCATCAGAGACAAGATACAAAGAGGTGTGGCACTTTATGATAGTGCGTGTACAACATTTCTCATGCAAGAGCATACAACATAATTAAATATGTGCAAAACTAGAAACATGAAAATGAAGCCACCAAAGAAGCCTTGTATAATACTGCAGATGAAGATGCCTCTATTTGGGATGTTGCCAAGCAAAATATAGGAGCAATAGCCCTCCCCTGGCTGTTGGTTGGAAGCACTACAAGACAGGTGTGAAGGCAAGAAAAAAATTAGTTGCCAATTTGAATTATTCCATGATATTTTGTTTTTCAAAACTTAATCAAAAGTTTAATAAAAACAATTATCTAATGCCCCAAAAAACTATTAAAAAATTAATAAAGAAAAAAATGAAAAAGGGCGTAAGAGAATTTTTTAAAGATTTTTTGATATTAAAAAAAAAATTAATAAAAGATTATTAAAGAAAAAAAACTTTATTTTTTATTATTAAAAATAACATTTTAAAATGTTTTTAATTTAAAAAAAAAATTTAAAAATAAAATTAAAAGCCTGCGGGCTGTAGTGCAGTACAGACACCCTGCAGTCATCGTAGGTCCTGCGAATACCCGTAGGTACACTGCGCGGTCGTAGTGCCTGCGGTGTACTTGTAGCGACTGTGGTGTGCCCGTAGTGACTGCAAGTAAAAAAACCCCAAAACTTTTTTTTTCTAATTTTTAAATTTTAAAAAAAAAATTACTCCCCCTCCCCACACAAAATATTTCGATTTTTAATTTTTTTATGAAAAACGAAAAAAAAAATTATTAAAAAAATAAAAAATCATACTTGTTCACTGCGTCCATACCAGCGACCAAGGGAGGGAGATTTTTTCTCAGCTTGGAGTGACGGAGGCCGATTTGGACAAATGGATAGGCAATCTTGGGGTTTTGGGGCCTTTTGAGCGCAATGGCGATGACAGATTTGGCCAAATATGCTCCAAAATTGTAGGTCGCTGTCGGGACAAGTCGCCACCCTCCACCTTCAAATGACTCTAGATTTGGCCTCAGATGTTGGATTTAGATGAAAAAAAGGTGATTCTCACTTTTTCAAACCTCCTCAATCCAATAGTGACCTCATATTTGACCCAACAAGCTCCAATAATAACCTGCAATAGAAAGCTCCAAAATATGAAACCCCAAATAACATGAAATTTCTCTCAATTGGCAAACCAATGACACTCTAATGGCTCTGATACCATGTGAGATTTTGCCAAGATCTAGAGGCAATGGAAAGCACAAATAAGAGAGACAAAATATAGGACAAAAATATACTGTATTCTCATCAATAGATAGAAAATGTGATCAACTAGACCATTACAAGTTGTTGTTCATACAATGAATATGAGCTTGCATATATAGGCAAGGCTATATGGATATGTGAGCACACAAACATGACATGTGGCTCAATAAGAAACAAGGGTCGGTAGGGATAAGTAGGGGTAGGTAGGAGAAACAATATAATATTCCACACAAGGTGGATCACCCACCGAAGTTGGAATTATCACTCCACAATAAGTGGATATGATAGAGTAGTAACAACAAGATCACACCATAAAAGGTGGAAATTCTCCTACACACACTATCCCAATGTGGCACAAACACCCAAGTGTCTCATACCCAAACTACTATGAAATGCATTTCCTAAGTAAACTTAAGTAAGGTGTAATAATATCCAACATGAATAATTAATTACACCAACAATCCTCAATCATCTTCTAGAAAGTCTGCATCCTAACATCCTTAAATTTATCCAAAAAAATTTGAGTAGCAAACTTCTCTAAAGAATCAAAACTGATATTTACACTGTTAATTAATTGCAACAATTTATCGGAAGGGCTTTTATTTGAATATAACTATACATTTGGATTCACCTTCTGCAAAACATCAACTGACATTAAAATAAGCTTCTTGTCCTTAGATTAAGACTACACCATATCCTAGCTAGCCTAAGCTTGCACAGTAGCTGCAAGCATAAGCTTTTCCATAGGAGACATCTTTCTAAGGTTCAGCGAACCATCAAGATTGATAGGGATCCTAGGTGGGGTCCCTATAACCTAAGGAGTGACAATTTTTGGATCAGCTACTCCTTTGCCTTTGTTAGACTCAACAACCTTTGTCTTTGCACTAATCGCTTGATCGCATTGTGACAAATGAAGCTTCGAAATGCACTTTTATCCTTTGAAAACCCAATTTTCCATTGCAATAAATGTTGCAACTGCTTACCATGATTTTCACAAAGTCGCTTACCAAAGCACCAATTCTTCTCTGAAACATTTGGATAACAACTGCACATATGATTCAATCCTTCTGCAATCTTCCGGAATCAATTGTAGACCACCGAAGAGGGGGGGTTCTTAGGACCTATATGAAAAAGTTCCCCCTAAGGCATAAATCCCTAGTTACTAGATTAAGATCTTGCACTGGATTTGGGTGTAGATCCATTTTATACCTTAGATTCATCTTTTCTAACCCACATCTTCTCATGTTTATCTCTGATCTCTTCTACCTTCACTTTTTCCTTCTAATCTAATTTGCTTTTGTCTACTGGAGCATTATTCTTGCTTCTGCAATACTTTGCAATGTGACTGGTTTTATTGCATGTGCGACAAACAACATTATTCTGCATAGGTCTAAAGTTCATTTGATTTGGTCTCATCCTGCACTGGTTAGAGATATGTCTAAACATCCCATAAGCATGGAATCTTTTGTTATAGAAGTTATTTATTACTGCTCTACACATATTTGACTTGTGTCCAAAATTATTGTATATGAAACATTGACCAATAAAGGTAGGAGAATCATTCATGTTGTTCATTCCATTATTCATCCTACTTCTGCATTGATTTGCCATATGACTGAATTTACTGCAAGTAAAACATCTACCATTCAATTTATGAGCATTAAGTTGTCTTATTGGAGGATTATTGCTCTTCTTCTGATAAGGTTTTGCATTGCCTTGTCCAAATCCAGAGGATTCACCTTTTCTTAAATCTAAGTCCTCACATGTCCTTTCCATGTCTCTGACTCTCCAGCATCTCATCAAGCCTTGTTGAGCTACCTTTTAATTTGTCTTTGTATTCATTAGTAGTAGCAAGTTCATCCCTTAAGGTAGCAATCTGTCTTTCAATTTCTTGACCATTATCTCTTGACTATGTCAACTCAAGCTTCAACTGATCATTCTCATAGGTAAGCCTCAAGCATTCATTTACTCTTTCCTTCAATGATTGTGCCAAATTCTCATCATTCTTCTTTCAGTCCTCAATCTCCTTAGTCAGCCTCATCACAATGGATTGCATCTGATTCTTCAAAGCAACATTCTCTCTTTCATTCTTGTTAACTTCATTAGCTTTACCCTGGTATTCCATGATCTAATCTTCTTTCTCCTTCAAATTGTCCATCAATTATTTCCTCTTGTCTCTTGAAGTGTTCGCTTGATACTTCAAGTCATTAATGAAATTGTCAGCATCATTTAGGTTCTTCTTCAAGGTACACATCTCATTTCTAGCTGCATCAAGATCCTCAAGTGCCACACCGAGTTGTCTCTGAAAACTAGAATCCATTGAATCAATCTCTCAGACCTTCCTCGAGCGATTAAGCTTCCTCAGAGGAACTAGTCTCTGATACCAATTGTTGGAATTAGGAATCACTGAGAGGGGAGGTGAATCAATCATCTACTGGTTAGTATATTTTCAAACTTAACTTCAAACCACTGGAAGCAAACAGTTGAAACTAAAATGCGGAAACATAAGACAATCAACCACAAAAGCATAACATCATATTTTTACATGGAAACCCAAATGGGAAAAACCACGATGGGATTTGAACCCACAATATTATTTCACTATGGCCAGTAGCAAAACAATATTATAATATGGGAATGCACAGGAATTCAGGCACATTGCCTAGAGATCACTGCTCAATTATAATAACCCAAAAGGTTACAACCCTTAGGGAAGGCTCACTACCTTAAAATATAGTTACAATGATGAATTATAGTGAATGAACTCTGAAAAAGCATCTACAATGCCTGGATGAGTTCCAGCTATGTGCTAAATATACTACTGGATCACCTTCTCTATTATGCTTTGTTCTACCATGTTCTCCGTCACAATCAGCTACCGGATCAAGAATGCACACATGAAACTTTGCTAAAATGGAATCTTGATCACCTCTTGCTCGCATACAATCACATCATTCACCAAAAAGATCATCCAGACCAAACTTATATACCGATAATCACAAAATAGATCATCCACCACGTCACCCTACTAATGTAACATGTAGTCTCATGTCGGCTTCACCAAATCCCAAAGAATAAATGCAGATTAGCAACACAATAATAAAATGATGTTTCTAAGTTAGCCCAATCATCTTAAACATGATTCACTGCACCGCAATCACCGGAAAGCTTTCGGGCCCAAAAATGCTCTGTTCTTCTTGAAAAACCAGTTAACACTCACTTCCGGATATGAAGAATTATGATCACTAAATTGAATCTCCATGAAGTGTTGCCATCAATGACAACCCTAATCCAATAGTCAGCCACCAAAAACCATGAGATGAGTGTTAATTGCCAATACATCTAGTATCAAAAATACTATCTTGTGGCTTCTTCCATATATTAAACTCTTAAGACAAATGAAAAACTACAACTAGTTATAGATAATGTTCATATTTATAAGAAAAAGAATGATAGTTCCTGAAAAGATCACTATCTATGAATTGGTTAAGCATAACTTCTTCTTTTGCACTTCTATCTCAAGTTACATCTTCATCCTGTAGAATTTCTACACAATGCATCTCATTCTTGGTGAATGAAGTATGGGTAGGCTCAAAGTTCATCATGACATCATCTATAATGTGCTTAGAATGTAAAGGGTAAAAAAATACCTTCAATTTAAAGCCATACTTAGTTATGAGAATCAAATGGGACTAGTCTAAAGACAAATATCCTCCTATTTTTTCAATAAAGTCTTGAGACAAACATAGACCAAAAATGGGGGGAATGTCAATTACAATTATCTCTTGAGGTGTTGTGATGCTAGGACATGAATATAAAGTAAGCAAAAGATCTTTAATTTTTCCTATGGCTTGGACCTTCCCATCCAACTACATAACTCCCCTACTAGAGGCTCATATTCTAATTTAAGGGCCTTCACTATTTGTTTGGGCATGACTTTGGTACTAGCTCTAGAATTGATCATAGAATTATACAATAGTTTATCCCCTATAATAGGTGTTAGGAAGAAGGGCATCTGTTTTGACTTCCTATTGGAATCCAAGAACACTGAGAGGGGGGGGTGAATCAATGTTCTACTGGAATGATCAATTTTAACCTTATTAAAACATGCATATACCAACTGGTATATTGGTACATATAGAATTGAAAGAAGTAAATCAACCAATAAGCCAATCACATAAATTAATACCATAGCACACACAATTATACGTGGAAAACCTCAAAGAGGAAAAACCACGGTGGGATTTGTGACCCGCAATATCAATCTATTGGCCATATGAAGAGATATTACAAAATATAGGGGCTTGCACTTGCAGGAAGGCTTACAACCTAGAGCACACTACTCAATCACAAAAGAGCATCACTAACTACATACGAATCCATACTACAATCCAGAGAAATGATTGAACTACAAAGGTAGCATCTTCTATGCTTGAATACAGTTTCGGTTAAGCTCTGTTTGTTCTGATCTGAAACCCTAAACCCTTACATAAATACCCTCACATGCATGATCTCTCCCCTATATTTTGCATTCAAAACATTATCATATTCTCCTATCCATCCATATTATAAAATAATCTAACCAACTGACCTTGTTGGTGTAAATAATTATTCATGTTGGATATTATTACACCTTACTTAAGTTTACTTAGGAAATGCATTTCATATTAGTTTGGGTATGAGACACTTGGGTGTTTGTGCCACATTGGGATAGTGTGTGTAGGATAATTTCCACCTTTTGTGGACTTATCTTGTTGTTACATTCCACATTCAGTGGGTGATCCACTTCATGTGGAATATTATATTGTTTCTCCTACCTACCCTTGTTTCTTATTGAGCCACATGTCATGTTTGTGTGCTCACATATCCATATAGCCTTGCCTATATAAGCAGGCTCATATTCATTGTACGAAACATGTAATGATCTAGTTGATCAGTATTTTCTTGATAGAATAAAGTTTATTTCTATCATCAATTTTGTTCTCTCTTATTTTTTCTTTCCATTGCCTCTAGATCTTGGCAAAATCTCACATGGTATCAGAGCCATTAGAGTGTCATTGGTTTGTCAATTGAGAGAAATTTGATGCTTTTTGGGGTTGTATATTTTGGAGCTTTCTATTGCAGGTTATTATTGAAGATTGATGGGTCAAATATGAGGTCACCATTGAATTGAGGATGTCCAAGAAAGTCATTTTTTCCTTTTGTTTCATCCAAATCAGACTTTGGAGGCCAAATCTAGAGGCATTTGAAGTTTGAAGCTACAACGGAAATTTTCCAGAAATTATAATTTTGTAGGCAATTTTAAAATAGCGATATCTCACTCATCTGGACTCCTTTTTCCGAGCAATGTTTTTTTTTTTTGGGTAGAATTTCGTGATTTGTACAATGGTGCAAGATTTTTTTGATTTTCAGATATAGGTTTTTCTGAAATCATGAAATCTCGATTTTTACAACTTTGGAGGCTTCGTTCGGGCTCATATGGACTACTTTTTAGGTGCCATTTTTTTTGAAAGTGCATTCTTTTTTTTGTCTGCTTTCATAATCTGCCATTTGTTTGCAGTGATTTTGAGTAAAAATTATACTTTCAATATTTGGTACGTGTATTTCGCTTGGATCTTAGTTTAGATCACTAGCAGTATTTGTTGAAGTCTCATATATCTCCTTTTGAGAAGTTGTAAATTGAAATCAGAAGTTCACTTTGCCTTGTTTTGCAAGTGGCCCATTGTATATGTACTAAGTATAAAGTGCCAAATCACCATTTTTTATTTTTTTTTGGGGGGGGGTGTTTCTTGATTGAGTAAATTTGGGGGGTGTCTTGTGTGATTGTGCCTCTCTCTATCTTGTTTTTTTTCATTTGGGTGCTATGGGTTCTCCTAAATTCCCACTTTTAACTCCTCATAATTATGCTTCATGGAAGATTAAGTCTTGGAGTAAACTAATGGAAAAATGACTCATTCATTATGTAACTGGAACTATTATAACACCACTTGATCCTAAAGCTGATCCTAATGCTCAACTTGAATGACTCACTAAGAATGCTATGACACTTGGAACTCTTAGAAAGTATGTATTAGATGACATCATTTTTCACATTAAGAAGTGTACAACAATTAAAGAGGCTTGGGATATTTTTCAGAAATTGCATGGTCAAGTTGACGGGATTAAGGGCTACAAGCTTGATAGTGAACTCACAACTTTGGATCCCAAGGATTTTGATACAATCCAAGATTATGTCACAAAAGAAAATGAGCTAAGATCAAAGCTAAATAATTGTGGAATTGACAAAAAGGATGCTCAATTGGTTTATAACTTGTTGGACAAGCTTCCTTCAGAGTATGCAGCCTTTGTATCTAGCTTTCACACGCATAGGTTAGCTCAAGGTTCCTCATCCACTTCTCCCTCATTTGATTTATTCACAGAGATGTTGATACTTGAGCAATCTAAGTTGACCAAGATGGGGATTCTGAAATCTTCAAAGTCACAAGCTTTGGTGGCTAACAAAGGGAATCAAAGCAATCAAGGAGGAGGAACATCCAACACAATAGATGGAGCTATCACAAGATCCAAACAAGGGCTATGTTCATGTTCCGAGCCACATTGTTCTTGTCTAGGAGCTAGGATAAGTGCTTTAGAAAATTCGTTAGATAAATGGTTATCAATATCAACAAGTTCATATTCACTATCAGAATGAACAGGAGAAGTAGCATTTTCATTGTGAATGACATTTTCATCTATATCATCATCAAGATTTATAAAAATAGGATCTTTAACTCGCACAGGATCAAGAACATCATGCATCTTATGTTTAGGAGATTTCGGCTCAATCGTCGGCTGAGGAGAAAATGGAATAATGCTTGTTGAAGGTGTTTTTGGGGATTGCAAAGTTTGAGAAGCAGTTGCCTGAGCTCTAAGACGACGCTTTCGTCGGCGTTCACATGCAGAACGATTTCATCTAGTCTTAGTAGGAAGTGGAGAAGATTGAGGGGGAGGAATGTTCTCATCCTTATCACTTGGGTGTTTAGGTTGTGGTCTCTTAGGCTAGATAATAGGAGAAGAAGAAGGTCTCTTCTCTCTATAAAAAGAAGGAGGAGGAACTGCTCCATATAAGGGAGGAATATTCGGTTTAGGAAGGAGACCAAGCCCATCATGACGAGGAGGTATAGGTCTACTCTTAGGAGGTTTATTAGATATAGGCATAGTCACATCCATAGGAATGGGTTGGGAATCTTCTTGAGGAAAGACATTGGTTTTATCTTTCAAAGGAAGAACTTCCTTCTCAAGAACGATAGGAATATCAAGTTTGGGTGTTCTAGGTTCACTTGGAGATAGGATCATCTCTTGTTTCCACTTTTGATAAGATTTGAAAAGATGATCACTTCGCGGAGGAAGAGATTGGAATTGTTTAGGCCAATAGTAATCAATAGGAACGCTCGAAGTTCTTTCAGCTGGTTTAAAGAGACTATGATTGACAGTAACAACTTCACCATTATGGGGAAATTTCAAACACTTGTGGATAGGAGAAGCAATAGCTTTCATGGAAGATAGCCAAGGATAGCCAAGCTTCACACGAAATTGTTCGAAAGATGGAATAATAGCAAAGTTCACATCAAGGGATTTGTTATGGACCTCAACAGGTAATGTAATAGAACCAATTGCAGGAGAAGAAAATGCATCAAATAATTTCACAATCACATCTGTTTTGTCATAGATCACTTGATTCAATTGCAAAGTAAAAAGAAATTCTTTAGTAATGACATTAACCATACAAGAAGGGTCAATAAGCACTCCACGACAACGTGTATTCTTGACTTTTGCAACTATATATAAAGGACCATCAGGTGCCCTGATATTTTCACTGGAATCAAATGTGATGGAAGGTTCTTTAGGGATTTTCTGTTGCTCCACAAAATTAATCACATTCGGAGTCATAGACACGAGATCATCAGGTGAGACAGAGGGATCAGTAGTATCAATCGCATTAGAGGTATGAGGAGGTAATGGATCAGTAAAAATTTGAAGATTTTGGTTAGGAGGAGCTACAGATGTGTTGCCTTTATCATTCACTCCAGAAATAGAGATAGTATTATTATCAATCAAATCTTGAATTTTACCCTTTAAAGAAAAACATTTTTCAGTATCATGCCCAGGCTGACGATGAAATTGACAAAAAGATTTGTTATCAAAATAGGGTGAAGTAATCTTTGCAGGATCAATTTGCCTTATAGGAGGAAGAGTAAGCACATTTTGTTCCAATAACTTATTCATAATACTATGCAATGATTCATTCAAAGGAGTAAACTTTCTTTCTTTCTTGAAAAATTTAGAAATAGGAGACACACCTGATGCTGCATTCACATTGTTGTTTATGATGTTTTCATTGAATTTAATGGACTCTCTGTTCGGTTTAAACTTCCCAAATGGTTGTTGACTACTATCACCCTTATCACTCGGAGCCATAGGATGTGATTGTTCCATTTGACTTACAGTCAGTTGATAATTGTGAAGAGTTGTGCACAACTGTTGGAAAGAAGTAAACTCAGAAAATAGGAGTTTTTCTCTAATGTCTTTTTGTAAATTAGAAATAAAGATTCTTTGAATATCATTGTCAGGCACTGGAAAAGAAATTTGAGCATACAAATGCTTATATCTACCAATGAAATCAGTCACTTTTTCTTTAACACCTTGTTTACAATGCATTAAATCAATCAAAGTAACTTTAGGACTTATATTGTTTTGAAATTGTTGAATGAAAGCATTTGCAAGTTGTTTGAAAGAAGTAATAGAATAGGAAGGCAATGAGCAATACCATTGTAGGGCTTTGTCTCTTAATGTTCTAGTAAACAGTTTTGCAAGCAACCTTTGGTCATAAGCAAAATCAGTACATATTGTTTGAAAGGTCTTAACATGTGTTAGAGGATCACCCTTACCATTATAAAGCTCCAAATGTGGGATTTCAACATGTTTAGGGGGAATAGCTCGAACAATATCAAGAGAAAGTGGGCTCGCAACATCAAATGTGGGCACACTAAACTTAGATTGATTCATAGAGGCAATTTGTTGCTGTAAAGAAGAGACAGTTTGTGCAAGATTATTAATGGTCGCTTCAGTCGAAGAGTTCATGTTAGACGTGTTAGATTGTGATGGAGGTGTTATGTTATTGAAAGAAGGTAGAGAGTAAGGTGGTGGGACACTATTATAGTTAGTCATAGGAGATGATTGGACAGGAGGAACACTACAAGGAGGAATGGAAGGGTTAAATGAATTGCCCCCTTGCGTCATGTTCATTTGTGGAGATATAAGAGGAACACTCATTGAAGGAATGAATGAAGAAGTCGGATTGAATGAAGGAAGAGGGTTAATTGAAGAAGAGGGATTGCCCCCATGACTGGTGATCATAGGAGGAATGTCTTGTGTTGAAGTAGTCATTATGTTTGATGTAAAAGTAGGTATACTAGCAATAGGAGTCATCAAAGGAATATAATGATTGTCTTGAGTAGGAGGTTGTGTATAACCTAAGGTTTCAGCACAACTCTTCATAGGCATCACATTTGAATCCACAATGTGTGCAATACCACGCAAAATATCAATTCCATTCTTATCACTTTGAAGCATACGTTTTAGACCCTCAATTAAAGGAAGAGCTTGACTATCAGGGTATTCTTGAGACATCCACTGTCGAAAATTGTCAAATTGGTTATCCAATTTTGAAAGTTGTTCTACAGAAACCTCATGGAGAGCTTCTTCATCATTAAGAGGATTAGAGGAATTACCCATGTCCTCGTTAAAAAGACCATTCAAATTAGGTTCCATCTCCTTAGTAATTAAACCTTGGAAAGACTTAATTCTAAGGCTTCGTCTAACGGGAATAGTGTAGGTAGGGCTTATTGTTGTAAAACTCATGCACTAAAGAAAGAGAGAGATTTTGAATTTTTAGAGGTAGCAAATTTCAGTAAAACCAGCCAATCTTCCAGATTTAAGCTGTTAAATACAATCAGGACAATCTCCCGAATTTCAGAAAAAATGTCCGGGACCATAGCGCTCGGGGTGCACACGGTCCTCGCAAGTTTTTTCGAAATTTGCAGGGATGAAAGTTATGATGATTTTATAGCTAACCTGAAAAAATTGAGTGATTTTACAATCTGTAGATAGGCCAAATTAAAGTTGCAATTTCAAAATTGAACCCTACCAAGATTGTCGAAAAATGCAAAATTTGAATTTTGAAAAAGAGAGGGAAACTGAAATTTTGAATTTTATGATTTTAGAGGGAATACCAAAAGCAATGCAAGTTTTGAAATTTGAAAGTTGACTCAATTTCACGCAAAATTCAATTTTGAAAGAAGAAATCAAAGTTGTTGTAATTAAGCACTTAATTTCAAAAGTCACAAATTGCAAAAATTTGGATAAATCACTGAAATTTCGAATGAATGATAACACACTTTTCAGATTTAGGACTGTAAGAAACACAATTTTGACACAAATTTCAATTTCAACAATTTTTGAATGATTAGAAGCCTCAATCCAAGCAATCGCTAGACCAACTTTGACTGTAATTTTGAAGGTGTTAAAATTGATAAAATCAGCCAAAATTCTGGATTTTAGCAGGAAAATACAGTAAGATCTCGCTCCTGAAATTTCAGAAAAAATGTCGGGGACGATGGCGCTCGGGGTGCACACGGTCCTCACAACTTTTTTCCAAATTTTCAGGGATGAAAGATATTGTGATTTTATTACGGAATCCAAAGTTACAGCTGATTTGGAGATGTTTTGATCAGTGAAATTGTCGGACAAAGGTTGAATCAAGAGGGTTTCAAAAATTAGGGTTTTGACACTTAACCACTTAATTTTCAAAATTAAAGCACAAATATGAATTGATAATTTGTAATAGAAGGGTAGATCTGAAACAAGCATTAACAATTAAACATTTCACAAGTTTAATTACTTAAAAAAGAAAATTTAGGGTTTTTATGCAATTAACCTCTAAAATTTTGCAAAAGATCAAACATGGAAATGTAATCAAGGAATCCAATTTTCAGATCTAATTATGAATAATCAGAAAGGATGTTCACGTCGGGTTCACCAAAATGTAAAGCGGAAAAATCACGATCGAACCCTAGTTGCTCTCCCCTCTTCCAACTCCAAGGAGAGAGAAGGGAGATTCACTAGGGTTGATGGTTTTCACTTAGGAAAGAGACTTTACATTCAAAAGAGGAGTTGAAACCCACAAGATCCAATCCCACACAATGCAAGATTGGATGCTAAATGCGTTTCAAGGGTTAAGAAAGCAAGGCTACCCTCTTTTGTAAAGAATGTTGATAGAAGAATTAAGCTAGGAATGCATAGAAAGTGAGAAAGATTCGCTTATAAACTGAGTTAGGGCTATAGGATGAAGCTGCGGACCTGGAATTAGCAGTAAAATGTCGATACGGTGCTGTCCTGCAAATTTGAGCAAAAGTTGACAGGACGATGGCGCCCGATGTGCACACGGTCCTCCGAAAAATCCGCAAAACAAAGGGGGATCTGTTCGTCTCTGCACAAGGATTCCAGATCTTCAATTTCAGCCGCGTACCTGCAACCTACACACAGAAAAGCGAAGACGATTGGGGGGTTAGGGATTAGGGGTTTGCCTTTAGGTCAAACCCCGGTTTTGGAATTAACCAAGAAATGAGAAATTGCTGTAAATGTAAATGTATGTAATGAAAAACAAGTACTAATACCTTGTTGTAAGGATGTTTGTATCCTTATGTGCGAAGGTATAGATGTTGTTGTTTGTTGTATTGTTGTATGTTGTATGTAGCATGTAGTATGTGATCTCCTCTTCAATGGTTGAATCCTTGTCTTGAATGCAACACTTAGCCTTGAATGGAGACTTAGAATGATCAATTGCTTGAAGGAATGCTTGAATGCTTGAGTATAGTTTCCACATTTTTTTCATCATCTCGAATGAAAGAGGAAAATGCCATTTATATACTTGCCAATTAGGGTTAATAGACTGATTTTCCCGACCTTAGGCCAACCAGGAAAGCTTATTTTCCAAATTGCAAACAAAAGGACCCGAAGCCCCATAGGAAACCGGGCCCAAAATAGGGCCAGGGACCAAGGCGCTGGGCGCCCTGGTCCTGAAGGACCAGGGCATTGGGCGCTCTGGTCTCACCTCCCGGGACAGCAGGGTGCAAAGGAGGTTTAGGCCAGGGTGCAAGAAAATGCAGTTTTCAGTGTCAAAATCAGGTTTTGGGGTCTCCATTCAGGTTCCGTGTTGCGTCGCCATCGTGAAGACCGAAATGCGGTCGAAATTGCAAGTGTCGCAATTTTAGGACGCTACAACATTATCAAATTGTTTCTTCCCTAATGTTTTCAAAGTCCTCTCAAAATCACTCATTGGTTTGAATGATGTAACATTAATACGAGTACTTTGTTTAGAAATGTCTCCTACTGGTTTGGATTTCTTACCAGTCAATTTCATCTTATTTGTTTCTTCTTCAGTATCAGTATCCTTAGATTCTGCTTGTAAGATGAGATGTTTGCCTCTCTTCTTTTTTATAGTCTTCTTCTTTGCATATACTTTGGGTACTGGTTCCTTCTTGATTTGAATACTTCTAGTTACCCTTGTATTGGTGGATACAAAAGCTGACTGATCAACTTTCTTCTTTTTCTCCTTGGCACTATTGGGTTGTGCAGGTGCAATCCTTTCCCGATAAGCACCTAGTATTTTCTTCTTACTTTCCTTAAGAGATGCCAAGAGGTTGTTGGCATAACCGATCAACAAGTCATAGCTCATTTCATAGCTCATTTCATAGCTCATTTCTTCCATTTCATCTTCTCTTGGTTCAATTGCCTCCATAAGGTAAAAGTTAGTGGTCATAGTGAAACAAATGTCTTTTTCAAAATGTTTCACCACTTCATCTGATAGCTTCAATCTCATGCTCATTTTCTTTTGAAATTAACTAAAATATTTGTTCATTGCAACAGGAAATGTGTCCTTTACAACCTTTATGCTATTTTGGATTTGGGTTGTCATTGGTATTTTCTTCGACCATTGAATATCACCAATTCCTGGAACGAAATTCTAAAAGTAGAAAAACAAACCAATCAATAGTTGACCATATTTAAACTTTTGGTTGTTGTCCTTCTTAATTTATTCTAGGTTCAACATCAATTGACTTCTCATTGCCTCGCACAAATCATAATTTGCATCCTCTATCATCATCCTATAGGCAACATGCACACCTGTAGATGGTACACTGTTCATTCGACTAGAATGAAATATCCGGTAGTCAATAACCATTATTGCAAATATGACACCTTGATCTGCATGTTGTTGACAAAAATTGCATGACCATCAGTAGTGGTCTTTGTCAATGTAATAATAGTTTCCTTTGAGATTGTCCTCAGTTTTGATACTTCACTGGTTTGGCAAAAACCGGTTACTGCATGATCCTTTGTGATAGTGTGAGACCTATCAAGATACATGTTCCCTCCATTTACGTGACTAAGGATAATCCTGACATGTTCTTCCTCAAAATACTCTAGAAAATATACCGTATTATGAAAACCTTTCTCATGAACCCTAATATATTTGGGTTTGATTTTTCTGTTTTTATCACACAAAGATTTAAGCTAAGAATAGATTGCCAATGACCCTAGATCCTCAATTTTTCAATCTATGTAACTAGACAAATCTCCTTTAATAAAAACTCCTTCAATAACTTGAGACAATGCATTAGAAGATTCTATTTTATCTGATCCCATAGAATCCATAGCTTCCGCAGTGATAAAAAGACTTTATGCAGGTGTAGAAGACGATGCCATTCAAAATAATCTGATTCACAAGAAGATTGATCAAAATACCTTGTTCCCTTCACACTGTTAGGGTTTTTGGTTGCTCTCTCACTTGCACACCTGATTCACCTCCCTTCCCTTCAATTCTGATTCAACTTTTTAAACTGTAGCACAAATCTGTTCTCAATCTGCTAACAATGCTCTATTTCACTTCGTAAGTGCTAACAAAATGCTTCTTTGAATGCTATTAGGGTAAAAATGACTTAGTGAAATTACCTTTTATTAACTTACCCATTGCATTTATTACAGTATCGATAGGGTAACAAACCCTAATTATCACTTAACAAACTCGCCTATATTGATAGCTATATTAACTGGTTGGTAAACCTTAGAAAACCGATTGATAATAATATCAAAATTCTTATTTTACAACTCAAAATGCAAAATCTTCTACTATACTCTCTTTTCAAGGGGTCCAGAAATGAATTTAATGATACACTCCCCTTAGGCTTGTCGAAAAGCTTAGTTTACCGGTGTAGCATTCTACACACTCGATGAAAGGTTTGATTCTTCTAATGGCTTGTCCTCACTTTTCTTTTTCCAGATCCTATTCATCTAAGAGACATTTCCATCTCAATACTTGCTTGTAAAACTTCTTTTTCTTCCTTCTCTTGCTAATGTTCATGCAGAGTTGCATTCTCCTGCTTGATCTTAGAGATCTCATGATCTTTTTCTTTGATCTGGTCTTCAACTTACCTTCTTGCTTCAAGGTCTTGAATCATACGAATTGTAAGAGCTTCAAGTTCTCTCCTTAGGTTGAGTTTTTCACCATTCAGTTTCTCCACTTCTTTGACTAGTGCATCAATATTAGCCTCATCTGAAGACATGTTGTTAGAGATCTCTAATAAAAATTCAGTCAGTTCTCTCCTTTTTACTTGTGAAGCTTTGAATCTACCTCTCAGGGTTTCTATCTCTTCCCCAGTTGCATCAAGTACTCTAGCCATCTCTCTATAGCTCATATCCCTCATACTGGCTTTAGGGTTTCCTTCCAAGTGGTTAGGCCTTAAGGAAGTTAGGCTCTGATACCAATTGATAGACTTATAAAGCACTGAGAGGGGGGGTGAATCAATGATAGAGAAAACAATAACACTTTGACCCCAAACCGGTAAAAATATTTAACCCGTTTACTTAAGACTTTGTATGCAATCCAAAGTGTTATAAAAGCATTCACAGTAATCAAAACATTCACCATAACACAAGAAATTATACATGGAAAATCCAACTGGGAAAAACCACGATGAGATGGAACTCATAAGTTAACTATCCGCCGTGATAGGTAACTGATCAATTAAGGTCTACAAAAGTGCTATGTTGGGAGCGAATCCTATTAAAGATCCCAAGCCATGTTAGGAGCTATACTTAGTTAAAGGTAACCTCAATGGAGGATTTAGATCCAAGTTAATGAATCACCTTGTTAGAGTATTTGTACAACGAATCTTGTTAGAGCTTACCTGGTTAGGGGATTTAACTGTTGTAGTGATTAGAAAACAATAGGTGGTATGATCTAGGAATAGCACATTCTGCTTATATAGATCCTTTTTTGCTCACTCAATATTGTATCATTGACATACTTTGTATCTCCCTCAATAATTTGCATCAACTCTAACTCATAACATCACTTTTATCTTTCATATAAACATAACTCATCATGATGCCTTTTTATAGACATTAGATTTCATGCTGGCTTCAATAATCTTAATACAATTTCCTAGGTTCAATGAATCTAGACAATCTTTCATAACACGTCACAGATCACCGCCAAAAATGTTGGTTGGTGGTAACACATCATGACTAGTGATAACTCATCACACAATCAGGGAAAACCGGTTTGAACACCGATATCGGTTTAGTGTTCACCACATCAAACTCATATATCGATTGTCTCCATTCACCTCCTTTCGCTCTCCACTGCATCTCGAAACTGGTAAAAATGGAATTTACCAAAAACCAATTGTCTTACCTGCATATATCGGTTGTGTACATGTACTGGTTCAAACACCTTCATACCGGTTGGACTTACTCTATACATATGATATTGGTTTACAATATGAAGACTTAGAAGTAGTATCAGTTTGACTTAACTAAGATGATTATAACAATATGAATATATGTGTGTGTATATGTGCCATCAATGACAACATATAAAGTCATCCAATACAAAAATCATCATCAAGCCAACAATAGGTACATATGATGATCCTACTTCCATGATTGAAGATAAATACCTGTGAATAGTTGCCGGTGAAAAATCCTAAAGACCTCTTCGAATCACTGGTGAAATCGCTCAAGATGATATCGATCGCACTAATTCGCTTGAGACTACCTCTGAATCGCTCTGAATGAAAAGTGATCAGAAATGAAGTGAATTCAACCTTTTATCCTCCAAGAAACCCTAATATTTCATTGACATCAATGACTTCCAGTGGAAGATACCAGATCTCGATCAAACATCTACATGCCAAATAAGCATCTCCAATGTCTAGAACATCTTCCAAAACCTCTTCCTGGGATATATGCAACATCTTTATGAATTTTCCCTACCCCTAAGGCATTTGCCTTAGTTACCGGATGAGATTCATGCCGATGCAGGTGCAACCTCCTCTAACGGTTGAGTAATCGGTGCATTTCCATCTGTTGATAGTTCTTCTAACTTC